>NC_049202.1:47379999-47709539 GCF_013347855.1 Anguilla anguilla
ATCCCTTGTTCCCGAGTCTCCTGCCTCTCCTCACATGCCTCTCTATAGCACTGTACCACTCTTTAAAGGGGATTTCCTCCCCAAGTTACTCAGTCCTTGGATTCATTCCTTGCTGCACTTCAGTGCTACCAGTAGAGGTCAGTATTGCACAGCAGATTTCATCAATACCCAGATGGCTACATCTCCTTAGCACCTGCTGTTTTATTAAGAATTTTTTCTCTGTCTTTTCGTAGGCTTGTATTCCCCATTTGTATCTACTGAGTGACACTGTTTATTATACAAGAGTGTGAGAAAACTGTAAGATTAATCACGGCATTGCGCAATTCACAGGGACCGAGAAGGAGCAGCTGTTTGAGCTCATTACTTAGGTCTGGCTAGCTGTATCTCAGCAGAGTCTCCAGCGGTGTGCGGTGTAATGGATCCTACTGGCTTTACTTACATTCCATGCGCCTTCCAGGCTCGGTTTCCTTATCTCTCTGACTGTCATTCTGTCAGGAGTCCTACAGGCAGATAATGAAGATGAGGCCCAAAGACCTGAAGAAGAGGCTGATGGTGAAGTTCCGCGGAGAGGAGGGACTAGATTACGGAGGAGTGGCGAGGCAAGTCATACTTAAACGCCCGTGCGGAGAAGAAAAATGCCACGGGCCTCCGTACGTGACAGATACATTATTCAGGCTCCTGTGACCTTTAGCATCCTGGCAGGGTCCCCATGTGTTATTGTCTAGCGTGCTTAATGTTTCATGTTCTCTGTTCATCTAGGGAATGGTTGTATCTCCTCTGCCATGAGATGCTAAATCCGTACTATGGCCTCTTCCAGTATTCCACCGATAACATCTACACTTTACAAATCAATCCTGACTCTTCTATCAATCCTGTGAGTATCACGGACCTGCTTGCATACAGGATTTGTCCTTTATTCATCCAGCTTATTTTTTAAAGGGCTCCTGCTTTTTTATAATATTAGTAGGGTTGAAGTATTCCGCTCACATCGTTTAGTCTGAATGCAGGTGCTTTGTCGTGACTTGGAGAAGGCATTCGTCATTAAAATGCTAAAATCTAGAATGTGCTTCAGTTTAATTTTTGAAAACCCCCAGAGAAAGAGAAACATCTGCAGCATATGTGCCGACCTGTGCACTGTTTGCATGCTAATCATGCATTCTGAGGTTATGATACGCAGATATGATAGGATATGATACTAGACAAAAGTCTGTCTGTCGGGTCGTATTAACAATGCTATGTTTTTCTCATTTTGTTGAAGCTCCTAATCATGGCTACTCTTGCTGTGTCAATGGTACATACTTACGTTAATGTAGATATTATTTGTGCCGCTCTTATATTCCTTTAATAGTGAACTCCACAGTTTAGCAGCCTGTGCTGACAAGGCTTTGTCATCTTTTGTTTTGAAATTGCTCGTGGGTGAAAAACAGAAGCCCTTCATTTGAGGACCAGAGATTCATTAGATGCTTAAGTCGTCGATTGCCATGAGATGTACTCAGCTGGTACCCACTGACTTTTAGAAGCCAAATTGTGTAACTTTTAACCACGTTTATTCTGGTTAAAGACATTACAAGTCTAATCTTTATGGTATTCTTGTGTTCTTGAGATGTCTCTTATGATTGTAGATGTCTTTTCTATTACAAATAACAGAAAAGGGGCAGCATAGAAATGTGATCTGTATTTGACATACACTGCCAACCAGTCACTTCAAAAGTATACACATGCAGAGCCCTATTAATCTGATATATGGAAAAAAAATTGAACTATTGTCCATTGCCACATGAGAAATGTGTGATATTGTGTGAGAAATTAAATAGTAAATTTTATTTTAATATCTTTGTATGGTGACATGGCAAGTGTAGATGTAATTAGGTGGTACATTTAGCTGCGTTAGGCCAACCAGTAGTTAAGCTGTGGTGCTTTATGTCATAGCTGAGAAAGGAAATTCCTCCCTCCTGATTTGTGAGTCCCATACTCTCGCATATTTGTGTTTATTTCCTCTAGCTGTTCCTCAGCTCTATATGCACTGTACATTTCTCTGGCTAAATGCCCATTGTTTCCTGTGGTCATTCTCTGAGCTCTGCTCTCTGTTTGACTTGCCCATCTAGGCCTTACCTGCTCCATATCCAGATGTGAATTGTATTGTTGCTCTCGTTTGTTGACTTTTACTTGTAATGGTCTAACTTGTAAGGAATGAAGCATGTAAATTGCAGTTGAAAGTTTTACTGTGCCAAGAGACGAGGTAGTGTTTTTTAACCATTCTTTGGGGAACTGAGGGTTTCAGAAGATGTATGACATCTTAGCCTGGGTCCCATGGATGTCAGTTTTGCATGCTCATGTACTAGATTAATTAGGATAAATTGTACTGTTAATGCTATTCTGTGTTGCTATTCTGACAATGGTTTTGTGAAATTCTTTTTTTAAAGCACTATGTTATTGCAAGTATTTTTGCTGTGAATTGGATAAAACACAACTGAACTCCAAATGATTATTTGACAGTGTTGGCAGGTTGGCTATAAACATTAGTTGGAAATAATAGTGTATCTTTGCAGGAATGCAGTGGGCACTAATGATTATTGTATGTGTATCTCCACTGGAATGCAATGAGCACTAATAATTATTACATTTGTTACAGGATCACCTGTCTTATTTCCACTTTGTGGGACGGATCATGGGTCTGGCTGTGTTCCACGGACACTACATCAACGGGGGCTTCACCCTGCCTTTCTACAAGCAGCTCCTGGGGAAGCCCATTCAGCTGTCTGACCTGGAAACGGTCGACCCTGAACTGCACAAGAGCCTGGTCTGGATCCTGTGAGTCCTGCATCTCCTGAGCCTGTCTGATAAAGATCCTCAGCCCACCAATCAATAAAACGAGGAAAGCTCACTCATTCATGAGTGGAATTGGGTCGTTAGGAATGAAAGATAACGGACATGGACATTGTTTGCACGTTCAGCCGAAATAACAGCCTTAATGATTTATTCTTTTCTGCAGAGAGAACGACATTACGCCTGTTCTGGATCACACGTTTTGCGTAGAGCACAATTCATTTGGAAAATTTCTCCAGCATGAACTGAAGCCAAACGGCAGGAATATCCCAGTCACAGAGGAGAACAAAAAAGAATATGTAAGGTAAGCCACACAGGAAATACAGGATTGTAAGATGCCCAGATATTCCCAACTGCAGGTGTACCTAAGACACTCATCAGCTTGCAGTAGGCATATATATATTAGACCAACCATGTTTCTTGGTAAGGGTTTGTGGATTATAATGGATAATAAATGTGTCGTAAATATACATGTATGTGCCATGATTCATCGATTCATAAAATGAAGTAAAGTGTAGGTGAGTCATTGGACATTCAATGTAAAATGGCGCACGGACACTAATGAAACGCAGCACACTTCCGGCAGGGCTCCCCGGGTGTAGGTCACATGGGTTCCCCGGGTGTAGGTCACATGGGCTCCCCGGGTGTAGGTCACATGGGCTCCCCGGGTGTAGGTCACATGGGTCAGTTAGCCAGAACGGCCATGCTGCGCTTTGTTCTGAAGACTTGACTCTGTGTTTCAGGCTGTATGTCAACTGGAGGTTTATGAGAGGAATCGAAGCTCAGTTCCTGGCCCTGCAAAAAGGCTTCAATGAGTTAATTCCACAGCATCTGCTGAAGCCGTTCGATCACAAGGAGCTGGAGGTAAATGCCATGATCTCACACCTAAAGGTTTATGAAACTGTAGTCTTTTTCATCAGATGGATGTTGATACAAGCCATTCAGTTTGTTTAATATTGATGAGGTATTGGCATTCTGCACCTGTATATGATGCATTATGCTGATGATGGTAACTTTGGAAATGTTCCACTGGGGAGTTGATGCAATATTACAAGAAAAATACTTGTGGGGGAAAAAGACAGGAGAAAGCATTAATTATAGTACAATAGTAATATTTATGCTGTAATAATTGTGCAGAACACTGTTGTGAAGAATGGTTACCACTAACTAATAAATTGTCTCTCTAGTGTGCCTGTGACAAAATTTTCTTGTGTTTAAAATAACAGTATTCGGTACTGTTGACTGAGTAAAACCTTGTCACTGAAGGCTTCCTAATGTAAATACGGTGAACTGTTGATGGACCTTAGTCAGTCACCAGCCAGCTAACCTAAAGCTAACTGACCACTTATCACCAACTAGCTAGCAAATGAGAGTATGGTGCTTTTACAACAAGGTTACATTTTCTTAGCATCTTTTCCACACCGTATCTTTGGGACTATCTGTCCACCAAATAAGAAGTGGACATGAATGCACATAAATTTTAGTTCAGCACAATTTCAGTGTTCCCTCCCTGTTCTGTGTCATTGCAGCTGATCATCGGGGGCCTGGGGAAGATCGATCTGAACGACTGGAAATCCAACACCAGACTGAAGCACTGTGTGGCCGACAGCAACATCGTCAAGTGGTTCTGGCAGGCGGTGGAGTCCTTCGACGAGGAGAGGAGAGGGCGACTGCTGCAGTTTGTCACAGGCTCCACGCGCGTGCCCCTGCAGGGGTTCAAAGCACTGCAAGGTGGTTATCGAATACGCTGAGCCTCAGAATTATCTCAAAATGGAACCTATTAGGAAGTGGCCCGTATGGAGAATGGGCTGCATATTTACTGAAGTATGGTTAGGTACACTGTTCAAGGGCACAACTGCAATGCCCCACTTAGGAATCAAACATCACACATCTTCTGAGTTACAGTCCCAATTGTGGTACACTACACTGATGCATATTGTGTAGCACTGAATATGTATGCCTATGGGAGTCCTCTGTGTTCAGTTTTAACATCCACCACACTCAATGCATGAATCAGTCCCTTTAAAACCCCTTTGAGTCCTGTTCTTATTTCAGGGTTGTTTGTGAAATTTCCTGAATTAAATACTGACCGATATTTATGCAGCTTCCTCTGGAATGGCTCGAGTTTGGCTGCTTGCATTTGCATGATTAATTGTCATGATAAATAAGTCAGAATAGATTTGGGGTTCAGTGTTAACTAGAATGTATGTTTGTAAGGTTCTACAGGTTCAGCAGGACCAAGATTGTTCACTATCCACTTAATAGATGCCAACACGGATAATCTGCCCAAAGCCCACACCTGGTAAGAAAGTAATGCAATTATAGCTCTTAATTCCATTGTTTATTGATCCTTTGTGTTCAGCAACAGCGTTTGTTTCTCACAAAGCAATTAATTCCTGATATCCCAGAGCTTTCTGATCAGCTAGTGTATACACTAGTGTTTTCTGAGACTTGATTGCATCTGAACATCTCCTGTCTGTTTGATTGTGTGTCATGATATTGGCTCAGTAGCTCCACATAAACTGTTTTTAAGCTAGTATAGACGCCCAGGTGCGTGTGCTCTAAAGGTGCGCCCCCCACTGTCTCCTCAGCTTCAACCGCATCGACATCCCGCCATATGAGTCCTATGAGAAGCTCTATGAGAAGCTCCTGACCGCGGTGGAGGAGACCTGCGGCTTTGCGGTGGAGTGAGGCCTCTTAGCAAAGCTACAGTTAGACACGAGGAGTGACCCAGCCTTCCAGTGAAGGAGCAGAGTCTAGAGGCTTCCAGGGCAGCAGCATGGAGTGGGACATCAGCGAGAGGGAGACTTGGAGCCCCGTCACCGGGAAAGCGGCAACAAGGCTGCCGAAGATTCAAACCTTAAACGCTTCCAAAGAGTCATTTATTCTTTGTGAGGTTTGGGGGGACTGTGTGTGTATAAGTGAAGTTTCACTAACAACAACAGAGAAGATGGCCCTTTCTCCAAACTCCTGCCTGTGCCAGCAAAGCCACTGAAGTATTTGAGTTCTAGTCATACCTTGATTGTGAATCGGCAAATTCAAGCTGCTTAGCTGCAAAAAACCAAGCCACACTCTACCTGTTGACCACATGAAGCAGAGGCCATGTCCGCAGGCTTGGTTTTGGATTTTGGCTGTGTCATGAGATGGACATACTGTGTGTGCTGAAGCTATTGACACGGAAACTACACAACAATGGCTAATCGTATTATGTCTGTATTTTCCCTTGGTGCCAGATCACAGTATTTTTCTATATCCTGTGTTGCTATTCTAGGGTGTCTTATAAACTTCAGGCTTCAGACCAGTTGTCAGCTTCGAGGTCACTGTTGTGTTTTCTCTCAGTGGCTTTTTGAGTGAAGTGCATTCAGGAAAAGAGAAAGTATTTTTAATTACCCAGAGTGCAGATTTTGTCCTGACAACCTGGCAATGGTTAGCCTTTAGGGACCTACGGACACAACACATCAGCTGCCCAAATGACACTGCCACAAATATAACTACGTTAGTAGCAGATTGTTGTGTTCATGACTCACAATCTTGGCAGTTTTGTCAAAGATATGCACCCTTTCTGGCACCTGTAGTGTTAAATCTAGTAGGGAAAGACTACTGTATCAGCTTCCGTATTTCATTTCTCATGATTTAGGTTTGAAACTCTATACAATGATTTGCACATAGGAATAGTCCTATTCCCAAAAGCATTTGAAGATTTATACGTCGTAAAGATCTAATGCGTTACTGGTGTGTCGTTAGGGTTGGATGTCATAGCATGTTATTTGAAAGAAATTCAAGTCCTGATCAAGATTTAAATGGAAACACACACAGAAGGACCTGGTTCACTTTATCCTAAACAAATGTATCTCTTCAAACTGTTTTAACAGTGAAGACTGTGCAACTGCTAATTTGAATATTTCAACTATATAATGAAATCTGCTTTGAAATAACCACCAAAAAACTGAGAGTGAAAATGTGTTTGAGACATTAAGAATGGCGTAGAATATGTGATATACAGCCTCTAAACCAGTATTTTTAAAGAAATCATTTTTGAAAATCAAATGTCTAAGTATAATACATGTACAGAATATCTGAAATCTTTGTCTTTCTAAAACCATACTAATAAGGGTACCTCAGTCACTTTTATTTCTGATAATATTGTAATAGTTTATTTTTGTATTTTACATTTTGCACAGGAAGGATTACAAAAAAGAAAGAGGGGGAGGAGAAGTGTCTAGAAACACTCTTAATGTTCTTTGAATTCTGATCAACCAGCAGTTGTTCTCATCGGTCTGCTTTGGAGAATGAGTTCACATAATTGAGAATTTAGGTTAATCCCCTTGGCCTGGTATTACATTCATAACGAAATTGGAATATCGCATCACAGTTATATCAAAGTGACTTCTAAACTAAGCAGTGAAGCTGGCCCGATTAATTTCTGTTGGCATCAAGGAATTATCAGATCCCTTTATTAGGATTTTTTTTTTTTTAAATCAACTAACTTGAAACCTTTTGTACCTTTGAATTTGAACCACTTATTTTAACACATGGTTTTAATAGATGTGATATTCATCCTGTTTTGTTAGTTCTTCACCCAGCCTTTTTGTATCAAAAGCCAAAAAGCATGTTGAAGTACGTTACCTTACACACTGACTTAAACCCATGGACATTGGAGTAAGTGGTAAAATTAAGTAGGCTGAACTTGGTTTCCTCTGAATGCCTTTGGCAATATATAGGAAACCTCTACGTTCAGACGAAAGAACTACAGTAGGTCTAAGATTTCTATGTATAGTGCTTGAAGTGCATGGCACTTAGGTTATTCTTTTCATATAAAGAGAGCCAACATCATTATTTTAAGTGTTCTGCAACCACTTGTATATGTTTTACTAATTATTTATTACTATGTAATGTTCTTTTTTTAGTATTGCTGCTATCATTATTCCATACTTTTTAAAGTTTATTATTTGTGAAATCTGTACACTAATCTTTATTTTATATATGAATGAAAGTATTTAAAAATGCTGCTATTAAAAACTAGGTAAACGGAAGAAAGAAATAAATAAATAGAAGACCGTGAAGGTGAAGTTAGCAGTGACTGAGGCTAGACCGCAGAGGTCATGTTCCTGTTTGTGAAATATGCAATAAAACCCAACAACTTTATTTACTAGTTTGTGTGTTAACTTGTTTTTTTTAATTACATATAGTGTGGGATTAATCCCACACTATATGTCAGTATTCCATGTGGAATTTATTGCTCTTCATATATGCAAGATATATAAAGAAGACACAAAAATCTTTGGACTTTGCTTGCATTCTTATTGTACTTACTGTAATATCAATAGAGTAATATTTAATTTGTAAAATGTTTTTTGTGGTTGTGGTTTACAAGTGGCTTACATATGTGATCGTATGATTCCAGAGAGAATATTTCTCCCATTTATTCAACAGGTTCACTCTAGTTGTGTTTTCTTGAATGCAAAGATCATCAAGTTTATTTCCAGAACATATACAAGGAACATTGTAAAAAAGATTCTAAAATAAAATTGAAACTACAGTAATTGTGTACATTTTTTAACATTCGTTAATGTCAGTGTACTCAGTTGAATCTTAACCATCATGATACAGTTTCACTAAACAGTCACACATATATTGTTAGAACAAATATTTTTTGATACCTTCTGGAGCAATACAGAGTATGAATATAATTCACATTATCTTTTCCTTGAATGTGCTGTGGAATGCTCTCCACAGGCTTCCAAGCAAAGACCAAGTTGAGTAAAGACAAAGCTTACGAAGATGAACACATACATATGTTGCATGGGGGTGGGCAGCTCCCTTGTTCCTCAGGACGTAATCGCACCAGAAGACAGCCAGCTCTCTGGCTGATATTGGCATGTCCTTGTGCACCCGAGACAGTCTCCTCATACTGATTCTGCAGGATGGATCCTCTGTCACAGTCCTCACTGTAGTCAAAATGTCCCATTCTGTCAGCTTATTCGAGTTCTCCAGGAGAACGGCTGCCCCCTTAACCTTCAACTGAAGGCGTATTGCGTAGCTGTCCCCAAAAAACGTTGGAAACTCACAATGGGGACCCCATGGTAGATAGCCTCATATACTCTGTTCTCTCCACCACGTGTGATGAAATCCTTGGTGTTTGGCTGGACCAGGAGTTCTTTCTGAGGAAGCCAGCTGATCAGCTTGATGTTTGTTCCCAAGGTGGGGATTAGTGGGCCTGAGTACCACTCTGTTGAAGCCGTGCCAGGCCAGCCACTATCTTGGTGGCATTGTCTTTGGGCAAGGTGTCAACCCATGGTCCCAGGGAGAAGATAACCACACCAGCTGTAGCTTTATCCACAAACACCTTCAGCACAGGAGGAAGTGGCTTCACTGGCTGGGTGTGGAAACCCCCATGAAAATGGCATTCAGCAGACTTTGTAAGGTAAAAAACAGCTTGCTTATAAAGAGTATAGATACTCTCATCTGACCTTATGCACTATTTTCAGAGTGAATCATAGGTAGAGTAAATGAAAATGTTGCTGTGGAGACTTCCAAAGAAGGACATGAAACACTCTTCATTCTTTAGTCTTTGCAAAAATGTCATTCGTACCGTGAGCCTGCAGTTTAGCACAGGGATATAAAATAATGAAGATGGGCAATGGTGAAGTGAATGTCTTCAGTGGGTACCCACTTGCCGAACAGACCAACCTAACATCAGGCCCCCTGGAAAGAAAGGGTCTGCACGGGCAATGTCAAAGTGGGTCTCTTGGAGTTGTCTCAGTGAAATGGAATTATGAGAAATGGTCTGAAGGGTAAGCCTGTAATCCTGACTCACTCTTCAAATTGACACAAAATGCACAATGCAGAGCTACAGCCACTCTCCTTCCTGGATAAATGTATTTATAACAAGATTTTTACTTAGACAAGATTTATTTATGTCACGTGTACCCAAAAAAAAAGGATCTCTGATGCACCAAGCATCTATGAAAATTGGTACTGAAGTATGTTGAGGAACCATTGATATATCTGCTATTTCCAGCAGATATATCAATACTGTTATCTAAAATCAAATTGAAATTGCCCCCTAAAATAATAGAGTCGATTCCAAGATTTTCATTTAATATCATCATAAACCATTTTAAATGTTTTGTACCTCAACAATGTCCTCCAAAATCATCCAGACTCATGATAATACTGAGGAAAGAAATTGGTATAGAATAAAAGTACAAAAGGAAAAATTGTATTCTTTTACAATTCAATTGCTTAGATAAAAATATTTTGCTTAACAAGTAATATTTTTCAAACAAAATGTGTCAGAAGTATTCACACCCCCAATACTTCTAAATATAAATAAATCTCCATTAACATAAAATGAACACCCTGAGACAGTCAAAGGATCAGGTACCAAGCAAACCTCTGGCACCAAGACATTTTGGCCAAAATCCTGGTTCCCTCTGCCAGGAAACACATGATAACTTTCATCCCATAATTCAGGCGTGACTAATAAGAGAACTGCATGACCGGTAAGGGCAGGTAAAGGCAAGCCAAGGGGGTTTGGCAGCGAATCGCTTATATCTAGTGTCCATCACTATGAATTCTGAGGGAATCATAAATTAATTTAAAAATTTTATTATGTATTATTTAGGATTCAATAACTGATAAATTTAAAAGTAAAATAGCTTAGACAAAATTGAACTACAACTCCATTAAGGTTATGATATATTTTATAGTGACTGGTGGGGCCTGCATTTGTAGCAAAATTTTGTATTTTTTACATTCATCAACAAATTTCTCAATAAAAATGAAGAGCCTATCACCAAACAATTCAAAGAATAATCCCCGAACATGTTTACTCTCTTAACCTTAAGGATGGAAAGTTTTCATCTCATTGTAAATAAATGGCTTCTGGTACAAAAATCCATCCCTGAAATTATTGTTAATAAAAAGCTTGGCTTTCTGAGTGTATCATGAATCTAAATGTGACAGAGAAAATCTCTTTAATCAGAAAGATTCTTTTTAGAAAAAGCACCAAAATCAATACTGGCACCAAGGATTTGTAGTGTACTACAGAGCTGGATGCCGGGTTGCTAAGTGACCTTCCTGAAGCTTGCTGTCACATTAAAAAAGAAACTGTGTTCAGGGAGGCTGAAAATGAAAAGGCAGCAAATCAAACAGTACGAGAATGGATCCAGGTAGCCCTGGTGAGAGTGAGAGATTTTAAAAAGAAAAAATGTTGATGGAGGGCACACATGAATAGTCCTTGCTGCTAACAGAATCACATGATTTCTCAACCCAGCAAATTAGCCAGGAAGGCTAAGGAGATTTGAGCACTCTTACCATTAATTTGAGTTAAGCTGAAAGCGTAGGCCATGAGTGATCAATGTTGGCAATGTTGATTAAAAAATGTTACACTGTAAAAGCTGCATTTGAACAACACAGAATTATAAATGCAGAACTGGTGCGGTGCTGTGGGTGGGGCTAAGGGGCCTGGGCCCACCCACTTTTAACACTTGCCCATCCTAAAAATGCAGTGGGGAGTGCCCATCCTAAAAAGGCAGTAGGGAGAACTTTTTTATATTTTTTACTTTTGTTTTCAATTATTTTCATTAACATTTAAATGCACAATAAAGATTGAAAATAAAAATGTCCTCTCCCTCTCTAAAAAAAATGAAAATGGTGTCTTGACTCCAGCTCTGATGGGCAAATGAGTCATGTGATTCAGAACTGTCATTGTCTAACTATCAATTCCGGTCACAGGAGGCCAGAGAAATATGAGTGAGATAAATGAGAAATTTCTGGTGGAAATCATCAGCCAAAGAAATATTATTTTTTCATTAAATATTCAAATACATTCAAAGAGTCAGACTTGGACTGATCGTATACTGTCCCTGGTGATGGTGCAACCAAATAGTATTTATTGTTTCTTTCATTTTTTACACATTACGAGTTGAGATCAAATGTCAATTGTCAAGAGGTATTGATTAGTACAAACCTATTATGGGCAGGTGTATTTGTTCAAGTCTGTGGCACTCATATTGCTTTCTTTGTTGTGTAAATTTCCCAGAAGATGTCTTCTCTGTTATCCCAATGCATGGATAATTAAATCCTCTAAATCAAGACCAAATGCTTCCATGCCCCTGTAATCAATTTGGTCGGGCATTCTGTGCTGAGCATTGTCAAAACACTATATGCATAGAACAGGTGGCTGGGCAAAGACTTGTGAAAGGTACAAGCTCAGTCTTCTCTTTACCAGGCATATTGGGTAAACAGTAACTGTGCTGTCTATGGCAATCACACTGTGGTGTCACCACAGTATTTACTGAATGCTGAGCAGCTACAGGGCCTTAGTTGGGAGTATGTCATTGTTTCCAAACGGCCATTTCACAAGACTGTTAAAGGTGATATATCTGTGCAGTGGTGGAAAACAGTATAGTACTACCAGACCACAGAGTTCTGTGCTATTCCATTCAGTCACTTCATATTCAGCTCAGTGTTTAGACACTGAATCAGTTGCATCAGTAGTTTCCTGTTACAAGATAAGATAAAGGTGTGTCAAGTCGCAGTAGCCTATTTGTTACAAAATTTGATTCATAGCTAAATGATATATTACAATGGTTTGCCTACTGCTTACTAAGACTTTTACCATGCTGGGTAAGCCTGCAATTTTGAAATTACATTCTGAAGTTACATTTTGCTTCTAATTTTCTTCTGCAAGAAAATTCAAGTATGTTTCACAAAAAGGTTGCCGTTATCATCTAGTTTGGAAGAGGCTGACCTAGGGCGGGTTTATACAAATGTTTCACAAGAGCCCAGTTGTGAAATAGAAACCAGGGGCTCTTTCCCTGTTTACTTTGTAAAACTTGCTAAATAAATAGGAATTAATCCACATTGAGGAGTCCGTAAAAGAGTAGTTGCTTACGGAGTGTTTTCAAGCCCTGTTACACGCACCTCGGAGTGTATTATTTCACTTATACCATGGTCATTCACTAAGAATCATTCCAAAGTCGACTGATTGAGGGCATTCAATAAGTCTCTTAAAATGAGGTTGGATTAATGTGGTTTAATTTAATTCAGCACCTCATTATCAGCTTCGATGCTGTGTTGTCCATAGTGAATAATTCACAAGTGTAAAAATCAAATTTGAAATGTGATAAATATTTTAAGCAGTACAGTACATGCAAATAAATATTGAATTCATAGTTCAGACCCATTTTAAATATGTGCATAACTCACTGATAGTGAGCCATACTGGGTTTGTAATCGTTGGCTGTTGCTGGAGAAAAGACACAACTTCTCTCACATATCTTTATTATCTTTAACTTTGACTTGCAACAAATTATTCAATACAAGCACTTCTAGCAAAATTAATTTTGATGATCACTGAACTTGCCAAAATGTATTTATCATATTTAAGGACAAAAGACCTGTCAGAATTAAATTGATGTAATGACTAGTACAATTTACAACTAGTACTCCAGTTTACTCAGTATAGGCTAGGTCAGAAAGTTATGGAGGAGGCATGACGATGAGCTACAACATCAAGATAACAAGTGCTGGATGGAGATACAAGTATAACATAAAAGTGCTGGAGGAGCAAGATGGAAGGATACAAGTGATAAGAGATATTCTAGATCGGGAGTGCCCTGCAGTGTAGTGATAGTTAGTCCAGGCACAGTCTGAAGAGATGCATCTTCAGACCACAGCAGAAGATGGTCAATGACCAAATGATTTGTAGAGGAATATCTAACCATAAATTTGGAATTCCAATTAATAATTCAAACTAACAATAACAATAACTAACAATAATTAAGTACTGTGAAAAATCAATCATGTCCTGAGTCAGAGAGAGAGAGAGAGAGAGAGAGAGAGAGAGCGATGGAATGTGAATGAGGAATTGCTCATACCAAACCATCAAAATGTGTTACAGGTTTCAATTATTCTCATCAAAGATTAACATACACATTATGGTAATTTATATGCACTCAATAAATTCATTTTCATATTCCTTTTTATTGAACATAACATGGTTTTAATTGTGTAAGGGCTGTATAGACGGACCTGACCTGAGGGTACCTGCAATATTATCAGAAGAAAAGGGTGACACTTTGGTGCCATCCAGGTTGACAGATAGGTCCAGCTGGGTGAAAGACTCAGCTAGGAAGTAGAGTATTGAGTTTTAGCCAAGTAGGACTGGGGATGTGTAGGCTAACTGGGATGGGTTCTGCATGTCAGAGATGACAGTCTCAAAAGACTTGATGAGAGAGATTGATAGAGAGAGTGAGAATAAAAGGAGGAAAGACTGAATCCTGAGATACTATTAAAAGTTTCTGAGGTCTCAAAATAGCAGCCCCCCCCCATTATGTAACCTGGAAGAAGGGAAGAAGTGACAGCCAAGAAGCAAACCAGTTGAAAGCTGTGCCACAAAACCCAAAGATAGTCAGGGAAGATGGCATGTTTTGGTGTTCAACCATGTCAAAGGCTCTTTCCTTCTATCTCCTCAAAGTTACGATGAAAATTGTAATTAGTTAATGTAATAAAGAATATATCCTAGATTTGTTCATTTGTTCATTACAGGGAAAATGTAAGTTATTTGCCAAGAAAAGTGCAAAGTTCTTACTGCGTAAAAGGTATGCTGTCAGTGAGTTGAAAGGTAAGCAGCAGTCTGTGCATGCAGATACAAGAAATTAGCATTGTTTTCTTTTAATTATGCCACTGCATTGGAGTCAAATTTTAGATGGACACAATGGTGTTTTTTATGTCTCTCATATCTTGCCACAATTGTGACAAGGTGGGTGAGCATGTGTGACGAACTGTTCTTCGCTGACGTTTCAACTAGTTATTATTTCCCAGTGTGTCTGCCTAGTATATTCTATGTGTTTATGTTTTCAGGACAGGTAGTTATTACACCAGCCACACATTATAATATGGTGAATCAATGAAGTAGACAGCTGTTATTACATTTTTGGAAGGACATTCTGTAATATCAGTCCAGTCATGATCACTCTGTGTGGGAGTGGAATAGAAATGTCACCTCTGTAACGACAGGTTCTCATTAGCAGAGCTCTCATTATGTAATCACTTGCAGCTTATTTCTTTGTCTAATTGTGAATGAGGCATAATGGTTTGCTCATACCATGTTCTCCATCAAAAATGTCTTACAGGTTTCAATTATTCTCATCAAGGTTTCTCATGCACGTTAGGATAAATTATATACCGTAGACAAATTCATTTTCCCTTTCATTGAACATAACATGGTTTTAAGTGATGCTGTTAAGGGATGCTGCTGCCTGCTCCTTAAACAGAATTTGGTATTCCAGCACTAAAACAAGGCACTAAAATGCAAGAACACTTTTTGGTATTCTGTTTGAAAACATGTTTGTTTTGTCTTAGAACACCTGCCAATTATCAGACCTGGAATAGAATGACTCATTGGGATGGCATGTATGCCATCCATCAAGTTATGGCTTGGTGTTATCTATACAGTTCCGCATATACTTTTCTGGGTTTTCTGCAGAAATAACCACAAATACACAGAAATCACGTACAATTTTACACGTCCACCAGAGCTGATGTTGGCATTCTCTTCAGACGCTAAGATGAAAACCACAGGGCTAAGCTAAATTAAATGATTTCGGAAACTTTGGGAATATTGCTTTGGAACAGAGCTTGTTTAATTTGTGTGAGCTAAGCCAATATTGCTTGGTGTAACTTGGCCTCGTTTTGATATCAATTCTTTTAATGGCAGGCCAAGATTTTTCCAGTTTTAATAAATTACTTATGGACAGTGCTTTGTATGCCTTAGTAACTTGCATTTTTGTACGCTGAAAACTGTTTTTGTTTAGATTAACTCTACAGCCACCGCTACAAGGAGGAAAATGTGTAATATAATGATGGACACATAAGCTTGATTTTTATTACATTACATTACATTACAGGCATTTAGCAGATGCTCTTATCCAGAGCGACGTACAACAAGTGCATTAGTTCAAGGTGCAGAGGTGCAAAAGAAACATACTAGAGTTAAGTAAAGATCGTAGTGCCAGAAGTGACCACATAGATCAGGACTCCAACCATGTAGAGTAACCTGTTCAGCAAACAAACAAACAATCCTGCCAAGTACAAACTAGCACTGAAATCACATTTGCCTAATCAGAATCAGACAAAAACAATCCTGCCAAATAAAAACTAACGTGATCGTATTAGCCTAACTAGGTACATTGAGCTAAACTATAGGCTAGGGAGGGGTGGGGAGAGGTGCAGCCTGAAGAGATGAGTCTTTAGTCTGCGTTTGAAGGTAGTCATATTCTCTGCTGTTCTGACCGTCACGGGGAGGTCATTCCACCAGCGAGGGGCCAGGACAGACAGCAGACGGGAGCGGGAAGTACAGACACGAAGAGGGGGAGGTGCCAAGCGTCCAGAGGTGGCAGAACGGAGAGGTCTGGCTGGTGTGTAGGGTCTGATGATCCTCTGGATGTATCCTGGTGCTGACCCCTTAGCTGCCTGGTATGCAAGCACCAAGGTCTTTTATCTATATTAAATGTAGTCTGTACAATTTAAATTGTAACAACACTGATAACACTGCTGATGTAAACTACATATTAGCATTCTCAGTTATGTAAATGGATATATTTGAATTTCATCTCAGTTGAGAATGTGTCTTGCAGAATATGTAAAGGTGGTTGAGAGAAGGTTGTGTTGTCAAAGCTACCCAAATTAATGTCCCCATGGATGATTCCTGACTCAGACCCAAATGCCAAGATTTTCCTGGCCAGGGAAGACATTATTAAGCTCATTAATTTCTCTGAGCAATGCAGAGATCAGAAATGACATGGCACCAGAAACAATTGTGAAAGTAATATTAACACTTAAGTACCAACATTTTAAGTGCACTAAATAGAACATAGGATGGCTCTTCATTCTACCAAGATTACCATTAACCATTAACTTCACTGCACAGTCCATATTTTGTATTTATACCTTAATTAATCTATATATCCTTTGAGAGACATACAGTATGGTAGAAATAGCTCCTTTTGAAATAATGCACATTTAAATATATCTTTCTACTTATTTGCTAAACCTAGTCCAGTGAGCCTCCACTGCGTTACAATCCCTTGAGCATGAAACCCTGAAAAGTACCAAACTTCCAGTGCTATATAGATATAGAGCATGCTCCGCCAGGTTGGCATAGCTGCCATCCCAATAGATATTTTTCTGTCAATACAGTGTGCTTGTGAGAGAGAGAGAAAGAGAATAGAGACAGAGAGAGAAAGAAAGAGAATTACAAGTAAATATTCAGAAGTATATAATAACAAAGTCAAATTTTGCTCTTTTTGGCCATTCTTCATAAGTTAATTACACACTATGTGACAGGTGTCAGATACCTAAAAGGATTTCTCCTTTACTTGTGTGTAATTGCATGTAATTTCTGCTTAGGGATAACTGCACACTAAACTTGATGACGTGATTTCTATTAGGCATAAAATGTGTATCTACAACCAGGACTAGTATTCATTTGTACCCACGATGATTACAAGGAAAAAGGGCTGTATAAAATAAACAACACGGCAAATGAGCTATATTTTATGCTTAAACGTATGGGAGAACTATACTTTTATTTTGAACATTTATTATTTTTTAAAACTTATTTTATTGAGTAATATTTTTGCTTTTGAAGAACATACTGTAGGTGTAAAAAAAACATTTTCATACAGAAATGCCTGGTTACTCACGCATAAGAAGTAATTAATTATCTGTGCCTTCTGTTAAAAGTTACCACAAACAATATTGGCTATATTAGCTCACATAAATTAAACAAGCTCTATTCCAAAGCAATGCTACCCAATGTATCCTACATAATTTCATGTAACCTGGCCCTGTGTTTTTCATCTTACTATCAGATTTCTGATTTTTTATGGGCAAGACTTAGAAAGACAATTAGTGTACCTGACTCTGACCAATGATGCGGAACTACATTTACAAAGAAATGCTTTTAAGCACTCCTGCCTATAAGAGGATACTATGCAGAATGTGTGTTTTTCATAGCACATTAGCCAATGAGCCAATACTCTTAATTCTTCCACTTTTTTATTTTCATGGATGCTTTTGTTCTGCCATCTTCAGTGTGACTGCAAGGATGATGGTCATATGGATTTGCAAACCACACTAGCTAGAAATTGAGGATGTTAGCAGATTTGACATAGGTTTTAAATGTGTGACCAATTAAAGGTGAGAACAAATGTACTTAAGATTTACAAAGAGAAACTAGAGTAAAGAAGCATAGAGTACAGAATTATTTTTACAGAGCCTTTGCTTGTGATAGGGGATGATTAAAAAACAAGTACAAGACTCAGAGATGTTGGCAGTAACAAGTGATTGCTCTTTGATTTCAAAAGTATATCAAAGGCGTTGTATAAACTTGTTAGAATGAATCTGATCTGGCAGTCTTGCCCAGGACCACAATAGCATTAGAATACAATGGTCCTGGCTGCACCGAGTTGCATAACTAGGATCTAACCTATGGCACGATAGGCCTACAATTAATTTAGTTTAAAACACCTTCAGATGTACTGTAGTATATATTGTGTGAAAATATTATGGCTAGTGAATATGGAATATTGTGATCTTGCTCTTGTTTACACAGCCCTGCCTTTTGAAATTGAGTCACACATGGGAAAGGCATCTCAGTTTGAACTACTGTATGTGCTCTACACTTATTTATTCTTGGGTAGTAGCCAAAATAGACAAAAATAACTGTAGATGACTTGACAAGTTGAGAATTACGATGGTCTACATTCAATTTGAAAACAACCATAAAATACTTTACCATTTCATATGATAAGCTGGATATAGAGACATGAAAAGGTAGAGTAAATATATAAAGAGCAGGCTCTTCAATGAGTATAGTAAAGCTTGAAAAAATGCAACTGCAATTATACACACAAGAAGATTATGGCTCATGATTTTCTATGTTCATATACCTGTAAACACTTGTTATCTCAGCAATTTCCAGTGACAAATAACGAAGTACTGTATATATAAACTATAAATTTACTTTTTAAGTTTTTATATTGGGATGGCAGGTATGCCATCCAGCCAAGTTACCCCTTGGTGGGAGATAACAATAATACTGTACATCATAGTTTAATCAACTGTGGGTTAACAGTAACAATGAAACACCAATGATATATTGTACATTGTAAAGAGAACAAACTGACTACCACATGTATTCTGTATTGTCTTTCATGCAGTCTGAATAATTCATTACAATATTTTTGAATATAGTAATATATTAATTATTCATTACATATTTCTGAGATTCTCTTACTTTTATTCACCATTCATGTCTTAAAATAAAATTATTTCTTCTTTAAAACCTCAGAATTGCATCCATTTTTCATGATTAGAAATATTGATTGTTTCATGAAATTAAAAAAATATGTAAAACATTCAGAAATTCTAAAATTTTATCCATTTAACCTTGACTTAGGTGCACAGAATCACCAGTAATATGTTTTCTCTAATAAAGTTATGTAGATAATGATGCAGTCAGCTCTGGATTAATTCAAAGAAAATTTGAAACAAGACAAAGTTTGAGTCTAGGTTCCTATGAACTTCTCATAGATGGAAGGTGAATTGTATTCACTTAACTAATTTGGTTGTCACTTTGTCAAATGAAACATTGCCTTTGGAAAGCACTGTTGTGATTTTATTTAAAGGGGTCACCCTTATGTACTTAAATAAAATGGCCAGACCAGAATAATTTATGTCCTCCAAATACATCTCCCATAATGAGAGTGTGTCCAGATCTCATGCATTAAGATTCTATAATATCTTTTGCAGACCTTGAGATATAATTTAAAATCTCAGACAGGAAAAAGAATCATTCTGCATTCTTTGAACTGTGGATTACAATATGTACATGGCTTCAAATCTAAATACCTAATGTACAATGCAGACAGTATGTATTTGTACAGTTACACAATTTTGGTGGTTTTGGCTCACTACTCCAGGACAATGGATTTGAAATGAAACAACAAGATTGAAGTGCAGACTGTACTTTAATATGGCAGTATTTATGGACCCATATCCAGTGATCCATGTAGGAATTACAGCTTTTTATACATAGCCCCCAATTGGACAAATTAACATGATCTAAAATAAAGTTGTTATATTTAGCATTTGGCTGCAAATCCTATGCATTCGATGACTGCCTGAAGTGTGCAACCCATAGACATCACCCCATAGACATCACCAGATGCTGGGTATTTTCCTTAGTGATGCTTTGCCAGACCTGTACTACAGCCATCTTCAGTTCCTGCTTGTTTCTGAGGTGTTTTGCCTTCAGTCTTTCTCCAGCAAATGAAACACATGTTCAGTTGGCTTCAGGACAGGTGATTTACTTGGGCAGTTAAGAACATTCCACTATTTGGCCCGGAGCCAGACATGCCCAAGCCCGAACATTATACCTCCATCATGTTTCAAAGATGAGGCTGTGAATCATGAGCAGTTTATTTCACTCTCCACACTTTCATTTCCCATCACTTTGGTATAGGTTAATACTCATCTCCTCTGTCCATAACCGTTTATTCCAGAACTCTGCCGTTTTTAAATGTACTTTTTAGCAAACTCTAACCTGGCCTTTCTGTTATTGAGGTTCACCAGTAGTTTACATCTTCCAGTGAGCTTATGCTGTTTTAGTCATCTCTTTATTTTAGTAATTGACACATCTATGCCTACATAGACCAAGATTGTTCTTGGTCTATTTGACAGTTAAAAAGGGGTTTTTCTTCACAATTGAAAGTATTCTTCGCTGATCCCTTCTGTGGTCTATCAGGGTGTTTTAACACACCCAATGTTTCCAATAGACGTATTATGATTTTTTCACATCATGATGGCCTGCTTTACAGGCACTGACACCCATTGAGAGAAAACAGCAACAGTCTCTAAATGCAAATTCCACACCTAGAATCAACTTTTGGCCTTTTGTTAGCTTTCTTGTCCATTAACTTATGATTTACAAAATGGGGGGGGCGATGTATAAAAAGGGACATGGTTCACCGGATATGGATGTAAAAACCTTCAATTAAAGCTGTTTCTTTTGAAATCCATTGTGCTGGAGGACAGTTTGTTGTGCTGGTTCAGTCTAACTTTGCCTATAACATTTGAGCAACTGTGTCTTCTGTTTTGTATTGGATTTTTTCTTTCGCAGATATCAATGAAAGATAATGGTAAAAATTATCATTTTAAAGGTGGAATTCTTTGTTACCCACAGCAAAAGCAGTTTGCCTCAACTTTTAAAAAAAGCTATCACACTATGGTGACGTGAATTCTGTAGAAAGTGTTTTTGTGAAAACCCGTCTTGCCTGCCTTTCAAAATGTTAATAAATTGTAATAAGCATAATAAAGAATTGTAAGGGACCAGAATTCCAACTCAGCAATGTGTACAACAGCTCCGCGTTGCTTTTCATCTCCTTGTTGAACTTCAGCTGATGCCACCGAGGTAAACCAATTCCAAGGTTACAGTAACTCTTTTTCTTAAACAAGCCCTGTTGGCTTGTCTTTTTGCTTTGCTGTATCTGGGGCATTACAGCAGCTATAGCAACAAACAATCAGTTAAAATATTATCCCAAACCACAGGCTCAGTAGCCACACCCACCCCTCCCCACACAGAGGAGTGCCATGCCCAGAAACATCCCAAACACATTTTTGAATAACAAATACAGGTGAAGGTGCACAAATTTGGTGAAAGTGCATGAAGACAGAGATTGATATGCCTTAGCATGGTTATTTTATATTTATATTATAATCTTTTCATGTTTTCAAGTTCAAAATCCTGCATAGTACACATTTAAACTGTCACTTAATTTTTAAAGTTAAAGCACCATAGAAGGTTAATTGTGTGCATGTGGCAAGCATTGTTATTTATTCTGTACAGCTATTCAATAAACCACCTTTACAGAATAAATAAAAACAAATTTAAGATCAACTATAAAATCTTCAGAAGAATGTATAACATTTAATTTGAATAATGTCCCATGGTAAAATAGCATGGTTCCATTTTGTAGGAACCTTAAGTCGTAGTATAAAGGGAATGCCATGGAGTGTTAAAGGTATTGTGGATCTGTTGTCCCTTTGGCATTGGCAGTTTCCATAGATTCATTAGACCCCTGTAATAGTGTTTGACTGTCTCCAGGAGAAGCAAGCACTCTCTGTCAGTATTAATGCACACCGATGACTTATAATTTGTGGCTGATACACCACATGAACACAAAATGAAAATCTTTATGGTTTTTTAATGCATCCAATGAGCTCTATGTGAATTCATTGTCAATTGATCTCCACATGGTGGTTGATGTCTCTTTCAGTAAAGATAGTCCAGATTCCCAAGCCATTATACCTGTAGCTTTTCCGGTTTTATCCAAACTCTCTGAAGCCTCAAAACAAGGATAAGCATCTCTAGTCTAAAGATCTACAGTCTGAGCGAAACAAAGGTGCCTGGAATCTGCCCACAAGCTGTTGTTGAATTAGTGCTTATGTGCCTACAGTACCCCATTTTGCATTACAGTTATTCAGAACCTCAGCTCTGCTGTCTGCGGTCCATCCGCAGGAAGGTTCAGGCTGAGTGCTCCCTGCCTTGATAATGAAGCTGAGAAAATTCTGAAGGACAACAGAGTAATGAATGCCCGGGAAACAGGCCAGCTGGCACTTAGCTCCAAACGCTTTCCTTTTTAATGAACCTGTTTCTCCTTGATCTGTGTTACTCTACCCTGCACTCATGCAATCTGGGATTTACCATTTATTTCCCCTAAATATCACCATACTAGAAAAAAATTCGACTCATCTTTCACCCCTATAAAAATCTTGCCTCAGTCAGGAATGTTTGTGCTGAATAATAGGCTGAAAATTTCTCCTGCAGCGAGTCTTTCACCTTATTGTGTGGTATTCTGTGCTGTCTATTACTCTTTGGAATAATGATAAAACATGTAAATAAATCAATTTATAAATAAAAAAATAGTTTTTATATAGACAGAAACAGATTAAGCAATGCACAAAAATGTAAATGGGTCAATCAAAAAAACAAATACATAAATCAGTGTTAATCAATAAATCATCATGGAAATTCTAAAATAATGTTCTTCTTTGCAAATTATACATTCTCCTGCATGAATAAATTATACATAAAACAGAAAAACTGCTTTGTGTAAATATTACATTTTCAAATTTCAAAATTCACCCCAGATATGGCACTCCAGCCGGAGAGTAAAAAATGTGTTTTAAGCACAATGTCTTTCATTGCTTTAACAAAACCATGGTGGCTTCTGCCAGTTTTGTATTTGACACTAATAAAATGGAGAATATGGCATGATATATTGTACATTGTATACTATGTGTGTATGTATGTGTGTGTGTGTGTGTGTGTGTGTGTGTGTGTGTGCATATATATATATATATATATATATATATATATATATTTATTTATTTATTTTTTTTACAATGTTGACAGGTCAGCATATTCTGAATGGTTACTTGATTTTTTTTCTCCCATTCAGATATGTGTATAGGTTTATCGATGCCTATGAAACTGTACTGCAGCATTATTTAACACGTAGTGATAGAAACATTCACACAGCCAATCTAAGAAAAACAGTTTTTATTTGATCTTTCATGTTTTATTACAAAACTTTAGCAGACATTCCGTAGCTGTTTTTATTGTTATACCATGCAGAGAGAAATGAGGTGAGATGGATTTCTCTGAAAAATATTTACGACCTGGATTTGGTATGTAGCATTCCACACCATAAAAGGACTATTGTGATTTCTTGCCAAATGTATCCTGTGTGTAAATCAAAAGAACCAGTTTGAAAAAAGTGTTGGTGGAAAGACGTTTTTCACTCACTCCAGGGCTATTGAAGTCAATGGTTTTTTCATTTAGCTTTCTATGCATGACAAAATCAATGGCACTTCCTTATTTCAGCATGTTGTCAGCTTATTGTGAAATGAGTATGAGTGCAAGCAAACAGGCAAACAATTAACCAAGGTATAGACCGTTTTTCTTTCGACAGTCAATACTGAGACTGTTCTCTCACATAGCTTCGTTTTTGTAGGAAAGGAGCTATAAATACACCAGGCTTTAAAAACCAAAGTTAAGAATCTGGTGGAGTATGTAGGTACTAGTAAATAAAATTTGTAATTTTATGGATTTTTATCACTGGAAAGACTATTTTGTGAAGGTGTGGATTAAGCTGAAATAAAAACGTACCCTTCCTCTTTGGCGACTATGCCAAGATTAGCAAGGACGTAGAAGGTGAGTCATACTGCAGGGACTATTGTTCCATCAGACGGAAAACAAAATCAATACCTTCATCTTGGACAAAAATACCTTGGTCCTAAGCTCTGTAGTAGAGCCCTCAAAGCACTCTAATCAGAGCTGGACTCTGGAAGGAGACTGGGAACTGAAAATTGAAAACATTCAGATTTATTTATTCTTAGCCATGAAGTCAGAGGATGAATGGTGCTGTTTCTTGAAGTCAAAACAGAACAAGGTAGCCAGCTGTTTTAATAATTATAGTTGCTTAAATATTTGTCATTCAGATTAAGTAGTGACAGACTCAAGCTGTTGATCTGCATGCCAATATTAGTGTCTGTGGTTATGACTGCATTTGTCATCACTCAGCATTGTTTAAAAATATAGGCATCTTTCTCCCATTGGCATATAACCTACATGGTCACTGTTTTGTGGTTGCACAATAGTATGTCTGGCTCCCAGGTGAAAGAATAACTGTACTAATATCATATGATAAATAATTCTGGGGCGGCACAGTGAAGCAGTGGGTAGCACTGTCGCCACACAGTAAGACTCTAGGTTCGAATCTGGCCTGGGCCTTTCTGTATGGAGCTTGCATGTTCTCCCTGTGTCAACGTGGGTTTCCTCCTGGTACTCCGGTTTCCTCCCACAGACATGTAGGTAGGCTAATTGGAGACTCTAAATTGTACGCTGGCCCAATGTATGCTGGGATAGGCTCCAGCAGTGCCCCCCCCCCCCCCCCAAGACCATACCTAGGATAAGCAAGTACAGATAATGAATGGGTGGATAAATAATTCTAGTTGATTTGAAACAGATTAAATTAAAAATAGAATACGATTAATGTAGGGAAATTGAAATCTCACTAATTGTGTGCTTGCAGCTGGCGTCGCTGCTAAAAATGCAAAGATGCACCCACATCGTTGTCTTGCCAAGAACAATTCTTATTTAAAGAAATTTCACCTGACCACGATGTCCTGTCCTACAACGACTGTTCCAAATGGCTTGGGTGCCTTCCCTTTTTGGTTGTTAACTTTATTAGCATTCTGTGATTTAATGTAGCAAGTGCTGTGCAGGCACTGTGCTAATTGTTGGATACTCCTGCTAGTGGAGGTGGCATACCATCAATACATACCATTGATTGCATATTGTCACCTGTGAATAAACACACAAGAGAGCACTCTGGACCATGAAACTGATGAACGGAAATGAACGGATTTAGTGCATTGTACAGTGTATTAGTAAATTATATTGGGAGTGATTTGTTGCCATTTTGTCACATAAATCAAAACATGAAAACGATGTTATATTTGTTATATAAAAATTATATCATGATTTTGTGGAGAACTTCTGCCATATGTATTCTAGTCAGTATTGGATAAATAATTCTAACCCTGTGGATATTTACTCCTCTTAGAATGTTCCAATTAAATAACCCCACAGAGCAGGTTGAAAACAGACTTGTTTGTGAGGCCGCCTCCACAGAACCCTTTGCTGTGTCATCCTATGCTGCTCACCCAAATCCCCCCCCCCACTCTTTTTCCAAAGTGTGCCCTCTTCTCTGATTAATGAGTGTGCCTCAGATCACATCGTTACAATCTGCTTCAAGAATCATATTTCTGGGAATGGTGGGAAGTGACCATGAGTTATGGTGCTCTATTGATGTGTCCTCATTTCCAGCTAATCACGAGAAGGAACATAAACACAATAAAGCAGTGATGAATTCTAAGGACACTCAGCTGAAATGTGTGATGGAAAAGTAAAGGATTTATGATTATTAGCAGGAATGACTCATGATGTATTATCAACTGAAACTCGAAAGAATAACAATGAGGCATTAAGCCAGTGCATCTTCACCTGGGCATTAGCACATGGAAGCAACTGATGGTAACACTGTCCTCCTGTTTTTGACAATATTTGAGACAGTCAATTTGTTGAAATAATAAAAGCTATCACAACTGCAAATTGATTTTGATTTTTCGATTCACTACATTGTTCAACTTATTGTAGGCTGACTTTCTATAGCTTGCCTTAACAGCAGCCATGTCTGTAAATATGTCTCATAATGAACACAATCCCGCAGACACCCCTTCCTGCTTTTTGATCCCTTCGTGTATCCAATATTGAATCATATCAGAAGGGGATCACTCATGCACAGTTAAATATTGACCTAAGGTTTCATTACATTTGTTCTGTAATATAAGGAATATAAACAGCTTTCAACTCTGTCAGTCTGGAATTGCTGTTGAAGGCATTAATAAGAACTTCACTCCCAGATTTTCAACCACATGGTGGCAATGATTAACAGAAGACAACAATGAAATTTGGAATACACTGATGAGTTATCCAGTGTTTTATCTACATGAAAAATTAGCCATTTAGAAATTTCTTGTGGTCATGAGCATCAGCTAGGAGCCATGTTTGTAAACTAGAGTCATCATGTTAATGATAAAAATAGTAAAACATGTTAATTAAACTGATGCTAAAAAATAATCCCTCTATGTCACTCTTTAAACTTGAAATTGATCTATAGAGGATGGGCCTAATAATGAATAAATAAATTTGTGTAGTTGGAGATGTTGGTTGTTTGCAATAATTTTTCATCAAACATATTTGTTATTGCTGTTATTTCCTCTCTCTTGAGAGGAATGACTAGAACACTATTGTTCCTGGAACTATTGGATTACCATGGTGACTAGTATTGTACAACAGGCCCCTGTGGATGACCTAACCATGAACACATGCGCTAACTGCCTGCAGTGCTGCTCCTCAGCTGTGCACTGCTGGGCTTTTATGCCATTTTTTTTTTTGGAAGGCTGTTGCCTGCACCTTTTGTACCCAAACCTTGACAACATTGTGTTGTTCAACTGTTCTCTGGTGCTTTGAGCTCAGCATTTAATTAATATCAATTTACTGTTGCAGATATTTGTTGCCTCAATCGACTTTTGTGGTTCATTTACTCTATACAAAGTATGTCTATTTTTTTTTTACACTAACTTTTCCAGTAACAAGAATAATAATGTTTTACTTGAACCATGAAAGGAATCTCTTATACATAGATGCTATTCATAATGACTTGTCCTAAATTCACACATTTTAACCAAGCTAAAATGTTTACCTCTTTTTAATTAGTCTTCAGTAGGTCCACAAAAGGTAGTTGAACCATTTTTAAGAGAAATCTTGACAAAGCTCTGCAAAGCCTAGAGTAAATATTGTAATGATTTGTTACATGCCGTGACTATAATGGAAAGCCACAATATGGCAAGATTCTCCTTGTCCAGTTGATCAAATAATATTTTACTTTTTTATCCCTTATGTGGAATTGCCAGTTGTGTCTCTGAAGTCACTGTTGCATCACTGACAACGATGGAAGGAGCAGAGCAGCTGACTGAGGGCCACTCACTCAGTCATAAGCCTGAAACTCATTTCTGCTATGCAAACAGCACTGGGGAGCAACGGGCTAGCGGCTTCAGGAACCCTCCCATTCAAAAAGTGATTGAGTTTTGATGCTCATTAACACATCGGAGGGATCCCCGACGTGTACATTTCCAACAAGTACTGAGGAGTCAGTGACAATATGTACAATATGTGCAGTATATTCAATAACAGTGTGTTCTTCAATGCAGTGTCCACGCAAAATTTCAGACACATTGAATATTAACAGTTTTACAATCAAGTTGACAAACAATACAATATAATACTGAAAGTTCATATTTCTCAATTTGGTATTACAATCCACCATTCCTTGTAAAACCATGCTTGACCATCTTGGACCAATATGATCAAGAAAGGGTGCCCATATAACATAAAATACATTTACTTTACAATTTGTCCTTTAAATTAAATATTCCAGTGGTATAATATGAAATATTACCCTATATCTGCCAGAAATATAAGGAGATGAACCACTATCCATTTGAGCAGAATATTTTTTTTCGTGCTGCAGATGTCAGCAACTTCTTTGCATGAACACCCTTCATTTGAGCTCTTGGCATACCCAGTAATAAACAGAGAGGCTCCTTTTCCAAATGAACATTAAATATGGAATTTATTATTCTAATAATCTTTCCCCAGTACTCAGTGATGTGGATACATGACCATACACAATAAATATGACTACCAACCTCAGTTTTACACTTTGAACATAAATCAGTTTTATTAAGATCCATTTTATGTCTAGGTTGTGGTGTGATATGTAGTTGATGTAATAATCTGAACTATAATCATTTTGTATGGTTGCAAGCAGAAATATAACTCGCTGATCGCCAAATACCTGCAAGTTTGGGGATCTAGCTTGATACCCAAATCCCTTTGCCAGACTTTCATTATAATTTTGGTTCCGTACTGCTGGTTTGACATAATGCTTTGCATGCTCTGTGCAACATGTTTCTACTGTCATTACTTCTCATCTGTTCTACTGTAGAGGGCTTGGGGTTAAATTAACTCTGTCAATAATGTCACATAATGGGGCTACCTAAGTGCTACGTGTGCTTAGTTAGCTGACCAGTACAATCAGTTTGTATGTTGATAGCAAGCTTACTTGTTCTAGCTGTTTTATACTAATAAGTATAGCGATATGATACTAATGAAATGTAACCCTCTACAAGCTAATTGGCAAACGTATTGAAATCACACACCAAAAATCTTTTACGTAATGGACAGTACCATGTGCACAACTGTGCAGTACCATGTGCACAACTGTGCAGGAAGAAGTTTTGAGCAGCAGGGGGTGCTGCCGAGGGAAATATAAAATCATGACGTCACTGTTAAAATATTACAGTCCTTGCTTTATTAGGGGTTCAAGCAGCAAAGAGTTTTTTTTCAGGGTTTCCTAGTGGTGTTATTTTAAAAATGCACTTAATTTTTCATTTTTTATAAATCCTGTTACAGTTAGTTTACGACAGTGACATGATTCCCTGTCTTACTCAAATACATCCATCCATCCATCCATTATCTATACCCGCTTATCCTGGGCAGGTTCACAGGGGTGCAGAAGCCTACCCAGCATGCATTGGGCGAGAGGCAGGAATACATCCTGGGCTCACACACCATTCCACTCACACACTCATACCTATGGGCAATTTAGAGTCACCAATTAGCCTACCTGCATGTCTTTGGACTGTAGGAGGAAACCGGAGTACCCGAAGGAAACCCTAGTGGACATGGGGAGAACCTGAAAACTCCACACAGAAAGGCCTCTTACTCTGAGGCTACAGTGCAACCCACTGCACCACCATGCCACCCTACTGACCACTGATGTTTCTCTTAGGTAGTAGTGGTTTCCACCTTACTACTCTCCCATGAATCTAATTTTTGGCCAGTCTCTTTCTGTCATGAACACTTACCTTAGCTGAGGCGAGAGAGGTCTGCAATTCTTTAGATGGCCTGCAGTTCTTTGGATGTTCTTCTGGGATCTTTTGTGACTTCCTGGATGAGTTGTCACTGCTCCTTTGAAATTTTTTTTGGCAGGAAGGCCACTCCTGGGAAGATTCACCACTGTTTCAGATCTTTTCCATCTGGAGATAATCTCTCTGTCTGTGTGGTTCAGTGGAGTCCCAGAGCCTAAGAAATGGCTTTATAATCCTTTCCAGACTCATATATTACAACAACTTTTTTCTAATTTCTTCTGGAATTTCCTTTGATTGTGGCATAGTGTACTTCTTCTTGTTCTTCTTGGGGTTTTGTGACAGTTTGGATCCAACATTTTGGAGCATTACCGCCATCGACTGGAAAGGAGTGTGGATCAGAATGCTAGCTAACTAAAAAAAAAAAAACCTATATCCTGTTTATTTATCCTGTGTTTCTTGAAAACTGAAATATAAAATAATTTATTCTGAGGTCCTTTGGAGCACTATTCTCAAATAATACTATTTCCCCTTATCTGTCAGATTCTTTATCAAACTTTCTCTCTCCAAATTAGATTTTGGGCAAGATAACATAAAATGGATCCACAGTTTCTTCCTGAAGGCATGAACTGCAAGTCCCACTATTGTGTTTATTCATTAGATGAAACGTACTGTTTGATCCTGTTTGCCCAAATTTCATCCTGGATATGACTCCTCTCTTCTACTCCTGCCTTCCTCATCATTCCCACTCTTTCCTGAATCTTAAAATAATGTTGTCCTATTCTTTCATTGTTCCATTGTTTTTGCCAACTTTTCCTTATTTCAGTTTTAATCAAACTCTTAATTTCTGCCTTACTAAAATTTAAGTTCAAAAGTATATTCTCATGCGTTGTTGCTTTTTTAAGCATATTTATCAGCAACCTCATTACCTTCAACTCCCACATGTGCTGGAACTCATTAAAAATGGACAATTAATCCCTTAATTTGAATTCTATATAATGCCTGCATGATTTCTAACATAATGTGTTTTCTGCATTCTGAAAATCTGTACCTGAGGCTCATTAGCACTGAACTTGAATCAGAGCATCCAGCCAACCTAAGTGTCCTTATTTCCACTGCAGAGCCAATTAAATCCTCCCCCCTGTATACTGTATATAAACAAATTATCACTTAATCTTTACATTTATGATACTTTAAATTCAGGGACAACAATGACACTCCAACTCTTTCATTGCTGATTTTTGACTCATCTGTATTAATTTGAAAAATTCATAATACTTATTTCTTACTTATATTATATTTAATATATGAGTTGACTAAGTTAATGAGTTCACTAAAATTCAAATCGCCATTTTTCCCTGCTATTCTTTCTAAAAGTTCAAAATCAGCCATAATCTCAAGGAGAAACCATGAAGGAACTGTCGATTATGGTACTATTGGGCTAATTTTCTGGTCTTTGATCTCCCTTTCTGTGGTTTTTTGTTAAATTAACCACCCAAAAGATTGTCTTTATCTTTCTTCTTTCTTTCTCCCAGCTAGTCTCTATTATCCTCTTTGTTGTTTGCTATGTATGACCCTGTACATTTACCCAGTAATTTAACAAGAGCTGAGTTCTTCTGAGGTTCACAGGTGGTTCTCCCATCTTCACTAGTAATGCTGCCACTGTAGTTGTTTTGATTGCCCCGTTACATAACCTTACCACTTGTTATTTTACTGCATCTAGCTTTAGCCATCTGTCTGCTGCAGATCCATAAACTATACATGCATAATCAAACACTGATCTAATTAATCCTTTGTATATGGCTGCAATTGCTGTTCTGTCTGCTCCCCATTCTGTTCCTCCTAAAAGTCTCATTACATTTAGTCCCTGTTTACATTTATGAATTATCTTCTGTATATGAACTGCCCATGTTAGGCTGTCATCAAACCATAAACCTAAATATTTGAAATGTTTAACTCTTTTCAGTTCTTGCCCATATAATCTTAAATTTAATTTATTCCCTACCTTCTTCCTTGTAAAAAAGAGTATTTGGTTTCATCTGCCAAAAATCTAAAACCACATTTCAATGACCGATCTTCTGCTTTACCAATAGCTTCGTGTAGCTTCTTAACTTTGAACCCTAAATTTACCCTAAATGCAAAGACTTCTGGATCTATTTCATATATTTTTTGCCATTACGGTATGTTTTCCGAACGATTTGATAAAACGATGTACCATTTATTAAATTGTACTATGTATTGTTTATTTCATACTATTTTCCAACGTTGTCTCTTAAATGAGAGCAGCTGTCACCATGGCAAAATAGTAGCAGGTAGTTGATTCCGCCGTCAACCTGTGGAAGCTCCTGCGCTTGGAATTCACACCGGGACGGTTTCCTTGCTTGATTCTGGGAAACAACCCCTCCTCCTTTGTCGTGAGTCTAATCCCATCCTCCCTAGAGCTAACGATAAAGAAAGAGATCATTTCAGTCAGGGGCTATAAGATAGGGATTTAAAGCATTCTCCAGATATGAAACACTCAGAATCAAGCACCGTACAAACCGACGCACCACTTTGAACCGGCACGCGATTCCGTTGGCGACGGGGAGAGATTCTACGCTTACCACTGAGCGCAGCTCCGATGTGCCTTTCAATAACCTCAATAGCCCGTGTACATGGGGATTTACTATTCCATCCATTATCAAAGAAACCTGTTTTTTGAGGAAAGAACAATCGACTGTGATTTGAGCTATTTTTGTTTCATTTTTTAAAAAATACATTCTGTTCCTGAGAAACTTTTTAAAGATTTACCTTATTAAATGTGTAGCAGCGTAAAACGCGCATAACGCAACCTGTAAACGTTTCATTATGGGGCCCGGAATCATGACTGAACAGTATTAACAAGTTTTTGATTACTTTTCAAAACAAACGGAACCAGAGTTTTTCTGTGAGAAATTTTCTTCGCTTTGGAGAAATGGGTTCAATTGACGCTGTAGGAGCTGTTCATGCTTGGAGTCAGGTGAATGTCTCTTCGTTTGCCTTTTTAAATTCATCATTGCCCTTACCCTCTCCGCAAACCCCCGGCTCGTTCAATGAGATCTTCATAACATCTTTGCTTGGGACAGTACTAACCGTGATGTGCTTAGTTGGGGTCGTTGGAAATGTGTATACTCTGGTCGTTATGAACATTTCAGTTCGGGTCAGTTGTTCAATGTACGTTTATATTATTAACTTGGCCTTGGCTGATTTATTGTACTTAGCCACAATCCCATTCGTGGTCTGTACCTACTTTGTGAAGGACTGGTACTTTGGAGACATCGGGTGTCGGATTCTTTTCAGCCTCGACTTCCTCACCATGCACGCCAGCATATTTATTCTGACCGTAATGAGTACCGAGCGGTACCTGGCGGTTGTTAAACCTCTGGATACTTTTGGAAGATCACGGCACTACAGGAGGACAGTAACCTGCGCGGTTTGGCTTGTGTCGTTTTTGCTGGCTCTCCCGAATATGATCATGATTGATCTTAAACGGACTGGTCAGAATGGACAGGTGAAACGCATGTGCCACCCGACCTGGCAAATGAAAGCGTACAAGGTGTATCTGACTGTGCTATTCAATACCTGCATCTTGGCTCCTGGTATTGTTATTGGGTATCTATATGTTAGATTGGCCAGGACTTACTGGATGTCGCAGACCACGGTATGTACAACAAAAGAAATGAATCGCTGTCCGAAACAGAAAGTGCTTTACATGATCCTCTGCATCGTTGCCGCATATTGGGCTTGTTTCTTACCATTTTGGCTATGGCAGCTACTTAGCATGTATTACTTTGGACTTGGGAATTTATCTCAAAAGACAATGATGTACGTTAATTTCATAGTCACTTGTCTAGCCTATAGCAACAGTTGCATCAATCCATTTCTTTACACATTGTTGACGAAGAATTACAAGGAATATTTGAAAGGACGACAAAAGAGTTTTGTTGGGTTTAAAAGAAAATTTAGACACTCGTCGCAAAGATCTGTGTCATCAGGGAGTCACCAGTTCACAGAGACTATGACCGTCACGCACTTGAAGGGAGTCACGGACGCATGCAATTTATAATTGCTCACTATGAACAAGTATTAAATAGGCTATGTAGGCTATCGCGCGCTTGTGTGTGATTGCGATAGAAATTTCGATCACAATCCTGTCATATCTAATATTGTAGGTTGCAATTATGGCTCTATAATTTAAAATGTCATTTCAGAATGGCTCGTAATGATTAGCTTTCCTCAGACAACATAATTTGCTCGCCTAATTAATTAATTAATTAATTAATCTAATATGCTAATTTACGAATGTTTATTCTTTGTTGGGGAAAGTGTGGTAAATTATGGAAAATAACACGATGTAATATTATCCTTCGACAGACAATTGTAGATATGTACGCACAAATCAAGGTCATAATGAAGTCCTGGCTGTTTCAAGTAGTCAGTTGAGTTCAAGTACGATGACTTTTTCTGCGTAACATTTAGCAATAAACACTCAATTATTTTTCAAAGCAGATTAACAATGAAAGCACATAGTTCCGCACTATTTATACTTGAAAAAAAATCCATATTATGAAGTTATTTTCTATGATGCGAAGCATAGACTAGCAAGTAGAATATGATTACAAGAACGATGTATGCTTCGGAGCAACTACTCTTTTCAAAGTGGAAATGGAGTCGTCAATTATTTTTTGTGTGTCTTACAGTAGGCTGTAGCCTACCTTCTTCGATAAAATAATGATGATGATGATGATGATGATAATAATAATAATACACACTGCTGTAGTCGTCTGATACAGAGTGCAAATGTAAATACTATTTTCATTGCTGCTATGAAAACCTATTTCAAACTAAAAGCAAAGAGCTTTTTCTTGTCATTGGATGTGCAACAATGTATGCAGTGAATAGGTTACTAATGGAGTGGTGCAGTAATTTGTTTTGAATAGACATTTGTGTTGTGATGATGTCTAAGACAAGCTGAGATGCAATGCTTATCCCGGACCTTGACTTAATTCAAAATTTGTAAATAAAGAAATGTTGATTCACGATTACACTGAAAAGCAGGTTTGTTGTTCCCAATACATACTCTTGTAGAAATATATAAATTGTCTCTGTGCCTTCTATGTAAAGATTGATTATTATTGTAAATAATTAAGAGTAGAGTTTCGCTCAAAGGCTTCCGTACAAGTGGCTTTTGTGAATGCAGTGTTGACCATGCATGTAAGTGCTCACTCTACATATGTGCTTCTTATTTAATGATGGCATATAATTTTTTAAGTCAACACCAATAAAGCTCTTTCACAGAGAAGAATAACAACTCTGACATGACTGGTAGTGATTTCCAGCTGCGAGACAAAAATAAATAGGCCAGTGGTTGGCTCTTCTGGCACTTCACACATCTCAGTCATTACCTTTTATACAATCTGGTTTAGGCCTAAAGTTTTGTTTTAATCAGTTATATGTCAACAATACCATTTTAAAATGAATTATATTAACTTTTACCAATTATTATGTATAAGTCTAGATAATGAATGACTGCATTTTATTGTAATTTTTTTCAATAAGTTAACTTCAAATTTACATCCAAGGTACTGTATTAGTAAATGTAGGCTAAGTTTATAAATAAAGATTTATTTATTCAGTTTTGGTCAAATTGATAACATTTGTTTCTCATGCAGAGAAACAGAATATCATCTATGTGTTGAAAATATGTCTACTATGAATTTAAATTTTTCTTATTTTGTTTCAGTTTTCATATCAAGAATTCATTGTTTAGGTCACATGGTACTGTGACTAAATGTGTAGACAAGTACAGTAAAAATAACATTGAATATCCTGCTATTTCATTAAGTTATTTATTTATTTATTTATTTAACATTTTCAGCATTTAGCTGATTTTTTAACCAGAGCAACTCACACATCTTACATTTTTATACAAAATTGATGTGTACATTTGGATATTTTACTGAAGCATTTCGGGTTAAGTATCATGTTAGATGACATAATGTCATGACACCAAGCGGGAATTGCACCCAAAAGTTACAAGCCCAGTTTCCTAATCATTATACTGCAATACCATCCCAAAAACATAAATATTATATTTATAATAAATAGTTGACTTATGTTTTGCAACTGAATAAGCAAACAATGTAAGAATCCTTTATTTGCTGGTCAATTACAACTACTTCTTAAAAGCTGTCAAAATGACCTTTGATGTGGTTAAAACTTATCAATGTCCTTCACCAATGCTATTGTGGCGCAGTGGACGATGATGCCATTCAATAAGCACTTCTCTACCTGGGGGCTGCTGGGGGGCTGCTGGGTGGCTGATCCACTGCACTGATAAGACTTAAGGCTCCAGTGTGTGGATGCATCCTGATATCTAATCCTGACCATGCCAGTGCTGAGTGTGGCCAGCAGTTCTCTGGCTAAGACATCTGAAGTTTGCCTCTATCAGCTGTGCATGACATATGCACCAATCACTGCATAGCTTGGTTGGTGGGTTGAATAGTGTGAAAAAAACCTGATGGGTTCCCTGAAACTAATAGTATTATGACCAAAAGGACTTCCCAAAAACCCCAATAGAACCACTGGGGCTGTCAAAATTGAGTGTTCTGTTTGTTAATAAAATATAGGATTTAATTAGGAATAAAATCTGTATGGGCCAGTGTTTTATGTCTTCTTTTGGTTGGATGCATTTCAGTTGCTCACCATCTCCTGTATATTTTAACAATTTAATGTTGGATGGTGCAATTAGTTGATATCAGATATTGAAAATGACTGAGCATACATCTTAATAGAACATAATTATGAGGCTTGATGTCAGGCTTTTGGGCATTGTATTAAAATATGTTGCATTAAAATATGTGTTAATCCTTATTTGTTGTTTCAAATTCTGTATTTGTTCTTTTTATTGTTGTCAAAATGTATTTTGTTTCCTGTATCAGGTATTGCTGTGCATAATTTTTTTTGTGTGAATATGTAGAGCGATGTAAAGAATTAAAATATAATGCAATCATTAGTCATCTTCTTAACACTTTTGTGTTGTAAAATACATGATGGAATCATAAATCCTTTAAAATCTTGATAAGAATAGCTCGTCGTATTCATGTGCTAAAGTAATGTTTTAAATATTATGTTTTAGATGTTCCTGCCTTTTCAAGAGAAACTTGTTTAATTTAGCCATGCAACATTTATCAGGATGGCTAGAAAGGTCACAGTGAAAGGTGTATTCAGACACTATAGTAACCTGCAACCAAGTATTAGAGAGGATAATACCACCCTTTATTCCATCCATCTGTTTCTAGGCTGCTTGGTCAGGGTCTGGAGCCTATCCCAGCAGAAACTGGGTGAAGGGCAGGAATACACCCAGGACAGGTCACCAATCCATCACAGGGCCCACACACCTTTCACTCACACATTCATACCCCAAGGATAATTTAGTCTCACCAGCTAACGTAATCTGCATGTCTATGGTCTGTGGGGGAAGCTGGTTGTGACACAGCAAGGTTTGTGAGGGCGAATGAGGGCTATCTGATTTTGTAAGTTGGCACACACACCTGGATTTTGTTACAAGTCAGTCCAGCGTTTAAAAGTGTGAATAATTTTCCCAGTGGGTGACTGGGGAGCTGGGGAGCTTACATCCTATGAAAAGGGAGAGAGTGTATTTGTCAAATAAGAACTTGGCTGATAAACTATCGTTTTGGGTTCATTTACTTTGTCTTTGTTGTTTTAGTAAATTATCGTTAGTTAGATCATGTGAAGGTGATGAGAAAAGCCTTTTCCATTCCTGTATTTCGCACTGTGAAACCGCTCTCTCTCTCTGGCTTATAAATTGCTAGTGAAAAGCAGATTTCCCATATCTCCCTGTGTCCAGCTCTTTAGTCCACCCTGGGGGTGTGTCACCGCATGTGACACTGGTGTACCTGGAGGAGACCCATGTGGAAACAAGGAGAACATGCAAACTCCACATAGGGGGCCCTGGACCGGGATTGAAGCTCAGTGCCTTTTGGCTATGAGGTGACAACACTACTCACTGCACCACTGTGCCACCCTCCACCCTTTATTGTGGGAGTGAAATAGTCAAATTTGGAAGCACTGTGCATATTCCTAATTATGCACACAATTATAGTGGTGAAAACATGAAACCTTTCCTCAAAAACGTCTGGCACTGAGAAAGATTAACTTAGTTACCAAAATTAGTCATGTCTGACCACACCTTGATCATAGTCTACCTTTCTCTAAGTTTTGAAGCTGAAGTATTGCAATGGAATTAAACTGATTATATATTTGTAGACTGTATACTGATTATTACATTTGGTGGAACCACAAGACATCCTGTTCTCAATATTATGTAAGAAGTTCAGTATTGGAGGATAAACTCTTTCTTCTGAGATTGCTGAATAATGTGCTTCATTTTCTACCTCTTTATGCAGCCTGTACTGCAACAATTGAGCATGAGACCAAAAATTCAACACACCCTTTATACATGGTAAAACAAAACAACTTTTTTAAAATAACATGACCCTACACAACCTGCTGACGCACAACGAGTACTCAAGATCACATATTTTCTTTTGTAGTTATATCTGTAAATTTAAGACATTGTCAGGCTTTGCAACTGTGTTGTTTTAGTGGATCACACTGAAAACTTAAAGCAGTTATGAATTTGGCCTTCAGCTGGGAAAAGTGGTATTTGTTTGGGTTCTTAAACAAGGGGACTGTAAAACTAATGAACCAATCCAGATTGATGCAGATACACAGTAAAAATATTAAACCATTCTTGGGCAGCAACAAGAGAATGTTAAACACAAGCAGCGGGCATCAGAATGACTCCAAACTGATGATTTCACCCTTGCTGGGCTGGGCGAAGGGCTGACCACGCGGTCCTCTCATAAAAGTCACATTAGCCAAATGTGACCTGCACCAGCACTGTAAGGAATGGTGGGAATGATTATAGCTTTATTCCATGATGTAATTGTTATTCAATCAAGTAACACAATATTATGGTTTTTTCATCAACGGAAACACCAAAACGTACATTTATGTACACAGTAAATATTGTGATTGCTGTATACATTTTGAGCCTCTTTGAATTAGATTCACTTGTTTCACGGCGTTTCCTTTGGCACGGCGAGTTCGCATTCATAGGAATAAGACCCGTATGTTTCCGCCCTCGCCATTGGAGAATAATGCTGGTGCCAGTGACAGCAGTGAAGGGCAGTGCCTCTTCTCTCATTGCTCCTCATCAGCCCCTCATTCAGGCTTTTCACAGTGTCATCACGTCCGTGATCCGTTTCATCTGATCCAGACTGGGAACAATAATAATAATCGGGCTTTGTGCTTAACGTCACTTGATACTGCTGTCTCAATAGTTCGACAGGTGCAGCTCATGGGTTTATAATTTTCCTGTGGAAAAAAGCCAGGAGATAGCGAACTACGCCTGGCTTAAAGTACAGAGAGGGGACACATTCTCTTTGTTCATAATTCTGCAATTTTATGTGGGGCAATAAAACATACTTGTTATTTACTTTAAAAAAATTAAATGTATATAACAAAAATATTACAAAATGTCACCTTTCTATTTTACATTTTGTTTTAAAGCTATAAAAATAAAATTAAAGCAGTGAAATAATACTTTGTATAATAATAATAATAGTGTTTTCTTTTTCAAAAATGTTTCCATTTTATACTCTACCATGCTTTCAAAATGTCAATTAAAAACAAGAACACATAGAATAATGGCCTACAGTAGACTGAACGTAATTATCAGTGAACAGCCACAGAATGTCAGTGTGAAGTTGAACCCACGCAGTATTTGAATAAAATCATACTCCTGTGTTCTTTTCCCCTTCACTGAAATGAACTGCTCAGTGCAAAGACTGTTGAGCAGTATGATATTAATTACCTGAATTATTCCTTTCTTGGTACAGCTGTACTGTACTCTTGTAAAGGGAAGCATGTCATGTGGGCATCCAAGTGTTTCCTCAGTTAGTAATCATGCCTATAATAAAAGTGTAATCAAATTAAAAAACTTTTAATTAAAAAACTTTATATTAGTCTAATATACTATTGTCAACTGAGCATATAGTTCAGTTGTGCACAAAACCTGAGAAAATATATCATCAGTTGGCTGCTGAAATGTATTGTCTAATGTTATTACAGCCCAGCTTTAATCTTACAGTTGTAATTTTGTTATAGTGTGCATCCTGCTAGATACATATATTGTCTTATGCTTTTCAAAATCAAACTGTCCGTATGAGATTTGTACTCTCTTTGATCCATTAACAGCACAGCCCAGCCATGCCAGAAAGCCTACATACAGTACACACAAATCAAAAACATCTAGAGGCAAGATGGCATCTTTAGGATCTGCAAGAGATCAATAATGATGGTGGTTTTGAAAATCTAATATTCTTACAGCCTGAACTGGTCATACTGGTCATATGAGAGAAGGCCCCTAAGTTATGGCAAAGCTATATGTCATATATAATTAACCTATTCTTATATAGGTTATATGATCCAATCTGAATTGTTTTTACAATTAAGTATTTTGGCTACTATAATTGGTTGAGTGATGAACTGGTCAAATAACTTCTCAGCAAAAAACCTTCTTAAAATCATGTTAGCTTTCATTTTAGGGAATCCAAAGACAACATGAAGTTTTTTTCCCAGCTGCCACAAGAGCAATGCAGAATTTTCACAGGGTGAAATATTATTCAGACCCCAACATAATAATCACACTTCAGAAACAGAGGAAGCCGTCATCAGGTGAGAGCACAAGAACCTGCAGTAAGAAAATAATCATATATTTTTTTTATTTAAGATCTTCTTCCATAATCATTTGAATATCTATTTGCTTTACATATTGGACCACCTGTTAGCATCTTCATTTAAAAAACTAGAACAGAAGAAATATTCATTCATCATAGATACCTCATTCTGTCACACAACAAGGACATTTTCTCATTAGAGTGTCATCAGCTAATGTAGACAGTAAACCACTGACTTCCTTTTGGAGAAGAAAGTGATCAGGAATTCCAATACTCTCTGTTCCAATAACATTTCCTCGGTCACATAATGACTGAGTGGTCCTATTACACCGCGCAAATACTTTGATGTCAGAAGTGTTCAGCTACATCACCGACAGAATACTTTCTGAAGGGGGGAATGCTATCTGAAGGCACTAGCATGTGCAGTTATACCATATTGAGCTCCTGGTTATTACTAATACAATCAGCTTTCATAAATATATGATTCCAATCAATAAAGGATTCAAATTTAAAATGGATTTATTTTGCATCGCATTCCTAGTTAACAAACATTTCAGAGTTCCCAATAAACTATTGGTTTCTGCTATAAATTCTATGCTTGGGGCCCACAGGAAATATAAAAAAGTATTGAAGCAGAATGAAAAAATGTTATTTATTATTGTTTCCACAGTGAATACCTGTTCTAATTATGTTTATGAGACTCATAACCCTCTTTTTTTTACACTCTGATCAACATTAGTTCTCTGAGACAACATGGAAAATGTGTCTTGCAGTTGGGGTAAATAGCTCCTCAAAAAAGCACAGGTTCTATTCCTGCTCCAAGAGTCTTTGTATGTTCTGACAGGCTCTTTTCTTTACACTGTTTAAGTATGCTCTGGCAGCTTAGAGGTATGGAGAAGGCTCACACTTTACTTTTAACTGTTTGTCATTGATCAGAATAATTAGATTCAATGGTTGATTTATTCTTTGATCTTGCTGATGTACTATAAGGTGACATGTTTTCATTCGGAGCTTTCTCGAACCTTCAAATGCTTTACGAATGTGAATTATTGATATAAATTTGTGTTACATTTTTGTTACATATTTGTTGTATAACATTGTGCATGTCAGTCACTGGAGACCTTGTAATATGTACAAAGATCAATTTAATCACATTTTCTTGGATTTGTAAAAGAAGCTGATCAAACTGTGTTTAATGGTTGAACTGTTATCAAGGAAAAATTATTGGCTTTTGGCTTTGTGTTTGTCTCTGAGCACACTTTGAGAAATATCTTGAACTGTGACACTGTGAGAGTCAGTATTCAGTAAGCATTGTTTTTCCTTTATATGATATGGTTATATTCAAATACACGTCCGCGTGGGGTTCCTCCGGGTTCTCCGGTTTCCTCCCACAGCCCAAAGACATGTAGGCAGGCTAATTGGAGACTCTAAATTGCCCATAATGTAGGTATGAGTGTTTGAGTGAATGGTGAGTGAATGCTGTGTGTGCCCTGCAATAGATTGGCGGCCTGTCTAGGGTGTATTTCTGCCTCTTGCCCAATACACACTGGGATAGGCTCCACCACCACCTGCCCAGGATAAGTGGGTATAGAGAATAGATGGATGGATGGATGGGACTAACTGCGAACATTCACAGCATATTAACACTGTATGCTTAGAGAATTGTTGTTTGTAGTTGATGCTGTTCATTTCCTGCTAATAATAAAGCTCAAATCCCACATAGACAGCGATGACAAAAGCAATATTTCACAGGTACTGTGTGCCAACAGAATTTACTGTTGCTTATAAAACTGCCAACACTGTAGAAGAGGACATTTTTATATTTGATAATATAAGGTTAATGTTAAATAAAAAGTCATACCGCTGAGGTATTCCTTGACATCCTCTTTTGGCAACAAGCAAGGCCTTACATAGAAACGCATTTACTGGTATTATGAGACATTGCCAACTGTGTGTGCAACAAAATATGACTTTGGCACAATGGCTCAAAGAAAATGGCAAATCACAGGCAAACTAACCCCTGTGCTACAAAAGCTTTAAGATGTGCCCTGATACTAATGGTGTTTAATCCCTCTGACCTGATCATTTTCAGCTCTTCCAGATGTTACAAACATTCATTGATTTCTCAGTGGTACATCTGTCTTCTACTCAATTTTATCATTGGCTAACAACATACCTTTTTTTGTTGTATGCCAGATGCCCTCTGGCAAGCAAAGATGGTAGGCATGAGAAGATACCCTGCCTTCAATAAGATAAATTGAGGGCAAGGTATATGAGGGCATAGTATTGGAGTATAAACCTTCTGTATTTGGCTGGATGGAATAGCTGAATGAGTTTCAATACCACATTTAACAATCATGTTCAGACTTTGAATGATAAATTCACCTGAGTGTATTGCTACATTCCACTGGGATATGAATAGGTGATATTTATATGTAGTATCAGTATAGAACTCTGGTAATCAGACTGTAAAACAAGGATATCAAGCTCAAGCCCTGGAGAGCCACCGTGCTTGCAGGTTATTGTGGTTTCCTTCCAATCATCAGTCGATTTGTGGACACTTAGGCCACTGACTTCAATTAATTTGTAAAGTACCGAAACACCCCAAAACAAAATGTCTGTGGCCTTCTAGGACTGGAATCTGACACCCCATGTAGACGAAAAAATAAAGCTATATTTGGGAATCTTATACCATGTTAGCAGATTGTGCACCAATAAATTCTAGTGTTGCAATGTCATTTATTCAACAGGTGCAACCATCTCTCCACAGATCGTGTGCATATGTAAAGTGTTTCAGACAAGGCTTTGGCCTGTACTGAAGCAACGATAAAGAGGATACAATGTAACCTGTTTGCAAAGATTATTTTCCCGACAAATCATGAGCATATATTGCATGCTAATTTGTTAAGTTAATTTATGTGAGAATGTCGGAGTGGTTGTGAATGTTGAAGTACCTCCGTGCGTGTCTGTGTGTGAGAGAGCTGCTTTGAATAAACACACCTTCGTCTCTCCACTCAGCTTCTTATTGTTCTACAGAAGAAAGCAACACATTGATTGAGACCTGGAGACATCTGTTCATATCCAGTAAATAATTGTCCTGTTTTGCCATCATTGCATTCACTTCACACTGGGACAGCCGTCATTGCATGAGAGCAATGACAGATGGCACAGCCCTGGATGAATGCCATTGGACTCATTTGAGGATTAACAACAGAACTCAATTATGGCTGTCATTGGAATTTGCTACATTGTGCAGCATATGCTTTACCAGTTCTTTTTTCAAAGTGAATTTCATCTGTTAGGTGCTTACGAATATGTGAGTTTTCATGAGCAATACAAATGGTATTAATGGCCCAAATTGTTAATTTAGTCATGTGACAACAACATGCCATATAAGTGAAGATGTGTATAGTTTTTTATTTTTATTTTTACAGTTTAATTTGTTGTGACGCTAAACATTTTTGTATGGTCTTTGTGAGAAGGTAGAAGGATAGGAACAATATGTCTCATCCATGGAACTTCTCCACCCTATCTCCCCAGTGGTGAAACTTCCCACTCCTCTAACAACCACTTGGTCATTTCCAAACTTTCGCCTTGGTTTGAAAACGTAGCTCTTCAGAACATCCCTGGACTAGCTGTCATTACTCTCGCATAGATTTATATAGATTATCCTGAATCTAATAGGCAACATTAATCCAGTAATCTGCATTTCAACATGATTGAAATATGGGCCACTACATACTACATGTGGAAACACTACCAGTTTTTAACATCATCAGTGATTTGTGTTATACAGACCAATGAATTCATCATTGCAACAGATATGCTTGAAACATATACACCCTGGACCTTAACCTCGAATTCCATCTGGGGACACCGATGTTCTACATTTGAGCAATGACTACCCACATCGCTCAGCTATTTATTCAGCTCTATAAATAGGTTGTAGAATACAGTGTGTTCTGGTATAAGCATTTCAGCTTGTCTGCTACAAAAATTAATAATGCAATAATGATTGTTCCACACTGTCAGAAGAATAGTGTGCTTGATATGGATTTTAAAAAATATTTTATTGTTACGTAAAATGATCCTAGCTTCCTGTGTTCGTATTTTATTGAAACTGGATTTCTGTAATACCCTGATTTACTGGTTTCTATTTCTGCTGGTAACTTCTGCTGACTGTTGTTTATAAGATTATTTTAGTTAAGCACAAATGGTGATATACATTCATAAGTGTGTTATGATTTTTATTTTGTCCTATAATGTCTGATTTTAGTTAGTTCTGACTTAATTCCTCCAGTGTACAGTTCAGCTAATCTATCAGAGCATTTTAGTTAACAATTATTATCATGAATAGTAATTTATCATTAAAACATTTTATTACATGCGTGGCACTTCAGTGTCTTCTGTTCTTTGTTCCCTTGGTTGATCATTCAGAATGATAACCTGTTATCTGATGATAATTTATATTAATTCATATTAAATCATGGTGGGATTCAATGCTACTACACCATACATCCAATAAATTCATACTGGAGAACATTATAGATTTTTAAAATCTTTTTTATGTGGAAAATGAACAGATACAATCACAGACACTGCTTAAAAATTGTGGTGCTGCCATGATAGAGGCTTACATATAGCCTTCAGAATTTTTTCCACAGACTGAAATTTTATCAGTTTAAAACATAGGTGGGCCAAAGTTGTTTAAATTAAAAAAGAAAATAGATATAAGGCTAATGCAGAAAGAGCTGTGCATACTCAGGAACCACCAATAAAAACTGACATCCTTTTTTTTTTGGTAATAGCATGCATTTCTTGGAATAGAACAATAGAAGAAGAATTACTCTATTTTATAGCTCAAGTGTTTGTCCAGATTGGCTGTGGCATGAAAGGAGTCAGATTTAAGATCTCACATGAATAGACAATCTGTGCATGTGGCAATGAGTTCCAGATGCCTTATCTCTTTGTATTTCAGTCTGGTGTGATTCCATGGCAGAACATTTTTAAAGCAATCACTCCATTTAGGAAAATGGGCTCGCAGACAACTTGGACCACAAGAGCTTCTATTAGCTGTCAGTAAGGATATGCTGACTATGTCTATTCCATGTTGAAAATGAGTTACTGAAATGCGTTGGTTACAGGTGAAAGGTATTTGTCCCACTCAAACTTTCAATGGTTGTAACAAAAATGATTCCCACAAAATTTGACGGAATAAAAAATGTAGCCTATATTATAAAAAATATTTTGAAGATTAAACAAAACAATAGCATCTCCTTTGATGCATTACAGTGTATGATTTCAGACCTCTAAGCTCTTACAAAATGCATATTTTAAATGTCAAAGCATTACAGAAACATTTCATAAAATTCCATCAATAATGCAATTAAATATTTCTGAACAAGAATTTTCAGAAATATTCTTATCAACTCATTTGGAGGTAAAACAAACCTAAGGCATGTTGTATATTAAAATATCACACATATCTCAGATTATTTTATAATCCAAATCAATGGTCTTATCATCTCTTGCACAAACCCAGGCCTTTCCATTTATATTTTATCAGCAACAATGACTGGACGTTAAGACTTGGATTAATGGAATGGTCAGCAACACTGCATTCCCTATATCTCCCGATATCTCCCAGTATCAATGCCATTTTATTCTTTGGCATGGAAAGATTAGCTGTAGCTCATTGAGGCATTTGTCAGAAAAATGGAGCATATCATCTGTGCATAGATCCAATGATTAAAGTATACATAGACATGACACAGTCACACAATATTAATATAAATGATAAATTATTTTTTGAATGTCGCCAGAGGTGGGTAACCCGGCTTCAAAGAGTAAAAAGACTGACCATGTATTTGCTCCACCACCATGCACTAAACCAGCTGATTCTAATTAGCATAACTCTTCACCATGGTAGGAGAACTAATTATTGTAATCAGCTGGTTTAGTGCATGTTGGTGGTGTAAATACATGGTCAGTCTTTTTACTCTTTGAAGCCAGGTTACCCACCTCTGAATGTCGCATTATTCACAAAGCAGTATTTAAAGATTTATAAACATCTCTACTACATCTGATATCATATTTATCTGGTACTTAAGTTCACTGAGACCATAAATCAGTAAAATAAGATTTATCTACATTGTTTGCCTACAGTATATATACTTTATGTATATATTAGATCTATACTCTTGATCTATGTTAACAAATTTTAGATGTGAAATTAGCATCAATAAAATAGCCATTGCCTCCCTGAGAGTGAGAAGAATTTGGTGAGAGACCTTCCCCTTCTTCCCCTTGAATCTGTTGAAACATGTAACTTTATTGAGTGTTTTAAACCCTGTTGCGTTCATCAGGTGCAAGCACTAAAAGTAGGGATGAAAACTTTTTTGTGTCCTCAAAATGCAGCCTCTTGTCTGTAATCGTATATTTGTATTGGCAAATCTTAAACGATTAGTCAAAATGGCATAAAAACGGTATATTCAAAAATGTTTGAATATGCTTTGCTGTAAGATACGTTGGAAACATTTGAAAGTGACGTATTTATGTGGGGGAAATTCAGATACTTGATCCTGAGATGGACATTTGGCATCACATTTTTCCATACTTAATGCCAGTTGTAAATTGTAGCTGTCTGCATTTGGCAGACTGATGCAGGCTTATTTTGAGACATAGTTGTGAATATGTGCAAGAAAGGTGTGTCTTTACCACCATCTGCTGGGGAAAGAAATAACATTTTTAAGGTGAATAACCTAGCCAATTCCATCACTTGGAAAAATAAAAAAATAATCTTTAAAAGGATCTCCATAATTTGTTCATTTTAACTTGAAAATGTGAATCCTCATAACAAAGGTCACAGTGCCACTATGACGAGAATCAGTACAGTCTGAATGTTGTATCATTAGCTGTCGAGGGAAACACCTCCACTTCAGGTTCGGTCAAGCTTAATGAATTCTATATATCAAAACAAACTTGACACAGAAATCAAGGAAGAAGTTCTCAAGATTTCTTAACCGGTTTATTTCCAGGGTCTGGAGGACATCACTTAGAGATTTGGACAGGGATTCCCCTTTTCATCACAGTGAGCTCATCGAACCAGGATAGGTCTATACCTTTTATAATGTGAAAACCTTATCTTTTGCTTTTGTCACCACCTTTCCTTCCACGTCTTCAAACTTTCTAACAAAGACATCTTTCTCCACTAACAGGCTTGACCATATATCATTTCAATACAGTGCCCCCCCCCCCCCCCCCCCCCCACCCCCCCCTCCCGTCTCAAATGCTTTTCTGGTGAAAAACATGTTTTTCTTAATTAAGATTCAGCTACATCTTCCTACTGTCATAGTGACCACTGATAAGGTAAACAGTACCAGGCTGTAGACCGGCCTTGAAGGCAGGTGCAGCTCCCGGCCCTCAAGCAACAATAAGACCATTATATCCTGCATTTACCAAAGGCCCTCTGCACAGAGTGTAATGAATAAAACGGAATTAAAAAACATATATCAATAATGGTCATGCATAAATGTGCATATTCCTCAACATAGCATGGAAATATAGGTCCTCTGTTCTATTCCTGATGTTACACCCTCATGTTCAATTGTTTTTCTGCTGATAGTTTTCTTCTTTATACACCATAATCTAAAAAATGTCCCAGGTACAGGTACATTCCCTAATTTTGTATCCAGAGCCATTACCATATCATTCCATGCAATAAAGCTAGATGGACAGCACAAAACAGAACAAATATCTTTAACTAATCACACCATTAAGACCTGGTTCAGGTCAGACTGTTACAGGGGAAAGAAGGAGGGAAATTAATGGGGAATGGGTAGAGGAACTGCCTGCTGCAGACTGAAGATTAATTCCAGTTCCTAACTACCTAACCAGAACTAACTAAAGCCTAACTAGTCTTCAAAGGCTTGCCGGGTATGGGGCGGCTTTAAACACTGAGCTTTGGGACACTAGGTCTGCTGACTGAGAACCAGAGTCTAAAAAGCACACCCGCAACAGAAAATTTAAATTCCACCCAGAGTCACCTTCAAAACTAATAAAGGAAAAATGAAAAAGCAAAATAACAATGTAGCGTCCAATTGGAAGGATCTGTGATCCAGCTGGGAACACTAACTACCCGGAGTCACTAAATGCCAAGCAGAGGGGCTAAATGAGATTTGAGGTTGGATTGAATAAAGCATACAAAATCAACTGGACAGACAGACTAGAAGGGCTAAGATAAGAATCAAAAGAGCCAAATCAAACGAGACAATGGTTAAACTTGAAATCCAATCAGCAAACAAATTAGAAGGGCTAGACAAGAAAAGGAGTTGAACCAAATAAGATCAAGCATGCCAAAATTATTCCTGATATTATATTTTTTAAATTTCCTGAATCCGACAGTTTTGTGAATTCCTGATGCACAGAAAATGAATTATTTCAAAAACATTTATAGTTACATCAAATTACATTGACTTCATGACCTTATCAGTTTAACCAAAAACACATTATTGTGGTTTTGCACTGGAAAAAAGCTCATCTGAATAGAGTATATCATAAAAATATTTTCTTATTTTATAAATCTCGTATAGCTAATTATTATATATCACATACATATTAAACACAAATATTTTCCCTTTGAAAACCTTATCTGTCTTTCACTTGCAAGCTGACATTTCTATATTGTTATGGCTCCACCATATTCGGCACAGCAGAGTAGGCGACATGTAGTTTCACCAGCAAATAGTTGTGTGAAACTACATCTCCTAGAACTCCTTGCGGCTTGTGCGTGCTGCGTGCCTTTTCATCTCGCTTCCGGCAAGAAAGTAGAAGAACCAAGCAGCAACGCGCCGAGCAGTCGGTTGTGTTCGTGTTATTTTGGAACAGTCTGCTGTGGGAGGTAAGTTTGTTAGATGTAGATTAAAATATATCTTCTGATAAATGATTTGTCAGACAGGCAGTAGTGCAGCCTTATCTAGCTAGTTATAATAATTTAAACGGTGCGTCAGTTATGAATTTATTTCCGTGATGTGAACATTGTTTATTTTGTGTCCTATTAGCTAGCAAGCAACACAGAAGCTTTCGTGGCTAATGTTTGCTAGCTAGTTGCCTATCCGGTAGCATTTCACACCCACATATCTAGCTAGTTAACAATCTTCGGGAAAATGTGTATTTTGGATTCATATCCTTTGCTTGTCAAGTTTCACTTTTTCAAGAAAACGACGCCTAGGTAGTCGTTATGAATCACTTTGGGTTAGATAGTTCGGGAATATCCAGGGAAACTGAAAGTTAAACAGACGGGAAACCCCAGTTTTAACAACAATTCAATTGGCGTTGAAGTGAAATGAGTCTGGTGAAATTCTAAGCGAGTGAAGTGGAGGCATTCACTATTTTCTTCAGGTTTTGGAACCGATCGTATTTCTCTGAAACCGTCTTCACAGAGCTTTGACCAACTTGAACGGCTCTCTAAAATGTTGTTACGATTTGCTAGTCAACAATCATTTAAGTGGTCCTAAAATATTGTTTAAAAATCGTCTACAAGTTCTTAAGTACACAAGTATATCTTACACGGGGCACCGAGCGCATGGTGAAATCAGTGGCATCAGGATTGATTTTAAGGTCCAACCTAACCCCTTCCCTGGAATTATTTTTGAACAGAGTGCACTATGCCATTAGCAACCAACCGTCTAAAGGGGGAAATCTGCATGAACCAAGTAGATTGTTTCTTAACCACACTGAAGTGTGGATCATCACCCAGTCAAGTTTCTCTAGATACTCTGATTTTGAACCAAAATGAAATGCATGCATTGTCAAGCCTTTCAGACCACTACAGTTCTTTAAGCAGTATGTCTTACTCAGGAGTATGTGGACTTGGTCTATGTGAGTGTAACAGTGAAGACTGGAGAGTCTCTGGTTCCGATGATGGCTGATGAAGCAAATGATGATGATGTCATTCATTTGGCCAGCTTCCGCAGACACCGGGGACAAGGTAGGTGATGACCATGGTCAATATATCAACACCACAGTCATATAACACAGAGCCACTGGAGTTTGTCATTAACCTTGTTGACCTCCACATGTTTTGGCAGATGGTGAAATTAGAAACGATCTCTTTATTACTATATCTGACGACTCCGATGAGGAAGTCCTTGCATGTGTACCAAACCATTCTGTCCAGTTGAAGTCTGAAGCAGAGGATGAAATTGAGGAGGAGGAAGATGAGCATGTGATTTCCCTGGTAAAAACAGAATTGTTATTCTCTTATAGTATTGCCTGGTTGTACTGAATGCTGAGCCATCATGGATAAGTTAGTTTCTCCAGATGTTGGGATGATTTAAGTGAAAGTCCATTGCAGCCACAACCCCTTGTCACTGTCTTTCAGCCTCAGCTGCCACTTCGCCCCAGTGTTATCCGACCTGCAGCTCCCTGGGGTGGGGGCTTTTCTCTGGGGCCAGCAAACAGGAATGATGGGGTATCTGCTGAGCCTCAACCGGACACACTTCCTGTATTGGAAAGCGTAGCCTCAATGGCCGAGAACCAGAGTGGAGCACCATCCACATCAAAGGCTGACACTGTGCCCAGGCCTCCAAGCAACAGGCCTGACCTGGAGGGAGCGGTTTTGAATACTGAGGTGCCTCAACTCTTGGGTACTGTGGAGGTTGTTCATGAAATCCTAGATGACAGCCTGCAAAGGGACAACAGGGGTTTGGAGGAGGGCCCCTTAAACTCTGTTGAGAAACAGCCTGTGGAGCAGCTGCAGGAGCAGCAGCAGCAGCAGCAGCAGCCTGATGGTGAGGTTGTGTTCTTTGTGGACCAGAGACCCTTGAGAGCAGGACAGCCTGTGGCCCGAGAGGTGGTTGATGATGAGAGGCCTGGGCCCTCTAATGCTGGAGGCTGTGGCCCTGGGCAGGTGCAGACGTTGGTGAATGGAGTGGTAAGTGCCATGACAACGTCGCACATCCATGAAAATGGATGGTAGCTGTCTGTTATGGTTTCTGATGAAGATCTTCATGTAAATTCTTTTTGATGTTTAATTTATATTAAGTTAATTCTTGTGAACTTAAGTATCAAAATTATATTTTGGGCAGATGGACCTCTTTCCGGATGTCGAGGAAGACTTTCTAACAAATTGGATAAGGAAGCATAATGCAAAAGATTTAAATTTGTAAGTAAATGTGTATGTATGTATCTTTTTATCGTGCTTTCAATACCGACTTCCCATCTTGAGTAGGCATGGAAAAGTTCCATTAGTGAGTACACTAGACTCTTGAACTGCAACAAAGGCAGCATCCAGTTTTCTATGTGGGTGCTGGCTGTTTTACTTTTCATCAGTGTTTGTGTTTTGGTTTTCCTTATTCAACGATTGGTAACAAATACATGAGTATTTAAATGGATGTTGTGAAGTTCTAATTCAAGAGTCAGATCTTGAAAAAGGTGGCAGAAATAAAGCTTTGTCTTGCTCTAATTGGTGGATTTGGTGGAATATGCATTCCATACATATCTGCGAAGGATTCTAGCTCATTCAACAGTACCATATGTAAGGGGAATTCCTGCGTCTACCACAGCTGGCAGACTGTTTGCATTACTGTATTTATCATTGGGATGGTTTTGTGATGGCACGGGGGTTCCAGTTGGATTCGAAGTAACAAATTTATTCTATGCCTAGAAAAACGGGTAGACCCTATATGAGTTTTGTTTTGTGGAATGAATGGAATTATCTAAAGCGGGTGACGTGCAAGTGGCTTGTAGAAGCAGCACAGCAAGCCATTCATATTTCTGTACCAGTTAAATTTTTTGTGTTTTACTTGTGCATTTTCAGTGCTTTTTTGAGTAGCTTATGTTTTTCTTTGGAAGTTTTTTGTCTTTTTTGAGACATCATTTGTGTACATTCCCTTGTTTATTGATATTGGTTATTCATAATTTGTAACAGAATTACTCTAGTGATAAAAATGAATCGCCTTATTCAGTAGCCATGGCAGAGGTTTTCCAGTTGGCTTTTTTCTTTTTTCTTTTTTTTAAAAAACATTTCTGTGGTTGTTTGGGTTCCTTGTATTTTTTTTTTACCAGGGCAATGAACATGACCTTGTCTGTCTATTTCTGCTCCACTGTGGTAGTTATTGAGATGGATAATTCTAACAGAAAGGTCATTTTAACCTAAAGGAATAAGTTGCAACATTGGCATCACAAATTTTTAAATTCAAGTGCAGAAAAGGCAAGGAAAACCTGATAAACGCTTGTGTTCTCATTGGCATTCAGGACCTGCTGTTATGTTGCTGTACAGATTATCTTTACATTGTCAACAAGCCCTTGTAGCCAGTGCAGAAAAGACCAAGTCAAACAGGCTGAGGGCAGAGATTAATAAAAATGTGTAATTCATTATGCAATATTTCCATTTGATCAGTGTTTCTATGGTGTCTAAAAATCTACCCTCTACAAAATCGGATAAGGAAGCAAAAGTTATTTTTTTTACTGTTTGATTTATGTTTATTGCCAGGACAATGTGGAAGTGAAGTACCATCAACCTGATTTCATCATGTGGCAACTACTTTGAGCAGTGTCATAGTTCATAAGTGCATGAGAGACTGGAGACTTTGGGTTTACACTATTAATTTGATGTACGATTTCAGGCTGCATTTAGGAGGTTCAGCATCCATAATGGTTGTAGAAAGACGTGTTTGTTTCTGTTGTCTTTGCAGAATTTGCAACTTTTTATTGGAGAACCCTGAATACCCAAAGAACGCTACAATCCCTGTCTTGAATCAACAAACCAGTATTCTTCTGGAAACAACTAGTACTGAAATACAGGCAAGTCAGCAACATTTGTGTATTAGCTAGGTTCATTTTAGTCACTTAAATCTGTGGATGTGTACAGAGTTTTGAAGAGGATTCATTTTTTGTGTTTATTGTGCTTTTTTTTTTTTTTAGAAAAAGGAAGATTATTTTGACTTCTCTCTGCTGGGAATGGCTGATGCTCGCACCTTCATTCAAGCCGCAGACCTGTTGATGGGGGATTTCAAAATGTTAAGCAGCCTGGACATCAAATGGGCTCTGAGATCTCTCAAGGGACACTATGCAATCACTCGCAAGGTAGACCTCCGTTCTGGTGAAGACATTTTAAATGATGAGACTTTCATTTTGTTTACTTGTGTGTGGATTTTGTAAATTGCTCTTTTTGGAACTGTGTTTTTAAAATGGTTTTGGAGACTAATCTGATTGGACATGTCCAATTCTGGTATATTCAGTCAGAGGAATGTTCAGCCAATTGCTGTAATTCAAATCTAGTCATGGGCAGTGAAGCAAAGAGGAGATTTGGAAAGGGGGAATGTGTCACTGACCTGGCTGGACAGCTAGCTTGATAGTCTATTGACTGGGGTACTCGGCTACTAGTTAGCTGGCTGGCTATCTAGCTAGCTTGCTTAACAGGCTGTCAGCTATCCTGTTGGCTAGCTGACCAGGAACAGGAATGTGTTCTCTTTGCAGTGTTTTCTTTTAGAGATATGCAATATTTGCTCTGTACTGCCAGTGAAAGCCATTGAACAAAATTGTTGATAAAGACTTTTTTCTCTCTAAGATATTCCCTGTTATATTGTGCCTTCTGTTAAGAGGACAATGTAAATTTCTATTTGAAATGGCACCTGGTTTCTTATGGGAGCATGGGTGGTTTGGAGTATATTTGTACAGCAGGCGGAGGGTGAAGAGATTGCTTTTTGACCTTCCACAGCACGGTCAATAGTGAGCTAGTGAACTTAAAGCTCTACTAGGATACTCTACCAAATATAAATATGGCATTCTAGTATAGCTGGGGAAGTGATATTCATACAGTAAGATATTACCCGTCTCTTTCAAAGGCATTCCACTTGTATGAACAGTTCAAGTCAAATTATATACTTCAATATCCTCTCAGAGAGGCTTTGAATAGCTCATCTATGAAAAGATGAAACTTTAGCAGTGTTTGTCTGTGCATACCATTTCTATATCTGCCAGGGGCAAATTGGCAAGAGAAGTTTATTGTAAATTGTTTTATTTCCCCTTTTCAGGAAACTAATTTTCTTTTTTTTGTTTCTGATTAGGCCTTGTCTGATTCCCTTAAGAAATGGGGAGAGCATTCTACAGAATCGAGAGGGAAGAAGCGAAAGGCAATGAACCAGTTCTCCTACATGGATTTCAAGTTTGAGCAAGGTGACCACATGTCTCACTTACCCCACCCCTCCTCCACGCAGTTCCGTTTAAATTTGTACTGCCTACTATCTTGATTGCTTGTGGAATTTGCTGATGCCACATCGATTTAAAGGGGAAGTCACATTTAACACTTGTTGTGCTGAACCCCCACCGAATTCATGTACGATTTCTGTAGAGCACGTGTCAACTAGTGTGTCTCTTATTTTGCATCCTTAAAGGTTCAACAAAGCTTGAGAAACGCATGTTTTTCTTGGAAAACAAGAGGAGGTACTGGAGATCTTATTCCTGGAAGTCACTTCCACCTGCACTGCAGAGAGAAGTGAGATTCTATGAACGGAAGGTGAAGGAGATGACTGAGGTAAGAACGTGGGTTTTTACTCCTATTGCTTTCCCCAAACAACAAGTGTGGCCGAGATGCAGGCCAGAGAATACATTACCAAAAAAGGCTGTCTTTGCTGTTTCTGTTTTCAGTCTTCAAGGTATGCCATATTTTAGGTTGTGTAACTGTCATCAAAATGAGTAAAATGGACAGATGAGTGAAATCATTTATGTTGTATGTCATGGGTAAATAATATGAAATTGATATGCGTTTAAAATCCAACTATAATCATGTGCAGGTTTCAAGGGAACAAACTAGCTACGAAAGGTTTTACTGGCAGGCTATGCAAAGAGCTTTCTTGGAGTTCAAAACAATAATTATAAAACATGTAGGTGTATTCTTCATATTTTCTTCCTTCATTGGAATCTGAAATATTTTTTTTGTGAATAGGACATAGCAGGAATGTTCAGTAGGAATTCTCCAGCTCTGTGGGTGCTGAGGAGCTTGTGCATCCCTAATATTTGAGGGGGACCATTTTTAATATAAATAGTTTTTAATGAAAGTGTAAAAGGGAAAATACTATTATTTTGTCTAAATTTTGCATATCGTTCAAACTTTAACCAGTTGGGGATGCAATTTCTTAATTTCTTGTTACATGCGTCACTACGTGTGCAGCAGTGAGGAGAAGGAACTAATACAGCATTTAAAAAATCAAGTCTGCACACTTGTTTTGTCTCCCGCCCGGGAGGATCAATTAAAGTTTGTGGAATTTTGAAACAGAATGATCAAATTTGTTATTTGAAAATGTTATTTCTGTAAATGTACTGTAGCATATGTAGGGGAGCTCTGGCACAATTGTAACATTTTTCACTTCTTACTCAATTACTCAACGATAATGTGGTCAAAAGGTGTAAAATTTCACTACAAAAAGCATTCACTTGTCCGCTACAAAAAGTCACATTGTGTTTGAGGTGATTACAACATAAACAAACGTAAACGTTGTCTGCTATTATAGTTTTAAAGTATGCACGGGATAGTTCTGACAGAGGTGCGATACAATTGTAACAATGAGAAAATTGCATGAATCGTTAATGCATTATTTTTGAGAACACACTTGGTTCATAATATCTGCATTAATTTCCAGAACAAAATTCTCTTGGTTCATGTTTTAAACCAGCAACCAATTTGGAAGGTCATTTATTTTTGTTTATTGCAGGATTGGATGAGTTGTGGTTTCGCATTTTTTGTCTCTTGTTCGCGTTCTGTGTACAAGAGACAAAAAATTGCACCGGTTACAAAGAAATCATGTTTAAAACTGTATATAAGTTGTGTACAAATGTAAACAAAGCATAATCATGATTTAATGATTATGATCATGTTGTGAATTTGTCAAACCAACTGAAAGCTATAGTGACTTCACTATATGTGTTACAGTAGCCTAGTGTAGGCTAACGCATGCAGTGAAGATACCCAGTAACCTACACGTTACAGTGGAGCCCACAAGTGTTTTGTTGCTTATTCATTTCTGTGAGTAAGCAATACAAGTTAAACCTATGCTGACTTAAAACCAGAATAGAAATGATGGAAAGGGCATGAGCCATTCTGGTTTAATGAGCACAAACCTCAAAAAGCAAACAAAGTGCTACCGATTCTTGAATGTACTTAAGTGTGTGAAAAACTGTATTTTTGGAATAACTCGTGCAAAATGTAATGGACAGAGCTCAAACTTGCAGATTAGTTACAGGACACCCCTGCACATATGAATGCATTTTTGCATCAGTGCTTCATTTGTTGGGTGATACAATGTGTTGTGACGTGTTACTGGGTTTCTGGTGAGAGATCAACAGGTTCAGTTGAGTTTTGGGGGAAATGGAATGCAATCGAGGATAAAATATTTTTAAAATAAATAACTGGAGAAATTTGGGCTTGTTCTTTTTAAGCTGTTGCCTGCTGTTCTAAAAAGAATTCTCTAGGCAATGGGCGAAACCATTTTTAATCCGCACCTGAAATTTGAGCTTTTTTTGTGTAATTTGTGTGCATTAAAACTATAGGTGTAATTTCTGACATCCATTTTAGTGAGTATTGATTAGTAGAACATGCACTGGCAACTTGTGATGTACAATGTAGCATGATATAGCCTAGGCTAATCATCTGCTGTTATATAGCTTTTCTGGCTATGGTTTCTGTCAGAAACATTCAAAAGGCCAGGCTCTCTCACAAGTGTTAGAGAACTGAGACTGCATGCAGAGTAACATCAGCTAATCCACAGAGGCTTGAACATGAACACAAACACTATCAGGACCCTTAGGCCTTTACAGGAGGCTATTGTTGGCCCTAGTCTGTTGAAATTGTCAGCTTGCTTGTATTGCTAACGTTACTGTCCGGAGCATGTATGCCATTTGCCCTTTGACATGCACCATGCATTACAGCCTATGAAGCCTTATAAACGGGGGAAACGTCGGCCTTCTAGCGCTTTTCAGTCTGAGGTTTGTGTGTCCTCAGCTGAGCACCCCCAGTCATTTTCATATGTTGGCACCTTTGGCAACATGTTTGAGGATGCACAACACAAATTATAGGGCAGCTCATTAAATCGATTTCTACCTGTATTTTCCTCCATAGCACGAAGATTTCCTGTTGGCGCTTCAAATGAACGAGGAACAGTATCAAAAGGTATTGTTGACCGTGTCATTTTTCAGGCATTTGTGGTCCGTTTGAAAAATTGTTGCAGAAATATTGTGGTTATTTTTCTAGGAAGACTTGGATATGCATCTTTTGAAACGGCTGTGAGCAGTCATTGCATTGTTCAGATTGGGGAGGCAGGGTGACATTAAGACCAGAGCGCGTTCGACTGTTTTTCTGATTGACGTTAATGTCCTGAGAGGGACTGGGCGGGAAGTGTGGGGGAAGCGCAGCCGCGGCGCAGTCTGCTTTTTGGCGGGTTCCCGGGTCGGCGGTCGCCGGGCCCGTCGTGCAGCGGCACGGCTGGGGGTCGTGACTAACGGCTGCTGGCGCGGTTGCAGGACGGTCAGCTCATCGAGTGCAGCTGCTGCTACGGCGAGTTCGCCTTCGAGGAGATGACGCAGTGCACCGACGGCCATCTCTTCTGCAAGGAGTGCCTGATGAAGTACGCCCAGGAGGCCGTGTTCGGCGCCGGAAGGGTAAGGGCCCCTTTGAACACGTCTTCCTTTTAAGTCCGGTTACCTCCGACTCACTACTCACGGAGGAGACGCTCTTCTGTCATACCCTGGGGCCACAGGCCAGCCTACACTGAGAGGCTCTGAAAGCCTTCTTTCATGTTATTTATACACCCTCCGTTTCCCTGTTTGAATGAAACCTATCCTGCTATCTTCTTAAGGCCGTTTTTTAACCAGGGTGGTGAGTTTAGCAGCGCTTCTCCTGAATCCAGAGGAAAAATGTTTTTTTTTTTTTAATTAAATTTTTAATTTGCCTTGCAGTCAGAACTGAGCTGCATGGATGGGAACTGCACGTGCACGTTCCCCAACAGCGAGCTGGAGAAGGTGCTTCCAGAGAACATTCTGCGCAAGTATTACGAGCGGCAGGCCGAGGAGGCCGTGGCGGCCACCTGCGCCGACGAGCTCGTCAGGTCCGCTCCCGCCGCACGCCCTGGCTTCCCCTTTTACCACAGCACACGATGACCGTTCTGTTTGGGTGCCTTTCGCTGTATGGATGGGTATTACTTTCCCTGCAAATGAAACCACACTAAAGCTGTCAGTTTAGAGGAAGGGCATGCGATGATTCATTGGGAGACCTTATCGTACGATTACCTAGCCTCTCTAATTAAGCCGTGCTTGGGCTGGGTCTTCATCCCTCTTTGTCTCTCTCTCTCTCTCTCTCTCCCCCAGGTGTCCCTCCTGTAACTTCCCGGCCCTGCTGGATAAAGAGATCTCTCTGTTCAGCTGCCCCAACCCCCGCTGCAGAAAGGTCAGCACCGTTGCTCCAGCGCAGAGCTGCATGTTCCCATTGTCCTCCGTCTCATTATGTGGGTTAAAAAAAAACGTTATTTGTCAAGCGTTTGGCAGATAGCTGATGAGTGCAAGTTTTAGAGAAATATTTAGAAATAAAATGTGCAGCAAGTATTCTTATGCGAGCACTAAAGAGAGAACACCTAACTTGAACTCCGTTAAAGAAGAAAATGAACTTTAATGTACACTTAAATCACTGTGTGTGCGCGTGGGTGGGGGTTGGGGTGTGGGTGTGTGTGTGTGTGTGTGTGTGTTTGAGATTGTGAAAAAGGCTTTAAAATGGCAGCAGCTACAAGTTTCCACAAGATGGAGCTGTGGCTCCATCACAGTTCTATACACCTTAATTCCAGACTGTTTGAAAACTGACCAGAATTCTCAAATAGTGCAGGCCTCAGTCACTCGGTGTCTGTATCTGGGCTTAACTGTTTATTTGTAGCATTCCCCCCAAAAACTTTGTATGTCGAGATGCAACATGTTTCTGTACCAAAATGCATTCGGTACTGGGATCCTATCCTGGCTCTCATTCAGTTATTCAGTCTCGTATGTTTTGCATATTTTACACAGCACTGTACATTCATGTATGCTGTCTTGTCATTAGAATATTATTTGAGCCACTTCATTTGTAATTGTGGAAGAAGACAAATTATTTGTGATGGGTTTTTGGGGCCTTCAAGGGCTGTTTGTGGTGGCTTTCCTATGTGTGCACGTGCGCTTTCTGGGGAAAATAGCCTTAACCGCCCTATTTGATGGCTTTATTGACACCTCAGCCCTGTTGGGTCCCCAGGCTACATTAGATGTATGGTATTTGTTGCCATAGTGACCATAGAGATGATGCTGAAATGTGAGTTGTACTGCTGCTTCAGTGTGATGTCCTGTCTGGCATGTGCCTTGCAGTCTTTGGACCACTCTTTCAGAGCCGTGCCACTTTATTTATTGCCGAACACGCTACTTGTTTTTTTTCCATAGTAGCGTCTGACTCTGAGTAATTTCATTGTACAACCAAACCGTTGTGAGGGATCTGCTGGTGCTTATCTGGGTGTGTGTGTGTGTGGGTGGGGGGGGGGGGGGGGGGGGGGGGGGGGGGTGTTGGGTTCCAAAGAGAGGTTAGGCTAATGTTTATCTTAAGCAAACCCAAAGAAGTAAAATCTTTGTAGGGAGGATGTGTGTGCATATTTATGAAGGCAATGAGTTATCAACGGCTGGTATGTTGTACTTGTTATTCGATTGTGAGACTGGCTAGTGTTGGTTTACAGTTAAGCTAGTTGATTTTGTAAATGCGCTGTAATGCAGGATAGTGTGACTTGGCTGGGATTCCATGAAATTCAGTCAATGTTCAGCTAACACTTGTGTCATGCCTCTTAAAACATGAAAGCATTATCAATAATTAGCAATTGCAATTCAGGCTAAACCAGTAAAAGCAGATTTTTAAAAATATCTCTCTTTCTTTCTCTCTCTCTCCTCCAGTTTACATGATCCATGGTAATGAGAAAACAGTGAAAGTGTACTGCGTATGGTTTGAGAAATGAGAAGCCAGAGCTGCACTGCAAATTCAGAAGGCCAGGCTCCCTCACAAGTGTTAGAGAATTGAGACTGCATGCAGAGTAAAGTGATTTAAGTGCCACTGATATTTAAATGCGTAATTGGCTCTTCTGTTTTGTGTGAATATTGTATCACTCAAATTTTCTTAATGGGTAGTGAATTGCTTACTCGCTGCGAATTGGTTGGATAGACATGATAGGTCAGTCTGTTTGTCGAGGTCAGTCCCACTTAAATTTAAACCTAGAGAATCTGGTCCCAGCCAATCAAATTGGGCGTGACGTAGAACTGGGATTCCCTGAATGATGTTGGATTTTTTTATTTTTTGAATTAACGATTAACGTAATGACCAGAAACGGACTGTTTAATGGTGAAATCTTTTTAGTTGCCTTAGCCTATATCTCTGTGAGGGGAGTGGAAAGGGATGCTAGTGAATATGCGCTAGCCTTTCATGGGAAAGTTAGCCTCCTGTTTTCCTTTTGAAGTCATTACTACAGATCAGAAGCATAAATGGTACTGATGGAGAATTATGAAATATATATTAATTCTTGGGCCATATGCAAATTTACAAATTTGCTGATGGGCCTTTCACTTTTTTTCCCCTCCAAATCTAATACTGTGCATCCCTTTCTTAGTAATAAATAAATAGAAAACACATTTTTTTTAAACTAGCCTAATTTGAAAGATAATTCAGTCAGGGGAGATGAGACTGGTTAGTTTTCTGATAATGCCTTTGTCTCAGTTGGAGACAAAGCAGTTTACACCAGAACTTACAGTAAACAAAATGGTGGTGAGAGTAGAAGGATGCAAAGCTATTCTCTTTAGCTTTTTCGTTGGATGAACCAGTGTCCACATTCTTCAGGCACCTTCTTGACCAATGCAATTTCCATGCCAGGTTTCAGATTAAGAGTGCGTACGACATGACTTATAGCACTTTTTCTGCTGGGAGGCACGGGGACTGAACCTGTTTTGAGTGTTTGCTTCAAGATACAGGTTTCACTACACAGTGCCCAGGGGGCAGATCCCTGATTACACATTCTTTGATGTATGCGCTATGGTCGCAGTATGTACAGTTAAACACTTTACACTTTACTTCTGTTCTTGGCGGGTTATTTTTTTTATTGCCTGTGCCTCCTCTGGCTCTGGTAGAGTGCTCAGTGTTTTATGGCGTTTAAGCAGTCTACATTAAGGTAATGTATGCGGTCTCAGGAGTTAACAAAGATGCCTGCGTCAGCAGGAGCAGCATATTGAAGAATGCTCTTACCCAGTCCAAGGACACGCAATGAGGCATTTTTTTAAACAGCTACAGCTATTACTACAGCCATATAGCCATATTTGCAGAGAATATACTTTCCTCTGACCAGCACAATATTCAAGTTTGAGACCATTATGCAAAATATTAAAGTAGAATGACAACTTTACAAAAAAGAATGAGTTGAGTATATACTGAGAAGACCTTGCGAATCTTGAAAACAATTGGAGCACGCTGGCGCATAAAAATATTGTTGGTTTGCTTTGGTGTGAATTTTAGCCGTTTCGGGTTCTGTGCAGGCCTTTATGTGCCACGGAAGAAAGAACTGTATTTTTGGCGTTTTAATGAGTCTGGGGGTCTGGTGTCTAACTAGAAAAGTTTTATTCTGTTTGAGTTGATATGAGCAAAGTCTTTGTGGCAAATCGAGCCAACTCGTGAAGTTAGAAAGTTCTAACTAAAGTGTACAGTGTTGTCTCCTTAGCCAAAGCTTTTCAAAGAGCTCTTTGTTAGTAAGCATGCAGGCATTTTTTCCCTAGTCTCCAAACAAGAAAAATCACAAAGGGCTGTGCTTTTCAGAATGTGATAACTTGGGTTTGTGATGCAACATTTAATACTAATTTTATACTAGATATGTAAATTCTGGCTAACTTTCCATTTAAGATCAGATTGCCTGATACATTGATGAAATTTTTCAGCATGATAATATTTCTCAAAGGAATAGAAATGAGGGGGGATGGAGACATCTATGAGAAGGTGATTCTGTCAGCACATCTAGCCTTCTGTGTACTTTCTACATCACTGCAATTGATGCCATTTAGGCATCCCTAAAAACCATTCTACACAGTAACTTCTGTGAGCCATCTCTCCAGTCAGATCAGAGGTCATGTACATGAACTAAATCCAGTCTAGCATCAGATGGAGGTGTTGAGCTGCTGGCTTGCACAGGGATATTGTTGTGCATTGCTATGCTCAACACATTGTGTTAGTGAGGGTCTTTTGGTGCTATTGGGAGTCGTAGCTAATTAACCTTATATTTCTAAAGTTTTGTTTTGCCTTCAACCTGTACATTTTCTTGTCTGAAGAAACACTAATCCACTAATGAGATCTTGTGAAACTTTAGTATGAGGTTTTTTTTTTCCCCTTCTTTTTTCTGTCTGTATTAATCCCGCCAGGTACATTTATGATTTGACCATTGTGTAGAAGAAGCCAAGGAGCTGCGACACTCGTTCTATAGTATTAAAAATAAACTTTATTATAGTACTAAAACAGTACCGTTTTGGCCATAGCCTTCATCAGATGAAATGCAATTGCAGAACACAGGCATTATATACACAGACATATGTGAAGCACAGGTGATATTCATTCAGGTTAATTATAGGGACAAACCCATAAAAACCAATAGAAGACCGAAACCTAGTAGTTCCTGATAACTTTTGTTCACCAAACAATGGTGTAAACAGGGTGGGGAGGAGGAGTCTGATGAGGGAACTATGCCCATGTGACCTCAGTCTGTCACAGGGGTTCCACGCAATATACCCTACTGAAGTGAGGGATATGGAGTGAAAAAGGGGGAAGTATGCCTGTCACTGTGCCTGTTAACCCTCAGCTCAATCAGGGCTACACAGAAGAGGAAAGGAATTAGAATATTTGCAGACAGCGAAACATACAAGCAACAAAAGCACTGAAAAGTACAACACAACAAAATTCAATCAGAAAAATGTGGAATAATGTTTATCCTGACTTAAACCTCTTTGCGAGTGTCCAGGAAGTGTATTCAATGCATCTCCCTATCAAGTCGAAACCTCTTAATATCACCCTGGACAGCATGGTGGAAACCGATTTGTTAAAGTAATAAAATTCAGACAGGGAATGCCCTTGGTAAATGAAATGCACAGCGACAGGGTTAGAGCTATCCCCTCAAACCCCGCACCCATATGTTGGTAGCAGCTGTATTTTGTACTTAAGCAGTTTCTGTTCCTTAATCTTAGAGTATATGTTCTCTGTTTTGTTCCCCCTGGCTCATCAGCTCTAAGATTGCTGTAGAGTGGCCTGCAGGCATAAGAAGGCTTTATACTGGCTGTGCCGAACGGTGAGGGGGGATTTTCAGCCCCGTGTGCTTCTGGGAGAAACGGCCCCTGGCTCAGTGGCATTCCCCTGCCTAATACTCCAGTTGTATTGAATTGCTTAACGTCGATCAAGGGTTTAGCCCGTTTTAACAGCTGGAGTTTCCTGCAGTAGTGGAGGTAAGTCACAACACTGAAAGGGGAAATGGGTTTCCCACCAGCCATCCAAACCCAAGACCTCACGCTTTAACCAGATTTTCCACACACTGGCTTGTATCGAACATGGACGAATGCCAACCGGCCACTGGTTCTCCAGTATGTTCCACTTCCTCCCTGCGGTGGATCTGTGTCCTGCTGAAAGGGCCTTCATTCACCACAGCAACTGTCCAGAGTGGCTTCTGCTGCCCTAGGACAGCTGAGAACATCATTCTGCCAGCCTTCTCACACTCAGGCTAAAAGTTCTTTGTTAGTCATATTGAGAAGTGTGTAACCAAATCTCACTGTTCATGTCCACCCTCCCTGCTGTAGGGGAGGCCTGGGCTGTAGCAGCTGTCTGGCAGTCCGTGGAGATCTTGGACAGCACACATTCCTAGGAGTGCATTTCAAAACATGTTTATGTACTACGTATTTCAGTAGTTGGTTGTATCTGTTGCCTAGTCTATCGGGAAGTACGTCAAAGTACTACATAGAAAACTTAATATTTGGTAGACGGTTTACAGCAAACATCACCTTTGACCGTGAGAATTAAAATTCCTATAATGTTATTGGACTCATTTAAAAAAAAAATATTAAGCTCATGGATCACTTAATTTGTAGACACGTTTCCATATTGCCCTTTTTACTTGGCTGTGTCCAACTTTCTCAGTTGTAGTCTGCTGCATGTCTCCGGGTGAGGGGTGGATAGATGGAAAACCCTGCTGTTCCTCCAGGTCTAGAGCTTTGACTGTCTCATCTGACTTGCATTTCCAGCTTCCTTCCTTCTTTGTGTTGTTGGCAGTGTTGTAGATCGTGCTGCCGGTTGGCTGACAGGTTTTCGGATAAAGCCCCGCTTTTTCTGCAGTTCAGTCAAGATACACTGTCTCTCTTGCAGGTTTTGGATGCTTAGCAAGGTAATCTGCTGTTAAGGTGTGGGTAATTATGAGAGGAAACAAAATGACACTTGCCACTTTTACTTAATGCTTGACAAAAATATTTCTATGGTTGAAGCAGCATGTCAAGAGAACAAGGTTTTATTTATTTAAATGGCGTAGACCAGTATGTGCTCTCCCCAGAAGCATGTGATGTCAGTTACTGTAAATGTCACATCACTGTTGGCTGGTTGGGCTCGTGCAGATGTGAGTTGGAGGAACATGTTTGATGTGCAGGTTAACAGGCAATCCATGGGCACCCAATCAATAAAGAAAAAATGAGTTTGCAATCTGTAGGGACATGGCTGATTTAAGCCTGACCAAATTGGTATTGGTTTTGAGCACTGGTTCTTAATCTTTTTAATAGTGGGGCCCAAATTAGAAATAATTTTTAATGCAAGTACTCAAATCAGAAATTTGGTACCCTTCCGGGACTTGTGAAATAGGTATACTAGTACGGCCTAGTGGACTACGGACTCGTTCCCGGACCCACCTCATACATTTTCGTGACCCATTTGGGGTCTCGACCTATGATTTAAGAAACACTGGTTTTGAGGGATACGGTGATGGTGTTCCGCCGAGGGGACTCTTTGGAGCTTTCATTGTATTTTAATTGAATATTTGACTAGTAAGCTAGGATCACTGTAGGGACTGGGAGGAAATTTAATTTCCAGCATGAATGCGCTAACATATTGAATATTTTTTAATTCATCATGCATTAAATCAACCCATGAAATGGAATTGGGGAACTGATCCATTTTGTTTTGTACAACACCGTTAACTGAGAACCAGATGATAAACGATGGCTATAAACTGATATCAGATTAGGATCGGGTCTCATATCCGAACCGGTTTCTTTGTCGTCCATTTTGTGGGACGGTATTATTCACTATGACCTGGCTATGATGCTGAAACTTGGGATTTCTCACTGGCATGATACCAATTCAGAATTATGCACCAGCCACTGGCTTTAACCCACATAAATGTGTATTAAAAAATTTTTTCCCCACTTTCATTTCATGCATAAGGCATTATTTAGCCTAACAAAGCCTGTATTAACTAGTAAGCAAGTGACTTTCCTCATTTATCCTCATTACAAACTGCCTGCTTCTAGTGAGACTACTTAAGTTACTTTCCACTAAAATACTTTTAGCAGTTTTTTTTTCTTTTAAATGCCTTGAAAGGTGATCTGTTAATAGTTTCATTGGTACTAAGTGTGTCGGGTTTAAACTGGCTTTAGTTTGTGGACTGTAGGAATCGTCTGCTGTCCTGCAGTGCGCTACAAGAGCCACGCACAGCCTATGAATCTTGAATCTAAAAGATGGTAAAGAAATACCCATGTAGTTACACAGTGTAATGTTCATTTAGTCATTGTATGCATCTGGGGTCTTGGGGCCTCAGTGTCTGCATGATTTTGTAGGTTCCTTTCAGTCAGCTTGAAATTAATTGTGTAAACAAGGTTTACAGACACTCTAGCCAATCAGTGGCTTAAATGAATCGATTAAGTGCGGGAACACACCAAAAATCAGCAGATAACCCAAAATCAGAGAGTATTGTATAGTTTGTATATTCTTGTCTCTTGCTCTGTAGTCAGTGTCCTCTAGGTGGCAGTAGTGATCCACCATCTGTCCTGTTTTACTGGACCTTCTTTCCACAGATGTCATTGATTCGATAATTCCCCCACCCATCACACATTAGACACAGAAAGAATGAAGAATTCATATCTTTGAAAAAGTCCTCTCAAAGACCCCTCTCTGGCAGTAATGTAATTAATGATGAAGAGAGCCTGCAATAAGTTGCTTTTCCTGAAGGGGTTTTCCACTTTGCTTTTCGTGTGGCCGGCTGAGAATGGTGAAGAAATCCAGAGCAGTGTGGTACGATTTCATAATCTGACCTACTTTCGCACCCCCCTCCCCTTTTCCTGACTTCTGCTCTTCACGCTCCTGCCTTCTTTATGCTCCAGCTGTAGCCGGGCAGCGTCCGTCAGCAGAACGCCAGCCCTCTCCTTGCTTTTCGACGCTGAGCAAAATGGCTCCGCACCCCGCTGCAGTAATGCCCGTTGCTTTGTCACTCGGGCAGAGCTCTTCAGACGGGGCCCCTGCCTGGGAACGGCCGGAGGGTGTTTTCCGAGCTGAAATCCGGTAACGCTGAACGGGCCGGCGCGGTTGGCTCTCCTGCTTTTACGCTGAACTGGATTAGGGTGGAGGCGAGAGGCCGTAGTCAGCGGAGGAGAGAAACGCGATCTGCCCGTTTGCCGAGGAAGAAGTGGCTTTGGATCTGGGGAAAGTGGTGTTAATAATGAATAGAATGTGTGCCTCCCTCCGCTCTCCCCGGCTCAACCCAACAGCTTGTGCTGCTGAGAAGCTGAAAGGTCAGTTTGGCCCCTGAGAGAGGCGCATATCAGTGTGTCAGCACAACAAATAACAAAGACACCACAGAGGCCTGGGCTCCCCCACCCCCACCCCTGCCTGCTCATTGTAAGCATAGTTATAGCTCCCAGCACCAACAGACCTACAGACAGCCAACATCTGGTTGGGGAGGGAATAGTAATTTGGTGAAATCACTGTTCCGGACAGTGTAATGGATGGGTCACGCTGCAAGAGGCCTTCTCCACCCATTTCTGGCATGAAACCCCCTTACACCCCCCCCCCCCCCCCCCCCCCCCCGTTGTTCCCCCTCTCCCCCCCTCCTCCAGACTGTGCTGCTCCTCGCTCTGCTCTTCATGACAGGCTGCCATTATTCTCCGCTCATAAGGAGTCTTACAGAGAGCCTTCAGGCCTAATGTAGAAACGCTGCTCTTGCTCTAAAGTTCTCTGGGTTTTCCTTGCTCTAAATGCAGTGTGTCCTGTCCTGTGGTGGTTAAGGAATGTTACACACTTGACCAGCTTTGGCTTTTTTGGACCTGTGTCAGTGAGAACCACCACAGGGCTCTCAGCTGGGTTCACATTCATTAAATTCCATAGTTTGATTGCTTAGTTTCCCAGTCTTCCGAAATGGCAGCTGATTCTGTATCTTTTGGGGTGTAGGTCTCTAGGGTATAGGCTGCTCGTAGTAGGAATTCTTGCGTGCCACTATGAAAGGGTTTTCCCACAACCTAGAAGTCCTCCCCAGAGATGATGAAAGATTACTATGTTATATTTCTGTAAACAGCCTGCCAGTGCTGCCAATCATAGCGTGTTCCATTTTACTTTACAGTCTCCTCTTTTACTTTAATGAATTGGAAACTGTTTGTTAGGTGAATAGACCTACCAGTCTACTCAGTAATGTGGCTTCTGTTCCATCAACAGCACATGCAGTGTAGAGAAGGGCTTTCCTCCTTCATTAGATGAGGCTGTTGGAGCTGTGCTGGGACCCTTCAGTGCATGCAGGATCCTGTCAGTAGGGGGAGCTGTTGAAGAAGCCTCAGCACGCTCGGCGCCGGCCGCCGCCCCTCGGCACCCACGATGCATCTGACTTCTTCTGCCTTATAAGGGCAGCTGCAGCCCCTGCTTGGACTGGAGGGAGAAGAGAGGAGAGGCTCTCTCTCTTTCTCTCTCTCTCTCTCTCTCTCTCTCAGTAGGGAGATCAGCAGCACACAAGCAAGGGCCAGTCGTCCAAACTGCTTTTCATAATACAGACTGTCCTTTTGTTTTCCTGTTTAGACATAGCTCGCCATTAACGGGTATTTTCGTCCTTGAGCTCCTTTACAGAAAGGAAACGCAAAATGCATCTGCAGCCACTGTTCCTGTAACTGTGGTCCTGTGCTGGGCCCAGTTCCCGGCTGGCTCGTTCTCTCAGCCATGTTATTGATTGGCATTTTAAATGGCGGCGCTGGCTGTCTCCTCATGCACTTACACCCTTCTGCTCACTTATTTATGATGATAACACACCCACAGATAAGACTGAGCTCAGGCCTTTCCTCTGCTGTAGTAAGTGTTGCGTTCAACTGTTTCCTTGGGTTAGGGTTAGGGTTAGGGTTAGCCTTAATGGGCACTTCTGAATGCCCCCCCGTCTGTGATCCTGGTCTGAATTGCATGCCGGTAGTAAAATCGGACATATTGTCAGTTGGTTTAGTGACGTAGGGCATTATTCTGGTTGTTGCACTGAAAAGTAGGGCTATAAATGGCATTTTGATGTTTTCTGGATAAGGCTTCTCTAAATGTCTGAGGTCCATCATTCTTTACAAAGCAGCAGAATTTGCATCAGATTTTTTTTTTTTTTTTTTTTTTTTTTTTTAACTTTCTCTTCAGTTCAGGAGATCACAGATACAACTTTAAAGTTCCATCTTAATTTTGTTGTGTGCTGTTGAAGCCATTATATTGAAACGTGTCAGTGTTGCTTCCTCAGTGGTCAAATCCATTTCTTCCTTTTAAACTGTCGGTGACATCACCTGTGCAGAAGTGTATGCTTCAAGTAAAATTTCCACTGTGACTGTACTGCAGATGTTCCTGTTTTAACAAATTGTTAAATCCTTAACTGTAGACTCATTCCTTTCTCATGGATTCCCCTCCACAGGATTCTGAAGGCATTTTGACAGAGCTTTTCCATCCTGCATTGGTTTTGGGTTAAGTACTAAACTGGGCTCAGATATCAAACAAGCAATATATTGTTTTAAATGCAATTACATTGTTGTACTTAATAGGTGCGTGTGTGTGCATGGTTGGCAGTATATTAAAGTTGTGGCCAAAAAGTTGTTTTTTCTGGTAAACTTTTGCCCTTTTCTGGGCATTTGTGTGTTTTAGAAGCCATTTTAAGAGCTGAGCCAGAGCTTTCTTTTTCACACTCCTGACTAAAACTCATTTTTTTGTATTCTCTGGAACCATCTGTGTGCACCAGCATGTGAGCACAGAGCTGAGCGGTCTGAATTTGAACTTGACCCACTTTTGGAGAAACTCCCCGGTGGCCCTGGCGGGGAGATGTCGATGGTCCACACCGTTCGACTTCCCCCCTCACATCCGAAAAGGGCAGAGAGACGGGGATGTTTCTGTCAGATCATCTTTCTCTTCTGCGTGAGACTTTGTCCTGTCCTGGCTTCCTTTTGACCTTTTAAAAATATATGGGTGTGGATGGGTGTTTCCCCTTCAGAACATTTTCAGTTCCGTCCAGTGTAGCTGGAGTTCTCTGTCTACTGAGCTACTCCACTCTGCAGAATATACAAGCAGTGCTGAGTGTTCGAGCGATGGAGTGAGGAACTTGTCAGGATGAAATATTGATTTCTCATCCTCTGAGAAATGTGTTTTCAAGGTCGACCCACGGAGAAGTGGGGGTGGAAATTTCTGGGTTCCCCCCCAAGAGTCCAAACCACAGAACTGTTCTGTGATTCAGGCCCAGCTCTGCCTTTGTGTGGGTAATGTTGGAGAGAGCCTGAGGGGTGTGGCTGATGATGTCATAGAACTAAGGGATGTGATTCACCCACACAGAGACAGTTGGGGGCAGGGAGGGTGGGGGGGGGGAGGGGGCTGTGGCTGTTTTCGTCCTCTCACTGCGAGAACAGGCTGCCCTTTTTGCATTCATGGCGCATCCTCCTTGGCATTATACAGCTGAGGAGGGCCCATTTCATTATTGCGGATTTGAATTGCCAAAGCGTGATATCCATAAGCCATGTCATGTTTGATTTACAGTGTTCATTAGTGCAGACGCATACGGCTGCTCTGTGGCTTCCTGCCGGTTCCTGTGTTGCCGCTAGGGTGCAATCTTTCACCAGCTTCCCAGCCAGCCGGGTCCTCCTCCTTTTACAATTCTCTCCACCCACCACCCTCCTCTCACTGCCTAGCGTTTGTACTGGGCCCATCTCCTCTGCATGAAGCACTTTTTAGTGGGATATTTGTCACTGTGCAGTTATGGTGATTACTCTGCTTAAATTCTCAATTCTCACTTCCTTTCTTTTGGCCCCTCTTTAATCATGTTAGTGTCATTGTGTTGACCTTTTAAAAAAAAAAAAAAAAAAAAAAACTCATGCATATTTTAAACATTGATTAGATACATCCACTCAAAGGACAAGTGAACAGTAATTATGTATGTGACTCCTGCCCACGCTTCCTCCCATAGGCCTACAGAACATACGGTGTGGCATTTGCATTCGTAGACACGTGCCATCCAGAGCAGAGGAAATCTAGGACCAATGACGGGTGCTTTTTTTTTAGCGTCTGTTTACCTTGTTGTGACTCTTTTGTCCCAATTCATGAATATTTACCATCATCTTTAAATATTTATCCAAAACCATTTACCGGGTGCCTGTTGCCAGGTGACTTGCAGTTGTGTGATTAACGAGCTCTCGGCCTGCGTGATGGATGCCTGTTTGCGTGCGGCTCTGAGCGGGCTGCTCCTGCCCGCGGTGGCGTCTGGTGAGCCGGGGGAGAGGGAGGAGCGGGCTGGTCCCGTGTGCTGCCGGGAGGCATGAAATGGCAGCTGCCTGCGCAGATCTCCTGCGTTTGATACCTGCCAGTGGCCGGGCTCTCCCGGGGACGTAATGGGCACAGATGTCCCGAACGGCGAGATGAAAGGGGCGCGGGGACCCCGCGCGCTGACACCGCGCGAATGGAAAACGCCGTTCCTAGGCAACCGGGCAGCTGGCGACTCGCTGGAGGAGGCGCTGGATCGCGCTCCGGACGGCAGGTCTGAAAGGGTTTGGCGGCGGCGGGGAGCAGACACCAAGCGCCGCGGCCCCTGTGTAGCCTTTTGTTTCCGCGGGCGAGCGGGTCGTCGCGCCCCGGCACTGAGGGTTCGCGGCGGAAGGTCGCGGGTCCGAGCAGTTGGCCCTCGACCGGGCGTCCTCACAGAAGCGGCAGTGTCCTTTTGTGCGGGTCTGTGCCCATCAGGATTTCGGGGACGGCTTTATTGCGAATCCCTCGTAAATCTGACCGCGTGCGGACAGCGGTGCAGTGCATCTCTGCTGTCCAGGCCTATTAGCACTCTGCCCGAGGGCCTCCCAGAGCTACTGCAGGCCTGAGCCTGCTAACGCACACGCTCATTCACACGCTTTCCTGTGCGCTGTGTGCCCTGCACCTTATTGGGGGAGGGAGGGAGTGAGGGGTAATTATGTGCTCATCTCTGCACATCCCTTTTTCTTTTCAGCCTCAGGGCGTGTGGGGTTACCCCAGATCAGTGTGTGATGCTGCATAGGTCTGTGTGTGCTAATGGCTCCCCAGCCCCAGCCCAGGGCTACAGACGGCCCCACCTGCACAGCTGTCTCACTACAGACCATGATGCAGGAGATCCGGCCTGTTCAAAAACGCTGAGCTCTCAACCGGAGGGGGATAGCGGTACGAGGCGCACGCTCGGGCAGAAAGCGCGCGCTTGTTGTGGGTGAATGCGCTTTTCCTTGAGATTGACAGAACGTGCTCCTTTATTATTCAAACCCCTTCCTCCCTCCCTTCTTCCCCTCAGGAGACCTGTCGGAAGTGCCACTTCCTGTGGAAGGAACATGCGGGCAAGACGTGTGAGCAGGTGATGGAGCAGGACGAGGTCCGCATCAGGGTTGCGTTGTAAGTGCCCATTTTAAGAGCTTTCTTTTGACTACAGAGACATTTCGGTTGCTATTTCAGCACATGTATTATTTATACGTTTCTCAGGGCATTGCTATGTCGGCTGTAGACGTTTAAGTGGTGGGTGGGTTAATTAAGCTTGCTGACACTGCCCGAGCCAAGAATTTCATTCATGAGGTTGCGGTCATTATTCTTCCAGTTAGCTATCATCTGTGGTGAGGAGTTGCGTTGTGCGCAGCAGTTTTATGTAATGGGTGCACAGTGTCCAGCTGAGGAGATGAAGAGCGATCAAGCATCCCACGTAGAAAAGAACATGAAGTTTCCTGTACGAGATGAGTTTCCAGTCTGAACAGGAAGTGGGCCCGATGACCGACTTCCTGTATCTGGATGAGCCTTGCCTGAGGATGCAGCTGCCACAAGGCCCAGATCCTGTTTTCTCTGGGCTCGTTGCACCTTCTTTGCTTCCTCCTAGCAAGGCAGGAAAGACTCTGCTTGCCACAATGCAGGGCTGTTAAAGTCATTCAGCAGCACGCCAGCCTCAGGACTTACACACACATCCTGTTAAAGGGCGGCCGCTAAGCCCGCCGTCTGAACCGAATAACCGATCGCTCTGGCGGTTGAAACTCTTTTCCGTGGTCCGGCGAATGCCCGCTAGCCCGTTTCCCGCCCTGTGTGTGTGTTGCAGCGAGGAGAAGATGACGGCAGCCCGGGTGAGGAAGTGTCACAGCTGCGGGATGGGCCTGGTCAAGTCGGAGGGCTGCAACCGGATGTCCTGTCGCTGCGGGGCCTTCATGTGCTACCTGTGCCGGCAGCCCATCAGCGGCTACGACCACTTCTGCCAGCACGCCCGCACCCCCGGTGCGGACTGCCGACACTGCAAGAAGTGCTCCCTGTGGTCGGACCCCACGGTAAGCGAGGGGGGCCCGGTGCCTTATTTTTACCCCAGTAAAATGGCTACCCCAGTACACTGCCACTGGTCACTGATTCCCATGAGCAGACAGGCATCATTATGGATTGGCACCCCTCCTGAACCAGTTTAGAACCACAGAGTGTCCACAAGCCCCAAAAATTGAAAGGGTAAGTGGGTACTTATTTGCTCTCCTTATAAATAAATCCTCAAAATGTATATATTTAGTATAAAGAGGATATCACAGTAATCTATTGTTATTGCATTTTATTTATGGTTTCTAGACATCTTACTTGCCACATCCTGCATCCGAAACACGTCTCTCTTGACTCTCTAGTGCGATGGCATTGCCCAAAATTCCTCACAGTTTAGTTTCTGTTGGTTGTGGGTTGGACGTCTGCGGGTGGTGCTCATGGGATATGAGGGCAGGTAACCCAGCCACCTTTTCACCTTTCAGTTAAACTGAAAGGTGCCCAACCTGTGAGTTAATGTGCTTACTCATCCTGTTCCAGTGGTGTAGTGTGTGGAGCTACTATAGCCTCATTTTGGATGGTATTGTGTGCAGTGTTTTTCCCTCAAGCACCCTGTGCAGTGGGCACATTCCTGTCTCCTGGAAGCAGCATCCTCTAAAGCAGTGTGATTGCTCTGCTGAGCTTCGGGTGTCAAAGGGCACAGACAGTGCTTCTCGTGTGTGCTGGCAGCTTTTGATTGGCTTTCAAATTACTGAGTGTGTGTCACTCAGAAGGAAGTATTAAATACCCCTGCTTTACTGGGCGTGCATGATTATAGTTTGGTACTCTCTCAGTCTTTTGAAAGCTTGATGTGGATTGGTTGCCTGACGGTGGTAATGTTACGCCTGTGTGAGTTTGTTGTAATTGAAAGCCCAATGACAGTAATTTACCCTTTTGTTGAGACCCATATTCTGTTAGCTTCCTTAACTGGAGCGCATCACTCCTCTCAGGTTTCCATTTGTATTGGCAGATGCCCCCCTCATATGTACAATCAATTTGAACAGCAGATCCACATTTTGAGCTGTTGTGGGTGGAATGAAAGAATGAAAAATTGATGCGTCGATGTATTGCGATGCGAACGTCACATTTCAGTTGTATTGATGTGTCCTGTATGAATTGATTCGTATCACGATATCACGTTTATTTACATACCGAACTTACTCAGGCAGATTGTGGCATTGAAGTTGATAGCATTCAACACTTGCTAACTTTTATGCTCCCAATTAGGGTACTAGGTTACTGTAGGATAGCCATTGTTGGGGTAGCTATTCTGAAAGTTTATCAACCGATTACTGGACACTGGGAGTAGTCAAGATTGCAGCACAGCTACCAGTGAGAGGAAAGTAGGTAACTAAACTAAAGCTTCTTTTGAAACGTAGTTAACTACATGGAAGCTACTTCATTGGCGGAGGGGAACTATGGTCACCTATGGCCCATGCCAGATGTAGGTTAGCACTACTGTTTCCTCTGAGCCTCTTTCCCATATGTTCTGCAATTATATAAAAATACAAGTTGGCAATTAATTTAGTTGCATGCTTTCTCAAGTAGATAGCTTGGGGAGAAATGTTCTTGAGTTCACATGAACTTCTGTTGTTCTGTTTAATATTAGCTAACCTGACACATTTCTGCCGTTCGCTTGTTCATGATTGCTTGAGTCCAAATGACAAACTTACCCAGCTAAAACCAGTTAAGAGCAGTCCATTCCTTTGCCAAAACTTAGCTGAGAATCCCACTCCCCTAGTGACACAGTTTGTCTATTAAAATGCTAACAAAACGTGCCTTGACTTACTAAATAACCTAGCAGCCAGCTACCTTCATCCCATGGGGATGGTGCTGCAGACTGCAGAGGGAAAGAATCCAGGCTGGAAGCACTCTCTGCACGCATTGATTTTTACAGGACCTTCCTTTCACGCCAAGTGGCAGACAGTGTTCCACATTCCAAATCGAGACCGTTGCACGGAGCTATATGCCCTTTCTTTCCCCCAGTTTAAATTTTTAAACCGTTTAACCCAGGGCGAAAAAACAAGGTAATGTCCACACCAACTTGTAATGAATTTTACCAAACAAAATATTTGTGGAGGGGATTTAGCGGGCCAGAAAATATTTCTGGAGGGCCAGCGGTTGCTGACCTGCTGTTATTAAACGTCATTGCTTTCACAATAAGAAGTCCCTTAGAAGATCTGCTGCTCACTGACTTACTAAAGTGAATAACCTGAATTTCTTCTTCCTTCAATGACAATTTTTCTAAGAGGTTTAACAAAGTTCAGGAGATTCAATCTTTTTTTTTTTTAAAGTCTTCCAGAGAATTTTGAAGGCCATAGATTAGAACAGTATACGGGAAAAGCATGGTTTAATTTTGGATTTGGTGTGCTTCATAAGCTAACGGGTTATTCTTTAGGTACTGTAGTGTGGACAAAGAGGACTGCATGTGTGACTGAAGGAGGGCAAAGCCCTTTCTCTGTCTCTGGGTCTGTGCGTAATTGAGCCTGCAGTGATGAATGGAACACCCCCGTTCCATGTTTGTCCTGGCTCGAGTCCCATTGCTTCCCTCTTCCCATATGTCCTGTAATCTCCTCCAGGGCACTCAGGCCGGCCTTCTGGCAAGGCAGCAGTTAGCAGCCGAATGCAGCCAGCGCTCCAGTCATCTGGCAGCCATTAGAATGTGTTTGCAAGTTGTAATGCTACAGTTTGAAGTTGCACAACAAGGGCAGAGTGAGGGATCTTGAATGGAACTTAAGTTTGACTGGAAAAGGGCCATGGCTGACTTTGGCTAGAAGTTGTTTTGTTGCATTTTGTTTTTCTTGTTTTTCTTTTTGCCCCTTCTAAAGTAGACTTTAAATTTTTAGACTTTTTTTAGAGATTGTTCTCATGGCCTCATTCTGTTCGCCAATTGCCTTTGTGGGTGTGAGTATTACTGTTCTGTAGGAGTCTTTACTGAGGGTATGTTGTTTCTGTTGTACAGCAAGATGATGAACGGCTCATTGGGGAACTCCAGAAGGAGGCTGAAGAAGAACTGCTAAAGAAGAACTCAGGTAAGGGTATGGGTTGCTTCAGAAGATCCCTCGGTGGCGATAATAACTGTAGATGTAGTAATAACTGTATTTTGGTTCTCACCCTTCCCTTTTCCTCCTTGCAGGGAAAAAGAGAAAGCAGGTGGGCCCTCCTCCGGAGCCCACCCAGCCGAAGGTGCCCTGTCTGGCCGCTCCAGGAGACCGGGGCCAGGCAGACCAGGCCGCTCCCCCCCACGGCCTACACCCGCTCCTGCTGGTGCCCCCACAGATGATGCTGCCCCACCTCCACCACCAGCCCCTCCACGTTCGGCCCATTCCCGCCCCCTACGTCCCCCCGCCACGGGACCCCGCCATGAACCTAAATGCCGCCATGAACCTAAACCCCCTCATTAACTTGAACCCGCCCATGAACGATGACTTCAATATACCCATGCATTTTGGACCAGCGCTCAACTTCTACAGACCTCGTTGATGTCCTCCGCCTGAATTCCATGGAATTCTTCTATATCACACTTTTTTAAAGAAAAAAAAAAAGAGAAAATATTAAAAAATCAGCTTTTTAAATTGGGTACAGTCATGTGTATGGATATCCACCCTTTGCTTTCACAGTTGGGAGCTCTTCGCGGGATAATTTTCTTGGTTTTACAGGTTGCTCTCATCGTGTCACTGCAATTCCATCAGGCGTTCACTTGCCAAAACTGTATTTTACTTAACACGGTCTTGCGGCCCGCTTAGAGAGTTTCTACTAGTTTTGTCACTCGAGAGAGAATGGTTGGTTTCCCTGTCACAGTCCTGAGAATTGGTTTAATGTTTTTACGTTGATTTTTTTTCCCTACCATCATTCATCTCCTTTGCCAAGTGTAGTGACCATTTACTGTCTTGCATTGCTCACTTTTCAGGCTGCGAGCAATGCCAAAAACTGGTACAAACTATTCAAGTTGGGCACTTATCTACCCAGGTTCAGTCTTGTCTCTGTAAAATATGTTTGGCTTCTGTCCCCTGTTCTGAGTGTATGGGCAGTTTATATGGGTCTTAAGACTGCTGGATCATGGCTGTCCAGAAACCAGGTTGAGTAGCTCTGCAGTAGTTACCCCAGTAACTGCAGTCCAAACCACTGTGTTACAGAATGCCTGACCTGTGCGTGTGCGTTTGTGTGGGCGCTTGCGTGTGCCAACGTCTGACCAGGCGTGTGCGGTGCTGAGCGAGCTCTGTTGTGGTATAGTGCCATGCGAGTTGATTGGAGAGGAAGAGGAAAGTATAGCTGAGCTGTACGCCTCAGTCTTCCTATGTGTGGAGAAGCCCCATCGAGCCCTGTAGTGTGCGTGACAGGGAGATAAAACAGCGACTGGTCCAATCCAGCGGACCATTCCATTCATTTTAAGCACCTTAGGAGTTCAGGGGTTTTTTCCATTTTGTTTAATCCTGTGTAGAGTTGTAAGTGCTTGTGAGTACAGGGGAAGTTTTGCGAAACTGGAAAATGTATGTGCGTTTAAGAGTCCATTGCGTTTTATTTGTATTTGGTGCCCCTGCTGTTTTAACTCCTTTCCCTCCAGGTCTTGAACAGAAAAGAAGAGGCTTGCCCTTGAGAACCTAAATACAAATCGAGTGCCTGCAGTCTCTTTGCCAGTCTTTGCTGTCAGGTGAAAAGCACAATTCATTTAAGTGTGTATTTGGTAGGGGGACAGACCGTATTGGAGGAGAAAGATCCTGTTATTAAAAATGAGTGAATGATTGTTTAATAGTTGTTCAATAAAAAATAAAAAATATATATGGATGAAATCGGCTAACAGGCACTTTAATTCATGAAATATCAGTATTGCTATTACATGCAGTAAGAACATTTCTTCTGAAGGAATTTTATTTGAACCAAATCTGCATTCCTTATACGCATGTGATTGCAATGAGCAGGGGGTTTGTGTATGTTCGAGAAGTGTTTTTTGTGATTCATTATTCTGAAATCAGGCAGTCCTCAGCTTTCTTACAACCTACACACATCCTAGAAAATGACATTTATCAGAGTACTGCTGGCCAATCACTGGGTAGTGAAAGTGGGGATATTAGCATATTTTCCTTCGTCTTCTGTAGACCACATCTGCTGAACAAAGCAGGTTTGGCCCCCATTCTTGCGTTTTTAGTTTGGCCTTGAGCTCCAAGAGGGAGAGGGTTTAAATAAGGCAATGGACATTTGTTCCTAATTGAGGAAATTCCAACCAGAGACATGTGAGAAGGACTGAATCAAGTAATGTGCTTGTTCCTGGTGGCTCTATGAATCTCCAGCAGCTGTTTCAGAATTTTAAACTGCATGATGTCATGTTGAAGCTATTAATCCTTCCTGTTCCCATATAATTCAGAGATGTGTTTTGTCTCACTAGACGTTGTTTTGAAATGCTCTGTTCTGCTTTCAGGGTGAGAGCAGTCGATTCCTAAGGCCTGTTCCTGTGTTTCTCTGTCTTTGTCTGTGAAGTTGGATTTGGGGCTGTCCTGTTCTACTGTGTCTGCTGTGATGTCATCAGTGGGGGAGGTGCTGTGTGTCAGGCCACTGGTGGAACAAGGAGGGTGGGAATGGGGGCTAGTTGCTTTGTAGCGAGTGCTTACTATAGCACCTGGAACATTAGACACTAGAGCAGTACTACTGACTTGCAGCCTTCTGAATGCTTGAATATTCATTAAGAACTAGGATATGTGGGCGTCCTCAATAATTAATGGCCTGCAGTAACACAAGGCGCAGGATCTTTAATCACTGCACTCATGTTTAGTCTTGGTTTCAGCATGCAATCCCTACTGTTCTGGCTCCTTTTTTGAGGAGTGTCTTAGGATGTGACTACAGGGGCTCTTTTTCTGTTACCATTGCGTGCGCTTGATGCTCTCCTGCCGCTCAGGAAAAGGGTTGGTGCTGCTCATGTGTTTCCTTTGTGTCTGTGTGGCAGTGGCCATGTTCCCACAGAGAACCAGCTCAGCTGTCCAGCCACAGGAGCCAAAGGCAGGGCTGCTGCCTGTTGGCTCTGGCCATGCGTGCCAGCACTGCCAGCAAGTCTTTCCCCTCTGTTAGCAAGCTCTTCAGTTACTCCATTGTTTGGGCTGGACTGTCCAGACCACTGCCCTCCACCAAGACTGGCTGCAGCATTGGGGATGATTAGAAGTCTGAAATGATTCCGTTTTAAAGTGCCTCAGTATACTCCTTGTGCAGTAGTGAGAGGTACCTTGTCACTGGCTCTACATGTGGTATTGCATAATTCTGCCAGTATATATATATATATATATATAGGTGTGTTGGCTCCCTGGTGATCTCATATGTTTATGTGGTTAAAGAACTGCTTCAGTTGCATAAACATTTGTTTGAAATTGCTGTCCAAAACCTTTATGAATTCAAGATGGCTAGCTGTGCAGTTCTTTCCGTAATAGTAGAGTGTGGTGTGTTTTTAGCCTGGGTCTATTGACTACAGTAACGACAATGCAATTCCCAAGAAAACAGACATGCCCTGCCTTGTATTTCTTATTCCTCATCATTGTTACTGCAGTTTTTTTCTTTTTTTTTTTTTTTTTTTTTTTTTAGAAAATGGCAGTGGTCATGTTAGTGATGAGTACCTTGCTATTTTTTACTTTGCTAGTTAAATGTGTAATTAAGCAGCACAGTTTGTATCCCTACGGGTGATGGGCCCTCTCAGAACACAAGGTGGATGAAGTCTGTCCTGTTCATTTGGTGCTCTGACTTTTTTTTTCCCCTTTTTCTTTTGGGCTTGCCCACAGTGGCTTTTGTTTGAGCCCCTCCTGTAACCCAATCTGAGACCAGCCTAGACTCAACAGTGATGTAGAGCAGTTTGGAACTGTAGACAGGGCCTGCTCTGGTAGATGAGTTTGCCAGCTTCTGTTGCTGTCTGATTCAGTAAAATTACTGCATGCAGTTGGGATGTATTCTCCTGCATGTGCTCAAGACTTCTCCATCTGTACAGTCAGTTCTTCTGGCATTATTTCAACAGGCGGGGAATTCTATAGAGAAGTTTTTTTTGTTTTTTTTAGTCTTTTTGTATTTTTCTTGTAGTGACTGCTCAGATTGGGTGTTCAGTAGGTTAAGCTTGAGCTGATGAAGTTTACATTTTCAGTTTTGTGTGTAGTTTAATACACATGTCTTCTCAAATAAAATTGTGTAAATCAATTTAAAGATAATTCTGCTAGATTCCAATTACATTTATAAACATGACAATTATCTTGGAAAACTTTCTAGCATGACAGTATTGCTTCTGCAGCAGTAAAGCATTATATATACATATTTATTTTATTTTATAAGATGTGGTCTGAATTTGAACAGCCTTAGCTGTTAAAACTTTTTTTTTTTTTTTTTCTTTTTCTTTTTCTTTTTATTCTCAGCTCAATGTTCTCTTGGATTATTAATATGGGATGTATAGTTTTGTGATGCCTACTCTTGGATTGGCATCCTGCTTCCAGTCAAATGTGGTCTGGTGTGCTATGAAGTTTCATGCCAAGTTTCATGCTCAAGACCCAACGGTGTTGTTGAGCATTTACTAGACTGGGCTGAAAAGCCCTTGTATCATATAAGCTCACACTGACCATCACCTGCCAGACAAAAGACATTTTTAACACCAGGAAGAGGGGGAAGCTCCAGCAGTTTTTAAACGGGAAGGAGGCGTGCTGTTACAAGTCCAGTCTGGCATCTGATAATGGAATGGTGTGAGAACTTCCGTTACCAGGGTTAAGGGGCTATTGTTGAGTTGCTAATTTAGTTGGGGGGTGAGACTGCCGTATTTCCTACAGAGGGGGGGTGACACCAGGGAACTCGTCTTCCTTTGTTCTCTTGGTTTACTTCATGACTTTTAGTTTTATTTTCTTATATAAAGGTCTAGTTCATGAATTTCAGTGTTTCATTTCCATTTCAGCATGTTGACTTGACTGGACAGAGAATACTACCGAGCTATTTTTCCAGTGTCTTAACTCCGCTTTGTCCTGATAATGTTTATCTTACAGAGCAGAAGACTTACTGCAGTGCCAGCACATCTGCTGCCCTGTAATTGACTTTACACTGTGGGATATCCACTCACAAGTTACACAGTAGATAGTCTGAGCTTGGTGGTGCTGTTTTCAAGCTTCTTTTGTCTTTTCACTTTTTCATATCCTCTTGAAATGAGGAGCCACACATCATGTGACCTTGTCCTTTTGTCCTGGGGCTGCTTTTCCCAAGACCCTCTGTCACTGGAGCCATGCTCAATCTACCAAAGCGTGAATCCTCAGTCTTAATTTTAATCTCTTCCTGGGGTACATGGGGTCAACATGTGACAGCTGCAGCAATCATTATGTTACTGAAGTGAGTAGGAAGTTGTGGGTCATTACATGTAAGACATAATTTAAATATATTATTGCAGTGGATGATGGGGTAAGAATTATATGATGAAAGGGGTTCTTGTGCTCAGCATTCTGTTTGTAATGTGTGAGTGGGGGGAGGGGGTTGGGGACTAAATACATGTTCAGATTAACCTAACATTTAATTTTTTCCCCTAAACCCAGTTTGTGTTCAGTTTTCCTTTTTCCTTATTAAACACTGCCTTTAAACCATTGTTTTCCTCAAAACCATGTCAACATTGCACCAAACACACTCCTATGTGAAATATGGACATGAATGGCCCTTTGAATTTGAGTGGCAGATATCAGTGTTATCGTCTACATGTTCTTAGTTTCCTGTGATTCTGCTCTGCAGGAGTGATGTCCTTCTGTTTTTACAGCACCAGTCTCCCCATGTTATGACTTCTGTCTGGAAACCCACAGGAAACGCTTGGAGCTGCTTGATAATCAGCTTTTCACTTTGGTTTTGAAAGCACTGCTGGTTCAGCTTTGTTTCTGTCCATGCAGTGATATCAACCAGAAAGCCAGAGCATATTTGATAGAGGAAATTCCCAATGTTTATAGGCTGTTAGACTTTTTAACTTAATCTGGTAAAGTCATTATTTGTTTTCACAAGAAAAAAAGGCATCCTGTTTAGGTTTCATTTGGGGCACTATTGATTTTACTGGATTTGTATGAGCATGTGTCAACATCTCTGTTTTCTGTCACTTTTAGGATTGTACTAAAGTATAACGTGCAGTTTTTGAAAACCTCACTTGTCACCACGTGGACATGTAAAACCTTTGAAAAAAATCTCTCTTTTTGCCATCAAGTTTTATTTATTCAGGTGTTCCATTGGCATTTGCATGAATACAAAGAGAGAAGTCACCCTTCAGATAAAATTTTTTTTTTGCTTGTGGTCATGAGGTAGTTTTGAGCTGGTTGTTGAGAGTAGTCCTCAGTAGTGCTGCAGTGATGACTAAGGCTGGACCCATATGCTATTCCATGGAAGCACATCCAGTCAAATGTACATTTCGGAGGTTCTGTGCACTACTGTCTAGTTCTCACATGAATATTATAGCTTGGGTAAACAAAACAATTAAAAAGAATAAATCCCTTTATTTAAATATAAACACATTTTTTACGAGTGTGCATTTCAAATAAAAATATAGATTCACACCCTTAACATCCAAGTCCAAAAACCAATAATGTTATAACTAAGAAATTAGTCCTCATGTCTTGGTTTAGTAAGTTTTTGCATCCGTTTTATTGTGTGGTGGTCAGAAGATGGGAGACGCTTGTCACATCCTCAAATGAACAGACTGCTGAGTAAGTAATACTTTTTAATAAAATGTTTTTTAATTCATTTAAATTGTGTAATTGTGTAAAAAAAATCATCCATTAAGAGAAAATTAATTCATTCATGTTTGGCCTCACTAGAATTAAGGTGGTTTACTTATGACTTGGTTTTCTGTGTGTTTCAGTTCTAACTTCTGAGGAGTACTTGTTTCAGAGTGAAGTAGCACAGTTAGGTCTGACATGCCCCGATTCTCCATTATCATTTCCTAGCACCTTAAAGAACAACAACTTCCATTCTGCCACATTTGCAGAATTCTAGCTCATACTTCAATATTATTTGTATTACCTTGTCATGTGAAGTGAATGATTAAAATTCATGCAATACTCCACAGTTTTAAAGAGCTTGGATATGAGTACCACAAGCTAGGGGGAGTAATGGTTTTTACATTTTTAAGACACCACCCCTCCTAACCTACTTTTAAAATGGCTTTCACCCCTTCCTCCCCCCCCATCCCCAATTCCCAACCCGGTCATTATTGAGCTGTGGTTTCTATGGAAACGGTGGTCTCACATGTCTGAAGTGCTGACTAAGTTTGCCCAAGGAACTGGCTGCTATGGATGAATACAGAGCTTTTTGGCAACTCTGTTTTTATATTTCTTAAAATAGCGACAAACGGTCTCCCAGTAACAGGAGTAGACCAATGCACTGAAACTATGAAGGCCATACATGCATTCTCAAATAGACAACCCTTTACTTTTTATGCAGGGATTATTTTAGCCTTTCAGAATATAAGAATATCAACACAGAAGCAGAGTTTCAACAACTTTTTTCCACAAGAAGACATGCTTTGAAATACCTGTAGTTTATATTTTAAGGACATTTATTTCTATATGCTGAGATGAATCTCTTTATTTCATCAGTATACTTCTTTGCAAATTATTCAGAATAATGGCCTAATTCATGCATTGTCTTTTTTCAGAACATGTCATGTCTGTAGCCATGTAGGTTTTCCCTATAACTGGTTCATTTAATCCAGTAAAATAGTGACGTATTTCTAGACCGCTCTCACCTTGCTCCATGCAGCTGTGTACAGTTATTTCCCTCAGTTTAGAGGCTGTGCTTCGTTCTGCCTGCTGCATTCCAGAAGAACGGTTTTTTCTCTCTGCAGCTTGTCATTTGCTGGACACAACACAAGGTGGGTAAATGCCGTAAAAGTAGTGAGTGAATTCTTTGGACAATTTATGTCGCTTGGATACGATTGCCTGTTTCTTTTGGTGAATAAAGTGAAGTGTATAAGATGTCTGCTCTGGTGGGCTCACCGCTTCTCTTTCATTAAGGACAAGAGGTTCACTTACCCAGAGGGCGAGGGGAAGTGTGGGGGCTTCACATATGAACCATTATCAGGTCTGGTGAGTACGGAGAATGTAGATGTGTATTTCTTACATCCTGCCAGCGGCTAGGCAAGCTATTATTCAGGATATACTTTCCTTGAGATAAATCAAGCTTTGCTTTGATTCTGGAAGCATAGTATAGGTTGGAGGAGTGAGCTCATCTCTCGTTGCTATGTAATTAAGAGGTGTGCCTGGTCTTGCATTTGGAGTTTTTAAGCATCTTCAGCTGTAGAGCTATACAACATTGAAGGCATACTGTCTAATATTAAATGTGTGTGGAGTGGCATTGTATAAATCCTGGCCATTGCATCAATGTATTTAAAGTATAATGTGAAATTACAAAAAGGATTTAACACGTCCCCTCTTTTCAAATTTTATTTGGAGAAAGGAGGCCATTTCCTGTCCTGGAAAATTATCTCTTGCCAAAATATTGCGTAAAAAGTTGGACCATAAAAAACAAAAATCACAAAGAACTCTTTGATAGAAAAGGCCAAAGATGATTTTCTTCTGAGAAAAACCAGCGCATTCTTGCACTCTGTGGTGAGCAGATTGAGTTACAAAGTAAACATTCAGAGGCCCAAAGGTGTCTTTGTACTCGGCCGTCACCATCGGTACCAGACAAAACCCAAACCAGCATGTCCTCAGCCGCTTGGTCTGCTTTTGGTCTATCAGGTTTATTCAAGGGTCTAAACCAAAACCAGCGATACTAGTAAGAGAGTCATTCTCAGTCATTTGTGCATATTGAACCCATAAACTCATCACGTGGATGCATTTCAAACACCTGTAATTTATTAAAACATTAGAAGGGCTAATTTCAGAAACTTCAATTGAAATAACCTGTAACAGCTTTTGATAGTTTAAGAACTTAAGATCCCATTATTGTAGTTCCTTTTTAATGTACTTGGTTTGAGAGGGAGTGTTGGGAGAGGGAGTTAAACACACTGTTCCTTCATAATCTACAATGTCACCAAAGACACCTACATAATCTACAAAGACACCAGGACAAGAGGAGGTTTCATATTTAAACTTTACTTGACATTAGGCTTAAGTCATACAAATGGCACAAAGGAAAAAAAAAGTCAAACAAAAACAGAAGCTACTTCAGGTTTTCAAATACACAAGCGGAATGTTCTGGGAAATAAAAAAAGCTACTTTCGCCTGTATACTCAGAGTAAGGCACAACCATTATCATTCCCTTTGATCAGAAATCACCTCCCACAAACAGCCACCTTCCCATCTACAGAACAGTTGCCCTAATGACAGAAAACATAAGATGACATTCATGGAGCACTTGTGGGGCAGTTCCCACTAATGCAGGTTCTGTGGCCGCAGGCTAAAAAAAAAAAGTTTTATTTCCGACTTCACCAAATTTGCAGTGTAAGTGATTTGCATTGCTATGCATTTTACATTGATTATCAGTCTGATAAAATCTCTTTATTGATTTCCAGTTGTGTGTGGTTACTTATGTGGATGCAAGGACAACAACAGTTTCCAGTCATTTTATAAAAGGTTCATTGTGTTTAGTGTTGTTTAGCACCAGTGCTAAAACAGAGCAGCAAATGGATACCCCTTCCAGGGGTTTGAAGCCAGAGTTTGGTAGTCATCTAGCAAAGTTACCCATTTAATTGCACACCAAGGTTTACAAATAAGCTGCATATAGGATCATCCTTTTCTCCAGTCATGAATTCATTTTAACCTGTAAACATCACTGACTAAAAAAGTCTCAAAACAGCTATTTAACTTTTCCAGATCAGTCTGACTCCTGATAGCAGTCATTGTGTGGTAAAGCAGTTCAGAGCCTGATTTCACTTGAGCTCTTTGATAGAATATTGAGTGATCCTTCACCTGCCCCGTTACAAAACTATTCCATGGTAATGCCTCTAGAAATGTCATAATTATTCTCGTAAAACTCTGGAAATGTCCAATAACTCATGCCTTTGAAGCTTGTGCATCACAGCTGCAGTGGAACACAGTCTCACCATAGGGCCATAACGGTGAAGGTGAGTCATTTACTTTTGAAAGCAACGGCTCTTCAGATCTGCAATTTATACAAATTCCAGACCTATAACTACACAGCATATATCAGAGGATAGCGCTTAAATCACTGGACAGTTGTAGGGCCAGACTGAATTTAAAGTCACGTTCATATCAGTATTGCCTCCTGCTTTTTGTTAGCTCTTGAGCCATTACGGTCCATTGAGATGAGTGACTATAAGAATTCCACTTAAACCCAGCACTCCAAAATAAATTTCCAGTTTAGGATATTCTCCATCTGACAAGATAAAAGAAACTTATGGCACACAAAAGAAAATCAAGTCCATATCATACAAGTTCGCCTTTCAATATCACGACTAGTTCACTTAATTAAGAACAGCTTTGTGCACAGTGATAAGTGAAGTTCAACACTGGTTTTAACATTTCTATGTTCCTCAAACATGACAAAATCAAATACAGATTCCCAACAGCAAACAGATGCTGTTAAATATTACAAGTGCTCACCTGATTTTACATTGTAAATGCTGAGCACATGCTAGTTTTACAATCTGACTAAATATTCCACATCTTTTTTTAATGTTTTTTTTATTTAGAACAAATGGTCTTTCTCTAAGACATGCTGGAATAGTCAAGATTGGCTTCACTCCAAATTTATATTAATGTCAAAAGGCAACCCAACTGCACACTGACCCAAGGCTGAGGATTAGGTGAAAATTAAGAAGAGATGTCAGAGATGTCTGATCTCAGAGCAAAAGTTTGGCAAAATGGGAACACTTATATTTTAAGTGGTCATTTTCAGGTGGTTCTTTCATGGACGGCTCAAAAATAATTGGCAACTGACTGTGAACATTATCACCATTTCAAAATTCCAGAAAAATTCTGAAAGAATAGAATGTCCTAGTTTTTACTAGGAATCAATCCAATCAACCAGGATTTTGGCAAAAAAAAATGACTGGAGTAACAGTAGACTAGAGAATAATGGCAATAAAAAAAACTTTAACAGTGACACATTACTCATCTGGATTGAACTCTGAGAATCAAAGCAAAAAAATACATTTTGCCTTAGTTATTTCATATCAACAACAAAATATGGGGATATTGCCATCTCAGACCCCTTTTCCCAAAGGTCAGGAAGAAAGCTTTTGTCATTACATTTCTGATACTAAAGGCTGGGTGGAGGGGAGCCACAGGAGTCAGGCCAGCTTCAGTCATCCGGGACAAGTGCATCACCCCCTCAACCATTTAATCCCCACATGCATGCAAACTGAGAATCAAAATTAAACAAACTAAATGAAGAAAATGAAAAAGCCACAATGGTAGATAAAGTGCTTCTAGTACTCCCACATAGTGGAGCTGTCGAGGGCATCTGCATTGGCTTTCAGGACGCCAGCATGGTCTCCCTTCAGGTACTTGCCATCAGGAGCCTTGATGGCCAGCTTGTTATAATCACAGAACTCCAGCAGGAAATCCACAGGGGTGTCGCTGCTGCTGACCACTGAAGACTCATTCCCAACCATCCAGTACTTCCCAGTGGAATCTGGGGAGGAAGGTGAGCAGTCAGGACAGACCAGGAAGAACACGAGCACAAAGCAATGCAGAATCAGGTGAGACCAACCTTTCATTTCCATAACAGTCACTTTCTCTTTATTCAAAATTCCATCTCAAATTCAACTCAGTTGAAATGGTTTTTTGTTGAGCTATCATTTATTCTTGTACTGTTATGAGTAACTGATAATGATAATGCATGTAAATTTATGAACCACAGGATAATTAATCTAGAGAAAGGTATGTATACACATACATACTTGCAAGCACACACATTCCAGCTCAAAGTAACACAGATGCAGATTTGGTCATTTTCCCTTTACTATGAATTACTAATAAATGAACATGTTTGTCATTTTTAAATGGATTGTGATTTTTAATGGGTTATTGTATACATGATAGATCTACTAATTATACGATAGGTGATCTATAGGCCTAGCGAACGTTGATTTAGAAATTGGGTGTTTGCAAGGTTACAAAGTAGTTAATACTAGAAACGCCACAGCGGTCAATTTGACCGTTGTCACAAAAAAATTGAAATTGATAAACCTGTAGTCATGAAATTCGTTAGGCTCCCTCCTCATGACTTTTCCTCTAAGCTAAATTTTTGTCTATTTCTTTAGATTTTCTTGAGTGCCTTTTTGTCAGATTCTCCGAAAGCCCCTCTCCTCTGCCCTACACCTGCTGAGACTGACCTCTAAGGCTGTAGGCACCATCATGGAATTCCAGCTGAAATACATCATAGGAGGAGCGGTTGGAGTCCAGAGTCCCAGTCACTCTCCTACAGCCGATGAAGCCATGCTCTCCACGCAAGACGGTGATAGGCCTGTTGATCAGCTTCATAAGGAACTCCTCAGTCTGACCTGGAAGAGAGATCAGAACACTTTCAAATGTTTTTTTTTGCCACAGCACTGAACCCTCTCACAATACCACATTTTTGTTTATAGCTTCCCAACATTGATAAGTTGATTTTAGTAGCCAATGAGAAACAGGAACCCTCACTGAAGTAATGTTGCATGACCTTTCCAAAAGAAATAAGGATAATGTAGGGTTTTAGTTTTCATGACAAAATGGAATTTTCAAGTGGTCTGAAATCATTGACCTTCTTTAGAAAGACACAAAAATCTGCTTGTAGCACAAACATCCCCTTACACCAAGAATCTATTGTACCAGTAGACTTCAAATTGGTCCCAACACTCACCCGCTGATTCAACAGTGGCTGCCAGCTGCCCATTCTTTTTAGCTGCCACATATTTCCCATTTGCAGCTCTGAGGGTGATTTTCTTCTCACGCCACTCAATGTCGAAGTAACAGTTGGCAGACCTGGCAAGGAAAATGCATCTTGCAATGAGGATCCATTCGGTACAGTCAGATGAAGACCAATTAAATTCTGTGATGTAAAACTAAAAATAAGATCTGAGGATCACAGTGCTTTATCCCCTATACCTTGGAAAAAAAACCCTTTCATCCAGATTTATTAACTATATGGCACAACTACATATAATTCTAAGTGATGGCTGGACTGCATTTCCTCTTTCCTGCTGGAAAAGCTTAAAAAAGGCTCAACAGAAGGCCAGGTCACCTGCCTTTGAAGTCAAGTCTTTTTCCACTTGAATGGGCTCATGAGAAGCAGAATCTGCCCCAATGAACTGAAGTGGCTATGGTTCAGTTCTTCTGTGAGACAAGAGGGCTTATGCACAGCTGTCCTCACTTGGTCTCTGCCATTCTGTTAGCAGCTAGGCTGTAATGTCACAACAATGACCGCCACATGTCATCATGCGTTGGAGTGAGGGGTGACCAGGTCACTTGCCGAAATCTAAACATACTATATAAGCTCTCTGTGATGGGCTTAAGTCTCCTGTGCATTGTGTTAATCACATGTGAACTGTGGTCCTGAGCAAAGTTACTGTCTACAAGGATCAAGGAACTTTTTTTTTTTTTTTTCCCCAAAGGATTTAACAAAAAGTGCAGTTTCAATCCGATTATGGGACATAATTCTTTGGGTACATTAATGCACAGGCCACTTAAATATATTGCTACATATTTAACTTGAAAAATGTCACTTCAGAGTGTGTCCTCATTATTCACCCTCAAATATTTAAAATCTTAAGAACACCCGATATTACTTAAATTGCATTTCCAACTGAACTGCCCATTCTCAGCCTGATCGGTGCACATTAAATAAAAGCAGATGACTCAGAGGCACCCTTGTCCATTGTTTAGATACTTTCCAGGAACACAGCATTATCCACAGGCAGTTCTGGCCCCGGCGGTCCACTCTGTATGCAGGTTTTATTTTCGACCAATTAAGCAGTTAAATTAATACACGGTGGACTTGTAATATCACGAGCATGACATTTTTGGAAGGAACCTATGTATGCAGGCACAATAAGAATGGTAACAGATATTTAACTTATTTTAGTTAATTTCTGCTTCAAAAAATACAAATGCAGAACATTTGTAAGGTAATGGATGAATCAGTCATTCAGCTAAATCACAAACATCCAATACATTTTATTAAAAGTTTATAGCATATACCTTAAGAGATGGGTTTTTAAGAGAAAAATGGGTTTTTACTGTGAACCTAAAAACAGTTCTTCAACCCTTGAAGGCTATGGCATATGTGAACATGAAACCTTGATGTGTTTGATATGGGTGCAAATTTGTAAGGCAAATCAAAAAACCCTTTCCATTAGGATTTTAGTTTCAGCATAATGGACAGGAAGCAGCCTCTTAATTGAATGAGCAGATCAATAACTCTCCAGTGGACTCCTTAAGACTCTTCTGCTCATTTGTATCAGTTGGTTTAGAGCGGGTGTCATGCAGATAAATTAATCTCAATCCATGTTACACAGGCGCCTTAATCTAATCATTGCTTTCCATTATCACAAAATATAATGCAGTGAATTACCATCATGACGCCTAAATGAAGCTAGATACTGTTAGAGCATGTCCCAAGTCTACTCTTCTACACTGGTCGTGCTGAAGAAACTTTCTATCGCACACAGACCAAATTCAAATTCAATGGTGGTTTTGGTTTTCACCAAGTGAAAAGTCTGAATTCATACCATTTTGTTACCCTCAAAATTAAAAAGTGACAGCAAATTCTCAAGTAAGCACAACTCAAACAGCTTGATAAATCCTGATTACATAAAACTGAGATGGAATACCAGTCCACATAGTGACCAGCCAGGACCTAGCCCACAGCAGTATGCCCGTGTCAGGACAGACACTGAGTTGACTGGATAACAAACTGACTGAGCACTGACGCATTAAAGCCAGAGGGAGTGTAACCTCACTTGTACGGGTGTATGGGAGGAAGAATGGGGCTGAGAAGGGCCTGCCTCCCCAGAGAGGAGAGTGCTGAGTGGGGTGACGTGGTGAACTCAGAACTCACTTGGTAGAGGCTGTGCACTGCAGTCCTCCGTTGGCAGTGAGGGTCCAGTATTTACCAGTGCATGTCCTGAAAGCACACTTCTTCGTTTCTTTACTCATCTCCATCTGAAAGGTCTCCTGATCACCTTCCTCATCCTGGTTAGCAGATAGGTCCATGCCTAAATTACAAGGACAGTACACCATGGGTATAGTAAACTAATATATTCACCACTTGTTTTTTTCTTTTTTAGCATGTTGATACACTAAAAAACAAAATGCAAATAACAGACCTAAGCAGGTGAAGTCAACATATGAACAGAAGGAAGATTTAAAGAACATTAATTAGCTTTACTTGACTGGATTTGTAGTCATGTTTGAGAAACTGAGTAGCTTCCTGAGAAGCTGCCATCTTTCAGCTGGTCTCTACAGCTCATTGCAGGGCATAGCAGATCACATGGCCCAATGACTCCTCCTACACTGAAGCTGCTGACCTGTGGTGTGACCTCAAGAGTGCCCCTCCAGCCTCCCTCGTAATCACAGCAATGCTACACTGAGCCCAACTCCCAAGGAATTCTGACTTCCCACACATGCCATGAAACACAGGCACAACACCAAATCATGAAGCAAGAAGGGGTTTCCAGTTGTGGCTGGAGGTTACTGGTGCTCAGATAGTACTACACATTGTGTCCATTACTCCCTACATGAACTTGCAGGCTATCGCAGCTCTGGAACTCTTCACGTTATGCTAAGTTAGTGAATCACCGGTCCAAACATGAAATTTAGTCTCTCTGTATCTGTCTGACACAATGAGAATACAGACCAGTTGGCCAGACCCTGTAAGTCAACAGATTATCACATTAATGTATAGGAAACATTTTGGACTGGCTCCAATTCCCAAATGGCTATGATTACAATGTCCATAGTGTTACTGCAAATCATGGTGAAATTCAACCTGATGCTCCCTTTGAGAAATCAGGAAGAACAGGCAAAAATGCTGTGTGCATTGTTAGGAAATGTAGACTCAAGATTTTTTTTTTAAATGCACTATAGCCTACATTTAACTGCCATATGAAAGTTCATACATTTCTTAATCTCTTTTTTCTACATTTTAGCATTGTACTGCTGTAAAGACTTAGTATAAAGTCCATAGTAACTTGAAACCTGGAAAGGCCTCCACGGAAAGATTAAGTTTCCACAAAAAATGCCAACATGAATGAAGGGGGTAAAATGGAAGAGATGAGAAACACATGGTTCAAAATGGTTGCATACTGGAGACGGCGGTCAGCAGGGGAGGAGGAGACAGAGGGGTGCAGACGCTTAAAAACATCCCAGAAGAACAAAGTTCCTCATTTACAACACTGGCACCAATACTCAGCTGTGCTGAGTGAGATGAGTCCTCGCTCATCCAAGTTGTGAAAAATCTTTCACAAATAGGTAAATAGGTCTTGCCAAATTTACACTGAGGAAGTCATCGCCAAACAAATGGTACATTACAGGTTTAAGGAGAAACGGCACAGCTCACATCTACCGCCACACGATCCCTCCCCCACTCATAACACTACCATCCTCAATTCAGGCCTCTTCCAAACACGCATATATGCACTCATCATTACAACTGGCCCCATGGATCAGGCATTTATCCTATTTTCACTTTTTTTAAAAACACCAAATAGAGGCTTGTTAGGTAGTAGTTTGGCAAGGAAAATGGTCTCCCTGCATAAATGACATGCATTTATGAAAACTGGGGCATGGGGGACACAGACATTTGCCACTAGGGTATTTAAAGGAAAGTTGGGTAGTAGGCATGACATTAGGTCAGTGAGCCATAAAAAGCTGGCTGACTTCAGGCTAACATTCCCAAAAGGATGGAAAATTAACACCCACCACCCATAAAATGTTGGTGATTTCTTTAGAATTGGTGGGTTAATTTAGCGAGCCCATTAGCCAGAGTGGCGGGTAGCTTTTTAAGACTGTGGTTCCATAGCCAAAATATCCATATCGCTAAATCGTGAAAACAATGGTGCTGACAGCTTAGCTACATACACTATGTAAAATAACCTTGAGAGAATGTGAAGAATTACTCTGATTAACCAAGCTTTAGCCAGATAAATAGGAACACTCACTAAGCTCTCCATGTCAGCCCAGCATACAAGTACAACTCTGACTGTGTTCTACCATCCTATACTTTCTCACTCCAACCCTAAAAAACACATCTCATTGAACAGCTTCAGATGCTGCTAATTTGTAGAGTCAGGTGAGCCAAATTAGGGTTGAAATGAAAACCTACAGAATGGTAGTTCCCCAGGAACATGGTTGGTTACCACTGATCTACACTCTTCTGAGGTAAACTTACATAGAGTAGCCAAGTTGAGTGTCCTGGTACCCTGCTGTAAGGTTACTGAAAGATGAGGTGGAATATTGTTGGCATTAAAAGGCCTGTGCCGGTGAAACAAAATGAAAACAATCAAGAGTGAGCAATAAAGAAGCAGAGATCAGTGTTCATTGAGTTTATGGTATTAACCTTAGATTTTAGCCTATATGTACTTCATCATTTCTTGGTGTGATGTCTGTCAAAAAAGTGGGGTGGCTGGAAAAATTTGGACATCTAACAGCCACTGTGACTGGTGGGCCAAGAATTCATCATGCACAACAAACAAGATGCAGGAGATTTTCCAATAATCAGAAATGAGCATTTAAATGGAAAACATGGCAAGAAGCATAGCTACATAATGAGTCATTCTAACCACACAGCACAATCAGGGATACTTAGACTGGCCAGCTGTCAAATGGAATTTTAACCACATTTGGAGAAAAAAAAAAAAAAGATTTAGTTAGTTTTTTTCCTTCAAGTTAGTCTTCTGAATTTATCCCAGTCTGAAACACAGTCTGGTATCACCAGATCTTTACTGAAGGAAAACCTATAGGCCACTCATCAGCTTCATATTTCAAAACACATTTCCTCTCGTGTGCAAATGATTTTGTTAGCTGCTGACATGCTAAGGTTAATGTGGCAGAGAGGCTCCATTGTTCAGCTGGAGCACGTGGGCAGCTTCAGTGAGCTCACACCTTTGTTCCCTTCCAAACACACAAGTCCACCCCCTCGCACAACAGCGTGACTATTATCTCTCCAAAATCTGCCTTTACTTGCAATTTTCCAAAAGGGAGCGCAGTGACACACACTGATGTGGCACAGTTATCAGCCACGCCTCCCCCTGTGTAGCAGCAGAAATGGGCTCAGAGACCAGCAGAGGCTTAGCACAGGCCATAAGGGATACAGCAAGAGGAGCAGCCAGCAACTCTTCTTCTATGAGCAGAGTGCCACAGAGACTCGCCTATAGATCGTAACACACCCTGCTCATCTCAAATGTGCAATACCCAGTGAGGAGAACACAGCAAAATCCACAAAACCCTTCACAGCAGAGCCTCACATCAGGCTCAAATAGAGCTCATTGAGCAACAAAGACAGTAAATAGGAGGCGGGTCCCCATCTTGGCCTGTTTTACAGAGACCACGTGTGACCACCTTGCTCTTGGCGCCCACTCAGCAGTCTGTAATGAATAGCCTCATGCCTCATAAGGACCATGTGTGAAACAGCACTGAACTCGTACATCACCATCTTGAATGGAGGAAATCTTTTTTTTTTTTTTTTTTTACACAAACCAAAGATGACTTGTTATCCTGTGAGGCCTGTTAACATGAAATACTATCTACTGAATAAATCTGTGTTTTTACATTCTTGCCTCCCTTCCCAAAATAGCATTTGAAAATTCAGTGGTGTAAAATACATAATCAAAATGAATTTATATGTTTTATAAATATGAAAGGCCATCTCATCTATTTGCTATACTTTTAAAAACTGTTTTTGTAATTTCTTTGTTTTTTCTTGTAGTGTAAAGATATTGCATAAGAAATTTAAACAATCTAGTTTCTCAGCAATTTTATTATTGTCTATATCATAAGGCTTTAAGTAACTATAGGTAACTATATAGGTTGTACTGTAGCTTTAAAAGTATATGCATACTAAGGACACTGGTTCAATCGACAGCATTTTGTAATGGATAACATTTTGAGGCAAAAGGTAGCCATTTTTCACCGGTCCTTATCCCGAGTGATGCTTATCGCATCCAAAGTTGTGAAAACTATTATATTCCGGCCAAGAGATGGTCCTCTTCATCATCAGCTTGTCATGGCTCTACCTAATTTCCATTGCATTTACAGGATCACAAATGTTAGTTCCATTGGACCTAGTCATAAGTGTTAAGCCATTTCATCATTAAAAGATAATATTGTTCTTCCTCTCATACATGGACCACACATCTAGAGTGTTGTACAGCCTTGCGTGCATGCACGATTATGCGCATGTCTGCATGCTTAATCTAAATATAAGCCTAATTATTTATTGCATAGTCATCGTTCTTTTTGTCACAAGTTCTAGTTTACGGTTCACACACAATTAAAAGTGAGAACAGAATCGCCTAGTTTTATACTCACGTTAAGTAAAAATACTAGTAAAATATCAGCAACAATGAATAAATTTGGCTAAACATGGCTGCTAAATAAATTATTTTAAAGAACTTTGTGTTTTTTAAAGGAACAGCTCACGTAATAAAAGAAAAAAGATTGAGAAAGGAAAGTTAATCTGTATGAACTTTCCATTCCTTTGTTTTCTATCCCTTCGGCTATTACTGGAGGGAAGGGGTGGAATGCCAAATTTAGTGCTATCCTAATCTGATATTTGGTGTAGGCTACAATTTCCTTTCGGATGGCGGAGGAAATCATAACATTCCTGCAGGCTTGTATTTTATCATATTCACTAACCGACTAAAGCCAGACATTTCTTTTCTGCTTGCAAAGGTTTTAACACGCAAGCACACCATTGTGGTATTCTGATAGCATAGGCCTACCTCAAAATGTTAGTTTTTCGTTGAAATTTACGCTTCCACATTTCTCTACATGCATCTGCTAAAATGAGGCCATTATTGACTTACCTTGTCTGGTGGACACGTTTCGGTCGTTACCGGCAGTGAGCACCACCTGAGGATGGCTCTGCTCCAGCACAAAAAGCTCGTCTTTTCCAACCTTGGAACTCTTGCCAGACTTCATGGTTCCACTCGGACCTGAGGGCGCCAGGTATTTCCCTCCACAGTCTCTGAATGCCACCTTTCCCGACCTGAACTCCAGGGTGTAGCCGGTGGTTTTGTCAGGCTTAGCGGCCAATGTACCATCATTTTGGAGGAACCGGTTGTCTGAGGTCTGCAGGTGGTACCTCTGGTCTTGAAAAACCAAAGTGATTAAGGAGTCGACGCCCCAAGGGACATCCCTGTCAATGGCAATCTCGTCTTGTTTCGAGCTTAAATGGGCATATCTTTTTCTAGTGACGCTGAATAGGTTGACTTGTGGGTGCATAGCAATGTGGACGCTCCATTTCTCTGCCACGGAGATCGTTTGAGCAAAACACGTGATTCTGTCCTCGGTACCGCCAAGGTAGCGCTTGTGAGGCTCCGACTGCAGAGACCAGCGCCCATCATCATGAGCGATGATAATGAACCTGCAGTCTTCGGCGGGTGTTTCGCTGTCACCTGTGATGTTTCCATCCTTGTCAGTTGCAATATACCTGCCCAGGTGACTCTTCAGGAAGACCCTGTTGGAGTCATCCCCGTCCTGCTCCAGGGTCCAGATCTGTTTTTTCTTCATGCTGGTCGCAGAGGCATTTATCTTAAACCCAAATGTTTCAGCGGTAAGGTATTTATTTCCACAATTTATGAGCCCAAATTGAATTTTGAGCATGTCGCTGGTCCCGTTTGCCGTCATTGTTGCTGGTTCAGAGAGGTTATTCTATCAGTCTTGTTTCGTTGATGTTTTTCTGTAGATTGGTAGTATTTTTATGGTATGTGTATGATGCTTGAATTGTTTCTTTGTGCAGAGCTGGAATTTTTCTGAACTGCAGCCTCAGACAGCCTGAATCCCAAGTCACAGCTGCAGCTTTTATACAGATGGGTGATGTCAGTCTGGCTGCCCCGCCCCCGATTGAAACGTGAGTTTTCAGAGAACTGCAGCAAAAAAGAAAACCACCCTTTATGCTGACTAAACGCTATCAGCGACTTGAGTAAACGTTATCAAGATCCTGTCCTCTAACTGCACAGAGGACAGGTACATGCAAATGAAGTAGCCTATGCACGATAAAAGCAGAAGCTGCTGTTATTTTGTACATGCGTAGAATGGCGAATTCAGATTGGCTATAAAAAGGTGTTGCCGCCAAGTTAGCCAATAGAACCGAATTTGTGTAAAACACGATGCTGGTAGTTCGCAAATTTTATCATATATTATTAAACGTTTGTTCTCCGAAATTAATACGTATTAGCTGAAAAGTAAATGTATTGGTGTGGGATGTGATAGGGACATTTTAAAACGTGTATAAATCTAGCTAGATGCGTTTTTGTGAAAAGGTAGTTTAGAAAGAACAAATACAAACTAAGCAACAGTCTTGTCGACACAATATTCAAAATTTACCACATGATAAGGTATCATGTTCTGATTTGTTCTTAATTAAAACTTTTTGCCATAGAAAATGAAAGTCTAGTTTCTTTTAGTAAAGAAGCTCATTTAAGAACAGTTTAACCATGAAGAACAAGGAAGAAAAATAAAAGGTTCAGTTTGTAGTCAGGCTGCTTTAGACAATGTCCTTATCATGCATTACTTGAATTTACAATTAAATAAATAGCTAATTGAACAAGTGCCCACGAGCTGTGCAAAGTAAATGGAGAAATAAATACAACAGAGATGATTCAGAGACAAATAAATCTGCAGCCTACACTGTCTTCAAAGTAAAATAGAAAAGTAGCCAGATCCATGACTGTTAACACAGACACAATGACAGTGGTGTGATTATCAGTGCAGACTGTGTGGGAGTAAGCCTAAGTGTCAAGACACCACTGGACTGGACCACTGCCACATGAAGGTTAGGTTCCCATATCTCTAAATCCTCCAAAAAGCATGTCACTTAGTAGGCTACTGTGATGCCATAGTGTTATTTCTGCATTTTTTGCAGTCCCTTCAAATTGTGGAAATGAGCAAATGTTTTAGGCACCACATTCAGTTTTTGAAAAATATTTTGTCTTCACCAAAAGTGTAGTCTCCAGGTTTTGAAATAGCTCTGGTTTTGCATAGAACCATAACTTGTGGATAACTAACCATGGATAACTAACCATCTAATGTTTTGTCAATATGCTAAATTCATGTTTTTTTTTACTACATCAAAGCTGTAACTCATATCTTGTGTCACAACATGGCCTCCTGATAGAGGAGAAGTGGCTGAGCAGAGTGACTGAGTGTGTACGCACATGTACCCATGTATGTGTGTACATGTGCATTGGGCTCCCCAGGAGCTTCACATAGTTTATTATAATTCAGCCCCCCTCATTCTGTGAAGGGCTATCTCCCCTTCCAGATGGTTAGCTCCATTGTTGCCAATGAATTAAGTCCATTTGTTTATTGAAAAAAGACCGCTTCTCATTCCAATGCTTTTAAATGTCTTTAATGGAAGCACACACCTGTGATTTGTTCGAAAGGAAAACTGAAATGAACTGAAATTGCAACTTAAATTTGACTGAATTAGATTGGTGCTAAAAACATGCTCAGGCTGAATTTTGAAGCTGTCGGTGGTTATCTTCAGCCCTCAAAACTATAGAGGTTGCCATGGAAACAGTGTTCTACCTACTGGGCATAAAAACATGCTGTCTACCATAGCAGGGTGCCCTAATGAAAATGAGGGATCTATTTATATCAGTCTTTCATCTTTGCATATCATAAGGCTTCTGCACCTTGCAGAGAGACTCTGCCAGCACTAATTATTACAGTAAGTCCCATTTTAATAGTGCTCAGATTTTGTAAAGCTACTCATTTTTCAAATGCATTTTTATATTTCCTATTTGTGCCCGTAAGAACTGGGTCAGTACAGTAATTAACCTCTTCGTTATGAGTCCTTTGCAGTACATACTTAGAATCTCTTAGACATGCTTAACAGTAGATAATGCATAATGCTCTGGTGAAATAATTTATATTGCTTCTTACCCTTTTCATCTCAAGCAAAAACAGTCACTCCCCCTCTGATCAACAGGGGACCTTAATGTTTTGAGGACACTAGTATAATGAAAATGTAAAAGGTTTCATACAGCACAGCATTTTTCATTAATATCAGTAGCCACTGAACTGTGTAAGATTATGAACTGTCTTAATTTTGTTGTTGAAAATTCATAATTAAATGCATTCCTGCTCAATTGAATCAAACCTCAGTCTACTCCTGAGCCTCAGCAGTGGGAATGAGGGTGGGTGTGTGAGAGAGAAGCTTCGGTCATGTGACCACACAGCTGGCACTGTGGATGTCATGTGGCTTCAGTCTCCTGCCCATCTGCAGTCCTGCATCTCGCTTCGCTGCTGGAGATGGTGGGCCCCCCTGCTTCGATCAGGTACAACGTGCCAGAAGGGATGGCACCAGCTATATATGCTGAATATTAGTCCCACGCTTTCCCTCTCTACTGCTCCCCTGTACTTAGATGGTCAGAGGGACTGCATCTAGCTGAGGTGGAGCATGGGGTGTTGTGCCACATGCATAATAATAGTGCTGCACTGCAACATTGCGTCAGAGTGGGGTTTTTTTTCTACTGGCTGATCCGATGCAGAGCCCACGCTTGTGGAAGCATACATGTCCTGAATTGTAAAAAAGCCAGTGCTCCCCCGACCAACACTGAAGTAGATTTACTCACCCACTGTACCCACTACATGAACAGTAACACAGTATTTGTCTACAGCAAATGCAAGGCGAGAAACTGAATGATATTCAATTGAAATAACTCTGTAATCTTGCAAAATGGCATCTGCTTTGCTGCCTGATGATGGGGTGGACATTACACAGGGCCGTGCAGGATGTGGACAGGGTGTCCCTGTGTTTATACTGCAGACGCTTTCCTGTCAAACAGCCACAGGATCCTGCCTCCACCCAAAGTCATTTCCTAAGTAAAGAGGATTTTCCTCTACACCTCAGTGAGTGTGTCTGCTTCACCTAACTTCCAAAAGTCAGTCTTGTGTGACATCCAAATAGTTTGAGGCTATAGAAGGGTTTTATTAGTTGAAAACTGACAATAGTTTAGTTTCACAACGGTCATATTCATAATGGTCATTAACACTAGGAATTATTATAGATTATATTGATATCTTTGTTAATGATAGAAACAACATACCAAGCTGATTCAGGAAAAAAGACAAGATTCTATGGTATAGAAAAAAGTAAATCAAATGGGAATATGCATGGAGCTTTATGGATGCTACACTAGTCTAAAGACCACTAGTGTTTATTGCAGTAATACGCACATGGTCTGGAATTCTATCCTGACCATGCTAGTGGTAACTGTGGGCAGGAGTCATATAAGGCCATGTAGAATTACCCCTACTGTCACATAGAGTGGGAGGGTTTAAGTTTATAGGCGATTTCTTTGCTTCATTTACTCTTGTACTCAATTGGGTGCCTGCAGTCTGCCTGATCCAGCTGTGAAAAGCACAGTACTCTGACCCTGTGGCTGTGAAGTTTAGTGATTGGGCTGCAGAGTGAACAAGCTTGAATGCAGTATGAAGGAAAACACATGCTGGTATGCACTCTCCTGAACTGACTGAGAGCAATGGAAAATGGCTAAAAATATGATTGGACATTCAAGTTGTGAGAATCAAATAAAGGATACATTTTATGGCTCATGTTGGCAGTTTTGGTTTATGTTGGCCAGGCCTATTGGGCCTTTGATCATTTTCTTATATTTTCATTGCAAACTTTTTGGAAGATCACAAGCCATTGTGTGTAGGCAGCATTTAATGAAAGCATTTCATGAAAGATTAAAGGGTAAATAGTGCTTTCAGTATGTTTTGGGCACAGTGGAGCTTAAAATGCCAGGTCACATGGTTTGGATTGAGCCACACCAGAGACAGACATAATCTGTGGGCCCATCTCAGGTTCTCTGATCTGCTAATAAATAAATGTCTTTTTAAAAGGCACTTTGTTGTGAATCCCTATCTGCCTGTCGCAGCATGGTGTATATTTAATGAGCTCTCTGCCTCAAACACTCTCATCAAGTAAACCTGACAGGATCTGATCGTCTGTGGAACGCATGTCATAGCTAACCTATATTCCCACAGCTTTGTAGGTCATGAACTACTGACCATGGTCACCCTCCACAATAATGTGTTGAATGGACACATTTAAAGAAAAAATAATAAATGAATGTAAATTATTTATCCCAATTCATGGCCTGTCCTTTATTTATGCTTTCTGTTATAATAAAAGCTTAAGAAGTGTGGGTCGAATTTAGTCAATTCTGAAGGAGTTTTGAGGGTGAATTGATAGGGACATTTTTTTCAGTGATAAGATTTTCAAAATGAAGGTCCTTTTACTGAAGTCTGCAGTAGTGCGGTGTTCTCAGCCACGTGACATCTTGGTCCAAATGGGAAGCCATTTTTAGATGAGGCTGAGCACGTGCCTATTTTTAACTGGCCCAGTCCAGAGCATTTTTGTTGACCGCAGGACAAGGACTGAAAGTGGAGCAGCATTGTTGTTGAAGTGGGTGTGACCTTGCAAATGTGTTTCTGAGAGCCTGATGAGCTGTGCCGTGCTGTGAGTGATGACTGCCGAGCTGGCCTGGGACGCATGCTCTGATTTCTAGCTAAGTGGAAAGCGTTAAATCTATTCACAGAATCAGTTGCAGCACATCTGCAGCCTGACATTCAGGCCAGGAATTACAGTGGAGCCATTTTAGATGTGTTTTTAAATATAACCAACCCCTCAAGCTACATTTACAGACTTTGTGTTGTGGCTTCTCTTCTGACATTACATACAGGACTGTTCTTAACTGTACAACTAAATGGGCATTTAAATATACAAGCACTTACACAACCGATTACATTAAAAAGCAATCCAAAATTCACACATTTGCTACCTTTGTGTTTCTTTCCAAATAATATAAAGTTTTATAAATTATCCTGTGTAGTTTTACATAATCTATGGTGTGTGTTATCTTTAGGCTGGATTTCCATTTTGTTACTGTGAGGGAAAATCCTCTACTAAGCTCCTGATCTTGAGAAGCAGCTGGGGCTGATCGTGCTGTTTGGGGTCCTTTCCCTTCACAATGAAACTCCCTGTAGTCTTTTTCTCCTGCTTTGCTAATGGTTCCTGACCTAATGACTGCTCCAGCTGCCAGGCGAGGGCTAGCAGACTTGGGCTCTGTGGCTAATGGGGCAGAAGTTTGGCAAGAAGTGAAGATTCTGTGAAGATGGTGCACAGACATGGCTTAACTGTTCAACTTTCATTATTTCATCAGTTTTACTCTCTTTCCTGTAATGCCAGTATTGTGGAGGGATGCACTCTGTCTATGTGTTAAGGAATGGTGAATTAAGTTGAAGTTGTAAGAAGCTGAGCTAAAGAGAAAGAGAGCCAAAATGATTTTTGGAACCCAGGAATGTTCTTGGGGGGGGGGGAAGGGGGGAGCTGGGGGTGGGGTCCTGTGGCGAATTGGAGCATGCATACGTGTCTCCTTTCATTGCACTACAGGAGAAGCCCTTTTTCAGGGCCTCCTCTCTTTAACAATGGTCATGTCTGAAGTCACAGGGAGCCCTAGTGATGGAAACGGTCCCTGTATGCCAGCAGGGTGAAAGGTCACAAGTTTGTTTTGCTGAGCCTGTGCGTGTCAGAGAAGCCTTGTGTCCCCTCCAGTCATTGTCATGCCAACAGGGAAACGATCTGCTCCTCGTGTGCCAAAATCAATAGACATAAGATCCCATTAAAATGACCTTCTTGGTTGGGGGCAAGTGTGAAGGTTTATGCAATACCCTGATATTTCTCAACTCTGTCATTCAGTCAACATATGCTGTAAATAAAAAAACTCTACTTCTTGTAAGTGGCATCCAAGTGCCAAATCCAGCTGAGGCACGTGCCCTTAGTGCAGTGGTGCACCCTGTGTTCAGGATTGAATCCCAACTCTGCAAGTGCCACCTGTGTCCACATGTCCTGTTGGACAACACCATAGATCTCACCATAGATCATACAATGATTGCATTACATGACATTATTAATTATAGTTGATTTTATCCAGAAGTGGAGAGAGAGTGTTTACATTTAATGCAAAAAAGTGAGGTATACTGTTGCATGGAGCAAATGCAAACAGGAGTGGTGCCCAAACAAATGTATAAAAAATTTTAGTCAGCAGTGTTTTCTAGCTACACTGCACCATCTGCCACCATCTGACTTTCTCCCTGCCCTGCAATTGAGTGTCAGATCACTGGCATACTGCAAATGCAGAAATGCATTAGTACTCAGGCACAAGCCTCTTGACTTACCGGCAAAGTTATTTGCATGATGAAATTCTGGCATGGACATACATGCAGCTATCATAAACAAACTGTTGCTGATGAACTCTGGGAGCTCTGCTAGCAGTGCTCTGTGTGACCTGGCTGGTTTGCAGCCTGCCCAGCTCTGTGGTCGGGTGCTGGACCGAGCCTGTGGAAATGCACAGTGAGGGCTTGGAGCCGTGACTGAGGCATGAGGCAGGCAGATATAGGTCAGCCTGAAAGGCAGTGAAGCATGACTCTGCAGTGTCGGCTCGCCACTGAGTAAACCAGCGATCACGTGAGCCTGGCCTCCTGGGCACAACTTATACAACCGTGCTGCTCTACAGGCCAGCAGTGCATTAAGTGTAATCTCATAAACTATGTTTCCTCCGTAATGTGTCTCCCATAATACACTATGTGCTTGCTGATGTTGCCAAATCAAAATATAGTCTCTCTGACAAAAGCGGTCCTTTTCCTATTGGTATAGTTTTACCCTGCACCAGGTCAACAGTGTCTGCACGATTCAAGGAGAGAATGTCATATTCAGGAATTTGGATTGCAGTATGTATATCTGGACTGATTACAAATTTTTTGCATCTGTTAATGACAGGTATGGCTAGATAGTGGATTTCTGCCATTTTTAACACACTTAATAACTATTTGATGTGTGCAGCAGGCATGTTATCTCTCTAAGATTAAAGAAAGGTTGATATTTCATTTACGTAATGGCAAGTCACTTTAAAAAATTTTTTTTTTTTTTACATCTTATTGGTTGTTTAGTGTTTGTGCATCATGAGTGGTTGTACCTGGGTGTTTGAGCTTACTGTGTCAAGAGGTCGGTTAAGTGCTGTTCTGGCATTCACAGAGAGAAAATGGACCCAGGGTGTTTGTGGGAAAAACTGGTCTGGTCTGTTTTTCACTACCACTGAAACCAGGAACAAGGATGTATTTATTAAGCTTCAGGAAGAGAATGGAAAGGGAAAGCACACCAGAGTTTGTCACCCATGATTGGGATGTACAGACACAATATTTTTCAGAAATATTTGCCTGCTTCTCCAGTAAAGTGCTTTTTCTGCTCTCAAAATGAAAAGGAGCTTCTGGCACGATTATTTCCCCGTGGTCTCTCTTTTGTGGTTTTTTGATTTATGGGCTAAAGGCTTTGCTCAACATTGGGCCTTGATATTGATGTGGTTCCGGCAGGGGCCGGGGTTCTGCGGATTGAAAGAAACAGCTTTCCATCACTGGCTGATTGGTTGTTTTAGAGGCCTTCTTCTAATTCCACCAGTGTACCCCTATATTCCCCACTCAATTAGGTTAAATTCTGTTGAACCTCCCTGATGGTATGGTACAATCCTATCTGTAATGTCATGGGTAATTAGGAGCAGAAACAGAATTTGATTTAATTTCAAAGGAGCAGAATCAGGTACTTTTATCACATCTTACACTGGCAGACATTTGAAGCATCTTTCATACATGATAAATAAAGTCCACTGAAACCTGACCATAGCCACCATACAAAAAGGTGTGAGTAAAGCCCATTTTCCACTGCAGGGCCGAACGGTTCTGATGGTGTTTCCACCTGGAAACGGTTTGGCGGGGGAACGATTACAAACCGTGCCCAGCACGATATTTTCGGCACGGTTAGACAACCGTGCTCAGTGCAGCAGAACCGTTCGGGTGTGCAGGCTTAATGATGTATTCACTGATTGGTTTCACATTAGGCATATGTCAGTTTTGTGACTCCACAGTCTCTTCACGTCCTCTTCCGTAAGCTAGGTCAGTGGAGAAGCTAATATAAATAAAAATGCCAATCAAAAATCGTATTCCCTCATAGCAACAAGATAAACCCGACAATAGCCATAAGATATACAGCAGTGAAAACGCTGCTCACTGAATAACGAAATAAACGGGACAAAGTTTTAAAAAATGATACCATGTCATCCTACAGTCAATATCTGGGACTAAATATTGAATAAATAGGCTTACCATTGGTTTTACGCGTAGAGATGTCCCTTTTGAGACCGAGTGGTCATATATTGTCTTGGACAATAGGCCTACGTTTATGAAATATATTTTGCGCATTTTTGATGCCTGGGTACATTCAAAATAGCTGTGCATAATACCACACATATCGTTTACGGCGTTGTTGCTGTTTTTTGTACAGTCTGGCTTGATTGACAATTCATTTATTCAGTAGGTGAGAGTATAAGCTTTCTAACGATGTAGGCTATAACATGTCTAATTTTGCTTTTGGAATAGCGTTTTATAGGTCAGCGTAACCGAAAATTTTCTTATCATCACATTCACTTGCGCATTAAGACGCTGCACCTAACGAAACGTTGTTAACGATTTTTCGTAATTTCTTGGAAAATACTATTATTATTGAGGACTTCTGGGCATAGCTAAGACGTATATTTGCTGATAGACCTATCTGACATTGTTTTCTGGAGCAAAACAGAAGCGGATTGAACTCGTTGATTTACTGTCTCTGAACACAGATAAAATTTCATCATTGCTATGTAAGTATTCTGCTCAAAATATTTAGGTTACACGTTATTTTTGGATTGAGAGTCTTTAAATAGGTTAGCGGTAGGCTAATATATAATGATATTTCACACTGTAATGTAAGCATTAGTTAGTAGCTAGTTTTTTGAATGCAAGCAACAGTGATGGTCAGTGGAGGATACGCTAAAAAGAAAAACCAAAAAACAGACCAAAATACACAGAATCGTCGTCCGTTTCGCCAGCCAACGAAACATAACATAACATAACAAAAATAAAACAGTATGGGGAGCGACGACAACAACTGGCGCATATTAGGCCTACATTCACAACGGGACTTCGTCGCTGATCCACCGCGTCACTTGCTGTCCTCACTAGGTACTTCATAGTCCTGATTTTCGCAACCCGACGGTGGACACAGAAACCGTAACCATTCCCACGAGTACTGAGCAGCGCGGAATGGCACGGAGTGGCCCTGGTAACGGTTCGGCCCTACAGTGGAAAAGCGGCTTAAGTCAGAGATGCCGCAGTGTTCTGTCTTGAGTCCAAAGGGAAAAAATAATGAGAATGCATATTCTTTTTCATCTTTTTGTGCATTGAAATGGATAATTAGGTTACTACACTACTTGTAATGGTGGGATGAAAGCTGGTGGAGTTAGTGGTATCAACAGCCAGTTAAAACCAGTCGGTAAATGTAAATGCAGAAGCATCTGTTAATAACTTAAGGATGACCGCATCTTTCTTGAACTGTTTCTGGTCTGAGTCATTTCAGATGTTGGAGGTCTAACATGTTCTTTAAACATGTAGAACTCTTGCTGCTTCATTCTGATATTTTTTGAGAAAAATAAATGAGCAGATTACTGATATGGTGGCTGATGTAGTGAATTACCGAGCTGGATGAAATGAAAGACCTTTTTCTGCAGGGATTGTGCACCAATTTTGCACTAAGATAATGATGCAGAAGGTACTTGAAAGGCTACCATTTGCTGAAAAATATTTTGTTATTAACATTATTGTCAACCAATTTTACTTTGAAAATTGTTACCTAAACATCATTGTGTTGGACATCAATCAATTATTCACCATCAATATTATCAGTCAATTAGTGACACAATATGAAACAAGAAGCATAGCTTCTCTGCATTTGCACCTGCCAGGGAACTACTCTTGCCCTCATAGATGCTTCCTATTTTCCTAAAAGATGATTTCACAAAAGTAACACTTTTATCTGTTTCTGTGATTATAAATACATTTAGGCCCAACTGTAGACTATGAACAAAATAAAATTCCAACAGTAGCATGCCAACTATAATCTGTGATAAACAGCTGTAAATGAGCAGGCATCGGTCTAATAGCACTCTGAATCCGCCAATTCATGTTTCATGAATGGAATAATGGTGAAACCAAAATGTCTAAAAATGCCTTTAACTAAAAGCAGAGAATGTGCACTCTAACCAAATGTGAATTGTTTAATTACAGATCTAAAATTGTGGAGTACAGAGCCAAATCAATAAAAATATGTCTTTGTCCCAAACATTATGAGGCTCACTATTTATACATTTTGTTTCATTTTGAAAACCTGTCAGAACACTATGTGTTGTGCTTGTATTTGACATATGTGTTAAATTGAAATTCTAAGGTAAAGTACGGGTGTGTTTTCAGAGAGCATTATCAGTAAGTGCTCAAATAATGTAACTGCCACCTTCTGCAGCAATTAACTGCAATCCTTGGCACTTTAGTATATTTTGTACTGGTTATTTTATTTTGTAGAATAACCTTGTCAGTACTGACTTGATTTTTCGAGTGAGAATCTGTGAAAATAATACATATAAGTGCAGTTCTATCCAAAGAGACTATTACATTTTAGTGCTTCAGAAATCAGGAAATTCCAGAGTCAAATTTTGGCAACCAAGCTTTTATCACATAAAACTGTTTCCCTGCTAGAATAATGTACAGTAGACTGATACTGGTAATAACACTCCATATAAACTGCGACGTCATATAAATTCAACCTATCCTTTCAATAACTGTGTCATAACTCCATAAAAGGACATACATTTTCAACAGGATGGTTAAACTGGTTAATAGTATAGCATTGCCTTGTGTTTGTTCCAACCATCCTATTATTTTGCTAAAAATGTAGCCACAGCTGTTTAAGCTATTTCTGTAATCTGTTCTTCAGCTGTGCAATTGTTTTTATTTTCACATTCCTATCACACAGGATTTGACATATGACTTCCTGTGAGCACTTGCATTTCAGGAAGCAAAATGAAAATATTTTATTGTAAATGTTACTTATTCATTTTGTTCTTTCAGTTATGTTTTGAAAAAGTTTTTACACTCGCTTAGGTCATATCAGCATTAAATTGCTATTGCATTGCAATTCACTGTCTGACTGTGAATTTTAGGGTGAACTTCAAAAAATAAGGGACAATACTATCTAGCAGGTTTCTATCTGTTTTATTTTAATTCAGTATTATTGCTATAAATGTGTGTGTTTTTTTTTCAGAGAGGATTGGGATTGAAATTGTTAAAAATGCATACTTTTCAGTTACTGCTTGTCTTGGTCTACTGTTCAAATCAAGCGTATCCATAAAGAGTTAGGCTGCCCATCCTCTATGAAATATCAGTACATTTTCAATGCTGGATTCATTTTTTCTTTGTCCACGTCTGAAGCCTCTTAAAAGCTTGTTAAAGCTCAATTCTGAAATTGTGAAGCTCACTAAAGATAAGGGCACAGTTTATATAATTAATCACGAAAACAATCTTTTTTTTTGCCAAAAGCTTAGTGTTAAATCAGCTCTTCCTCTTCGACTCATATGTACTCTGTTCGAGTTGAATTAACACTGGATATTTTACTGTGTACTATATAAATGTTTGCACTGTGACAAATTAAGTTTATTGTTAAGATAACATTCCCAAGATGGTCACAAATTAAATATGAATATAATCGTTTATATTTACTTTGTGCAGAACAAAACTTTATTGTCATCAGCCACGCTCAGGGTAATGTGTAGTTTATGAATAAGTCTCTAGAGAGATCATCTACCGATTTCCTATTTCGCCATATAAGTTCAAGTACAGAACTTCCTCTTTCTCTCGAAGGAAGTAACCAGGCTCCACAAAATCGACAATGGATTTTGTTCAGACAAGCATGTCACACAAGGTGTTTTGAAAATGATCAAAAACACATGGATGTCAGACAAGTGAAACACTACCAAATAATGAATTTGCGTTCTTATGTACCACAGTGGCACAATTCAATGTAATTCTACCAACTAGTACACTCTCTATTATTATTTTTCTTTGTTGTTATTTCAAGTAGTCACCACACAAGATTTATCCACTCCAATCTCACTTAGCAGCTTCCAACTTGTACAGATTATTCTGTCTGTCTGACTAGCCTTTGTCACTCTGGTTTGTTGTTAATGCTTTTCTTGTTGCCTGTCACCTTCTCTGCAGCATTTTAGATGAATTAGACCTTGGCGTTATATATTCAATGAGCCCCATAATGGTTGGGACAAAGACATATTTTTTTCTTGATTTGGCTCTATAATTTTAGATTTGTAATCAAACAATTCACATGTGGTTAGGATGCACATTCTCAGCCTTTATTCAATGGTATTTTTATACACTTTGGTTTCTCCATATAGAAATTACGGCACTTTTTATACATAGCCTTCCCATCGCAGGGCACCATAATATTTGGGACACATTAACGTTATGTAAATGAAAGTCATGTTCTTTGCATGCAATGACTGTTTGAAGTCTGTGACTCATAGACATCACCAGGTGCTGAATATCTTCTCTGGTGATGTTCTGCCTGGCCTGTACTGCAGCCATCTTCAGCTCCTGCTTGTTTTGGGGGCTAGTTGCCTGAGGTTTTCTCTTCTGAATATTAAAGGCATGTTCATTTGGATTCAGGTTGGGTGATATGACCAGTTAAATTTTTTCCAGTTTTTGGCCTTGTTGCTTTAGCATTTTGTCTGAGATCATTGTCTTGCCATAGGATTACACGCCGTTTGGAGACATTTGCTTGAACTTGCGCTGATAAGATATTTCAGTACACTTAATTAATTCTGCTGCTCTTACCAGGTATTTAATATTGATTGTTGTACCTTGTACCTTATTCTGAAGTTCTGCCCATTTCTCATTTGTCTATTCCCTTTTGCCTTTCTCCTCTTATGTTTTGCCTGCTTGGTGATTCATACTCTTACAGTATTTCTTGAGTGCCATTAAAGCTATTTTTCACTGTGGCACTATTTAGACATGCCGGAAATAAGCCAATGCTAGGCTGGAGAGGCTTGCATGCAATGCGGCCCCTGAATGGTGTATTCTTCTGAAATATATGGTGCCACCTGATATTCTGTCATATCCAAATCAGAATACAGAAGCAGAATGACTCATAATGCACAAACACCTCACTGTACCGTACACAACAGAGACTTTGTGTGAGTGATTTGCATCTGCTGACAGGGCCCATATTCCATTGCACTCATTTTCGTTTGAAAACATTTTTTTTATTAGAAGTCTTTTCTTTTGTGAATATACTGAAACCTATCTTTACTGAATTGTTATGGCCATCCTACGGTTACCACCTATTTCAAACTCATAAGAAAACCTTTCCAAGTTTAAAGATGGAAAAGTAAACAAGGCTACAACTGTTACAGATGACTGTAACAGTAACCAGTGTATTTTAATGTGTCGAAGTTACATGACCTAAATGACCATGGGTAGCTTTGTTAGCTGATTGATACGTAAAAGATAATAAATTAGAGGCATTTGAATTTTTTTTTTTTGTTTCATGTGCCGTTAGGTTTAATCTTATAGAGAAAAGGCATAGCTTTTTAGGCAAATTTAAGATGTGTGCCTGACTGCTCTGTGGAGAATTCACAGATTTTGATCAGTGTTCATGGAGAACAAATCATCTTTAAACATCTTTGAGGCCATATTAATGTATCATTTTGTGCACCATAATTCATTTGCACCCTTTCAAGGACACATTGATTTTAAAAGTTGATCATTTTAAATTTCTGTCTGTGGAGAGTTCAGTAAGGGTCCAGATGAAGGTGTGACTCCTCCATGTGCCACCCTGTTTTGCATCCTCTCAATGCACCTGGACAAAGAAAGAGGAAATACAGTATATAGAGGTCATGTATGTATTAATAATCAGTCTGGCATTGTTTCACTCTGGAGGACATACTGGTCTTAAACATACTGGCCTGGTATGTTGCTTTTATGAATCCGGGCACTGGATGTTTGTAACTGGGTCAATATTTCCTGTGGTGATTGTGTGTGGCTTCATCTCAAACCACAGTGGAACCAGTGGCATTCATAGCTTATCGATGAACTAGCAATGAACCAACCCACCAGTACATGTGTGGCATGAGGAGGCCATGCAATGGCCGGTATGGGTTTAATAAAAACATTGGAATACAGTAATCTTCATTTATTGTAAATAATCAGACATTCAACTAAGCCAACAAATAAAAATACTTTTAATCATCAATCTGGTGAAGAAAATGATGCACACTTGCACAGTGGCTAAGTTATTTTTGATGTTCACCTATTTTAAGTGGGTAATTAGTCACAGTAATAAGTAAGTCATCCTCCTTGTAAAAGTTGTAATGTGTTCAAGAAGCAGGGGCGATGCTCCAGGGGCGATGCTTTATAGAATATGTAGATGAGTATATCCTGGAGCTGGATCAACACAATAACAAGCCTTTCACTGGATTCTGGAGTCAGATGAGAGTGGGAGCATTCTTTGTCATGTAAGTAGTCTGAAGGAGCTTTATAGCTCCCCCTACTGACTATTACGTGAAACTTCATTCTGAACCCCAACTGACTACATGTGCACTATATCAATCAGAGACAGGAGGCATTTGACCCTTGGCAAAACTGGACATGTAAAACAGATAAAGAGTGTTAGACATGCACATAGTCTTATTTGTTACATAATTTCATTATAAATGTTTATCCATTCACGGCTGACAAATATGTTATTTTTTTCTATTTAAATAATTATAAAGGTAACGTGATACTGTGAACAGATTTTACATATTGAGTGGAAGGTGTGGAGTTTTTGCAGATTTTGGGGGATTTTTAAAAAAGCCCCCCTATCCCATTTCCTTACGCTCATGCCATGCTCTCTGCACTATCCTGCATACTCCACCAGCAAGGAGTGTGTGGACCCTCACCTCACTGTGCCAGAAAAGGGTCCCTCTTACCAGACAAACATGATGACCAACTGGGGTCGCAGACAACCTGGGGTGAAAATATGTGCAGTGGAGGCAACAGCTCATTTCCTCTGAGCTTCAGTGCCCCCTTCCTCTTGCCCTCGGTTATGTTGGGTTTGTTTCCGCAGGGCATGCTGGTGTTGTGTGCTCTGGAGATGTCTTTCGATGTAACAAACAGCTTTCCAGACTGTTTATGCCAGGCAGCAGCAGTGATCAGTTGAACTACCTGGTCTAAACTTTTTCTATATTTCACTGGTCTCTTGTCCATTTTGTGGTGTCTCTCCAAAGTGTTATTCTGAAAGGAAAGCCAATTTAAATGACCTGTAAATGCTTGTGCAGACATGAAGAGCTCAGATGTACTGTATTTGCTTTGTAACTGTCAACTGCAAATGTTTGCTAATACTAGAATGCAAATTAGATTATTGGCTGTATACTGTACTGCAGGTACAGTACTACTAAGGTTTTCCTTTCAGCTTTCTCTGTATTTACCACCTCCTTTCTTATATAACCACTGTTTTAATAGAAATTTTCGCCACATCTCTTGTATGCTAAATTACTGACAAGTGTGTGTTTATGAGCAAGTGTCCATGTGTGTGTTTATACATGGGGGGGCTGAGTATGTACAGAGAGGGAGAGACCACATAAATTATTTTTCAGGGAGAATGTACATGAAATGCATGATTGTTTCTAGGAGAGAGTATGAATGCTTGTGTGTTTTTGTAGGAGAGAACGCATATGTTTTTAATTTTTTGAGAAGGCTGGAATGCTTGTGTGTACTTGAGAAAGAACATGTATAAATGTGCATTCATGTTTTTCAGAGAAAGTACATGTCTGTGTGTTTGAGTGAGCGTAAAGTTTGAAAGAGAGGGTATGTACATTTTGTGCATGTGGGTGTCACTTCTTTCTCAGCATAGATGAGGGGCTGCTGAAAGCAGTAGCCCTTTATAATTCAGCCGTGCAGTTCACTGTGTCTCCCAGTCACCAGGCAGGCCAGGCCGAGCTTCCCCCTGAAGCCCCAGCTCCCAGATGTCCCGTTGTCCGTCAGGTATTTTACATGCTAATGACATACATTCATCCAACAATTGCCTCCAAACCCCCTGCAGTGACCCATTCTTCAAACTACAGCCATGTGGTCAAAAAAGATCGAAACGGCTTCATCATGTTCACGCTGGGTTTATAGAAGATTTATGAAAATAGGGATTTGTAAAAATGCAAAGTTATAATAAATCTGATCCTGTGAGTAGGAAATTCCTAGTGTAATAAATTTGCCACAGCTCAATGTGACACATTGATGCAGTAGTAGAAAAGAACGCAATTCACTGTTGGTAAGAGATAAATTATTACCTTTCAGATAATTAATGCACTTTGTACAGTGGACCTCCTCCACATACAACTGCCAGTATACTTTTATTTGAGGACAAACACCATCTGTTCAGAGTGATGGTTCATTAACATCTGGCACAGGAGGCTGAAGAGGCACCCTCACTAATCTCCTGGAGGCATTCTCCAGGGGTCCGGGGGCTGGCTCCGCCCTCCACACTGAGGGAGCCGGGCCCTGGTCATCTCCTGCTCGTTTGTCTGGGCTCCCCACTCTGCCAGCTTTGCTATACACTTTGTTATTATGAGAAAAATGTTTTTTAATTTTCTATGCCAAGTGTTTATGGTTGCTGTTGGCATTTATCACTATTTACACCACCATTAGATTACACATGGGTTTCATCATTTTCCATTGCCAATGTCCCAAGGAGCGTTCATCTGATTATATATGCAATAACCTAACCTATGGGTCGGTGTCAGACAACAGCTGACTATACCGTGTTAGCCACTGCTCAGGAATGCAGCTTGCTCTTGGCTTTGGATTTTGCTTGGGATCCTGAGAATATGAATGGTAAATCAAGACAGCTTGGAAGAACACACTAGTGATCATGCCTGGAAGCTCAGCTCTGCCCCCTTCCAGGGAAAAGTGTCACTGCAGCTCATGGTTTACAAGTGTTGGTGATGTTGCTGAAAATATCAAAATGAGGAGAAACATGCAAGAGATCTGTGGTGTTTTAAATGAATTTGGAAGTTTAATTTGATCGTGACGGACTAGCATTCCTTATCTGGTGCAAAAAAGGAGAGAGTTTCATTTTGATGACCACGTTTTGTTACTATTCAGTGCGGCAGTTAATGAATGAAGCCCTGCCCCTCCTCCCTTCGGAGAGGGTGCACATTTGGACCAATCGGAATGCAAGGGTAGGCCTCTCTCAAGAGACACACTGCAAACACTCAAGTTCTGTGAGTTTGCAATGTCATTTCCTAGCAACAGTCGCCCTGCTGTGTTGAATGCCCATCCCCGCTTTGGTTTTATTTTTTATTTTTTTGCTTGAGCAAAAAAGGCAAAGTTCAGCCCCTCTGCCCCTCCCCCCTCCACTCTTTTCAACCCACTATCCCAGGCCTGGTCATCTGAATTGTTGTCACTGCTGAATCGCTCCGCTGCTGTAATCATGACTTCACTGCCTAGCCTGCAGAGACATGGTGGGCTGAGCTTCCACTTTCACCCACTCACCACGGCCCACGTCAGTGGCCCTTTTTGTGAGATTAAAAAGGTAAAGCTTCTGCTGATATTTCCCTTTGTGCTGCTTTTTAATCATTTGGAGGATTTCACTGCATTGCTCATTTAACTGGTGTAATCAAGGAGCGACGTGACAAACACGGTTATCGTGAGCCTTTGTGACCACACACAAAAAAAAAAGAACATGGTGTATTGTGAATGGGGCAGACAACAGCTTCTCCCTGGAGAGGCACACAAGGTATCACTAACTGGTTTCAGTTATGCAACCCCCATGCGCTGGATTGTTGGGTTATCAGTTTACTCATTGTGGCTGGTGAAATGGTGTGTATGTAGCTTATGGAGTTACAGTGGATTTCTTTTATCTACAGCTCCCTTTCTGGTCATCCATTATTACAAGAGACAGAGAAAAAAGAAAAAAAATAGTAAAACTCTTGCTCTGACACACTGACATTCCTTGGATTGCAGACACACAAGGAGCCACAACCTTGCCTTTTTTAGGCAATGATTGCAGTGCGATCAGGGATGGTAGGTCAGGGCTTACCTGTAAAGAGCATTGCATCATGCACAAATGATTATAGTCACGCTATGAGTCAGAATTATATTATTTGTATGGTTACTTTCTGTTTACCATTTTACTGAAGCTGATTTTCCCACGTTGGGTAAACAAACGCTTTATTGGACAGAGTTTATATGGTGTTTGCGGTTGCGGCAGCACACGTAGACTCTTCATGTATAAGACAATGTAGCATCTGTTGCTCTACTGGGGGCACCATGAAACTAATTCACACTGTGTAACTGCCTGGGTTTATTCGTAATCAGGTCTATCGGTACCTGTAGTGACACAGAGCATGAGCTCCCTTGACTGTTGGCGCTTCTCTATTACTTGCCTTGGATTGCCTTTTTAGGACATGGCTGTCATAGACCTGCAGCCTATTTGTCTCTTTTTTCCCTTCTGGGCATCAAGACTAGTGTTGCTCCAAATTGAGATAAAAATAGCAAGAGACAGGCAAAAACAAAAAGTAAACAGTATATTCAGCAAAGCAAGTGTTTTTTTAAAAGGGTTAAGTCTGAGAAAGTAACTTGAATGACTCGAAAACTCCAAAGTTTGATTCATTTTGATGTACTTACTCAAACATACTGATTTATTTTAAAGAATCGAACTTCCCAACACTAATCAAGATGTGTCCATCTCCTGCTGACTTAGTTTGTAAATCATGTTTTTGCTGTCTCTGCTATTTGATGAAAATGCTTGCCGCTGAGTGTGACAAATAGCTTGACGGATGCAATGAGTTTCATATTGTAGGAATTCCAAACCTCCAACTAAACAAATCTTTTTAAAGAGACAGACATTGTTGCTGGTATCATAGCTGCGTATGTTATTATATACTATATAATTTATACTATGTGGGTTATTTGCCATGTTTTAATGCAGAGTGAGTTGAATGTTTAATTTTATTGGTCTTTTTATCACACCTTGGTGGCTTGAATTGTTTTGGATAATGTACACATGAACATTATTCAAATACCCATTACCTGTGTTTTCTCTTTAACAGTCAAATGTCACAATTGTTTGACCCTAGTAAAATTTACATGCACACTGGAAATGAAAGCACGTTGCAAACGAATGCAGAACAAAAATATCACAGAATATAACCTGAAACTTAACATGGTACTGACCACGGGACTATAACTTCCTACGAGAAAAAACTTTATATTTTTGTTTTCGGCCCTGCAAACAATGCAATGGTGGCTTAGACATGGCATCTCAAGGATGTCTTGGCCAGAACTTCCCCTGCCAGAATCACAGGATCCTGGAACAATTATGAATATATCTTATTGTGGCTGCTTCCACAAAGGACAGCAGCAAAGTAGGTCTGAAAAGCAATCAACCTGGAAATGTTTAAGGGAGCAGTGAGCCAACAGAGGGTGAAGTCAAAGATAAAAGAGTGTGCTTGTAAGAGAGGCGTTAGCCTAGCACTGCCGCTCTGTCCTGGAGAAACACAGCCATGTTCCTGGCTACCATCTGAAGGGTTCTGACTGACCTTGTGCTGAATCTCGCAGTACAGTGTGTAAGGACCGGGGGACGGAATTAATTAGCACTGAAAGAGAGAGAGGCAAGGCAAAGTTCCCTCAGGACAGAGAACCAACAGGAAGTCAAGGGGCCTGGGGAGGAGGGAGGAGGAATACCAAGTGGCTCCAGCTCACCTTCTGGAATAACCAAGTATGGTTTACAAGAAATTTCTCTATGACCCAGTCAGCTGGTAGGACTGAGATCTTCCTCCTGTAATATATAAGCCCCCCTAATATAAATGTCCCCTTTCTATGGTAACCACATAAACAAGCACCACAAGGAACCAACTCTGATTTCATTATTTTATTGAAAGATGGTAGAATAAGGGGCAAATTTCTCTTTTTATGAGAAGACATGGTGACACCACATTAGGAGGGAGATGAGAAAAATAGATCAACAGAAAGCTGTCTTTTTCTCTTAAATGTAACTCTGCAGTATACATTTAATTAAATCTGAACCAGCTTTATTTTGGCTAAAGGGAGAGGACGTTCCCATAAAATGCACTCTTGACAGTACTGAAACAGAAGCAGTTGTGCAGCAGAATACTTTACATCACTTTAAATGGGCAGTGCATATATAGTATATCACTTGACATACAGTAATGTCCAGTGTGTCACCCAATGACAAAGATTATAATCATGCTACTATTTTTCCATTGTATAACTTCTCATTGCACCTTCATAAAAATGAACTGCATGCTATTTCAAATATTTGTTGTTTCAGTGTCTGCTATGTGAATGTTTCTGAATATTATAATACAGAGCTTAATATGTGCACATCTAACACTGACACTTAACATTTTGTGCTTGCATAAAATATTTTTTAATCAGAAGTGATTCAGGGCTTTAGGGCAACACATTTCAGTGTTTTACAATGATTTAAATCAGGGGGATAAAAATGGGACACCAATAATGGGAATAACTAAACCAATTATTAACAAGTAGAATATCAGGCATAACCAGGACTGTGGGAACATTAGTGCATCCCCTTGGTGTGTTTTTCTTCTCGTGATAAGACAAAGGCCCTATTAGTACGTTGAGAGACCATTTCTAAGGCTGTTTATAATGTCACTGCCAGACAGTTCGATTAATTGCTGCTGTGAGTACATCTTTTTGTGTGCATTGATGGAGCAGGTCAATTAACATTCCTAAGAAACCAAACATGCACAGACAAGTGCCTCATTCTTCATTGTTTGACAATTTTTTGAAGAATGTGGTAGATATGGACACAGATGAGATAATGATAACTTCTTTGAAGTTAAATTTTCTCAGACCAGGGAACTTAGGGTAAGTTTTACACCCAGGGGTCTCTCCAAGGCTGCTAGGCCACAATGTGGACATATCTTTACGTGCACAGCTGCTGAACAGAACCAGATAAAGACAGAAAGCCCTTGAGGATAATAAGAAAGGCTGTGTGTAGAAACTCCTAGTTGTCACATAAATTCTGAGTGATTCCATACGTCTATATAGTTTCCTACTGCAAATCTCATTTCAGAAAACCAGCTCAGAAAACCAGTGGTTATATTAGATGTCTTCCCCAAACTGTTCTGCTTGGGACATGACTTATTAAACAAAGAAAACCATCAAAAATACGTGGTGGAAAGTATAAGACAACAGTTCAGGTGCTGCTGCTCTGTCAGAATGTACAATGCAAAAAAAACAAACCCCAGAAATGAGATGCTGACAGCACAGTGAGTGAACTGCAGGCTGTGGTGACTAAGTTTGGCAATCGCTACCTGCTAGCTTTTCCCATATATGGAGTTAGTGAATACAGTGAGGCAGAGCCCTGCCCTACAGAGCTTGTTCTAATGATTGTTTGTAGTGCAAATAGGGCAAGGAGGAGAGGAGAGTGTTGGTACAAGGAGGAGAGGGGGGGTCTTTCTGTTTGGGCAAGAGAATGTTGAAAGAGAATGTTGAGGAATCCTGTAGAAGAGCGTAATAATAATAATTTGTGCATGTGTGTGTGTGCTTGCGCATGACTGTGAGGGAGGTAGGTAGGTAGGCAGAGAGAGAGAGAGAGAGAGAGAGAGAGAGAGAAAGAGAGAGACCCAGTGCAAACCTAAGTTCACACCATCACAGGGTAATGCATCTGTAAGTGAAACAATGTGTTTTTCAGCCAGTACTCATTATTCAAGGCTAAAGCCCTGTCACTTTAAACCACTTCCTGTTTTGATTTTTGGAAGCTCTGAACCATAAAGAATGAGAAGATAATCTGAAAATGAGACTGAATATACTGAATACTGTCTTTTCAAAGAAATTTATTGTAAATATATTACATGAGAAATTGAATATTATATTTGTTAACATTATTATTATGATTGTTTAACACAAGTCGTGTGAGTAACATTTATTTGTGGCATGATTATCTGTACTAAACTGCCTGATCCAGGGTACATCCACATTATCAAATAAGATGTAATATATAATGTATATCATATTTCTATAACATTACATTATAACAACAACTATGAATTCTATAAATTTACTTCACAAAATAATAAAAATTAAAATAAATAGAAAGAGGTCTTGTTGGAAGACAGAGAGGAAAAGATTCAATGCTTCACATTTTTCTGTGCAACAATACAAAAGCAAAAACCTTTGTAGCAAATACCCTCATTTCTTACGTGAGGCAATTTCATTCATTCAGCCAAACAGTTTGAATCTGATTTCCTTGCAAAAGTCCCATGTGACAGGGGCCTTGCATTCTTAACATTGTTACCACGTGACGCACTTAAAGATTTCCTTTTATGGTGGTTACTGTTGCATCTCAGAGAGGGCGACGCCTCCCACTACCAAAGTGTGCGAATGATAAATCGCATAAGCCATCAAGGAAATAAACACAAGGATCCGACCTGTGGATATAAATGTGAAACAGAAAGAACGTCTCTGTCGATCAGGCCATGTTTTACTCCTGTACTTGAAATATGACTCGGGAAGTTTCACTTCTTTATCTGCATCGTGCTTTTATATTTAAAAAATAAAAAATACATGAAAATTTCTGCTCTTACAGACAGTGCTTGTGGCAGTGCTATTCATTTTGCATTTGCATTGTTCTTTTCACTGATTTCATTATGGCATACATCATGCCAACATCATCATATCAAGGTCTCTTAAAGTCTGTTCCTGATTTAAAACACGGCCAGATAAGTGTCATAGAAACGTCTGTAGACCGTTAGCTTGATACTAACACATCACAAAACAATAACTGAATAACTAATGTTCCATTGGCATTCCATTGCATAAAACCAGCCTGGAATTAAATTATTGTGAGAGTATAAACATGTTTGCATGAACTACTGCTGTCTGCTCTTGTACTGCGCTTACATTTACCTAAGATAACTATCCAGGAGATCTGCAGAAGAGGTTCCTCAAGCAGAGATTGTATAGTAGATACTGTTCCCAATTTTTACACCCCAACCTGTACCAGGCCCATGCTTTAGTTTGTGTGAATGTGAACCAGAGGCGAGATATACAGCATAAAACACTTATTGTATTTATTTAATCAACCAAGCTAGTCACATTGAGATTGGCATCTCTTTCGCAAATGAGACCTGGAGCCTACATGCAGCTTTCGACTATGGGGGGGCGGGAAAGCAGAGTACCCAGAGGGAACCCATACGGGCACAGGGAGAACATGTGAACTTCACGCAGAGAGGAGAAGAGAGGAGGAGGCCGGCCGAGACTTCAACTTGGGACCCCCTTCTAGCGAGGCAGCAGTGCTGACCACTGCTCCTCCATGCCGCCCACAGCTTGCAGCTCAGATTATGCCATCTTCTTACTATACAGTGATTCTTAGAAATTCACTTGACCCATTTGAACTGTTTGTGGTTGCACAAGGTTTTTGCAGGAGGACAAAAGCAGGAATGAAAAGGGCAAACAGAGTTGAGAGACTCAGCCACACTTCAAAGCCTGAGCTATTAGCACATACCTTGTACCTTGGTATTTCTGTCAGAAAGGTACAGCTACAAGCTATAGCTGTGTGTGACATCTTGCAGAAAGGTACAGCTACAAGCTATAGCTGTGTGTGACATCTTGCAGAAAGGTACAGCTACAAGCTATAGCTGTGTGACATCTTGCAGACAAACTGACCCACCACTGCTATGGTATATTACATGTTGGATTTCCGATCTGAGAACTCCAATAAAAAGTCACTGTCTTCCATTGTCCCCAACTGCCCTCAAACTCATATGCCTGCTGCCTATTGCAGTGTTTCTATCCCTGATTCTGGGGGAAGATGTATATACCAGTTCTGTAGAGATACCAGACATTGTTGGCGGTGGCATGACCAGGAGTTGAGGGTCTGTAGGACTCATCACTAATCTGGGAACCAGTCCTTTAGCAGGATGTGCCATTTGACAAACCCAAAAACTGTCGTTTTTTTTTAAGAACTAGGCATTTTATTTGAATAAAGGCAAATATTAATTTGTATTACTATTATGTATAAGGGGAAAAGGTTGTGCTATTTTAATCCTTGCTTCAAACAATAATCTGAATACAACAGTTGAGGGGTGCATATTGATTCATATCATTCAACTCAAACTGGTTTTGTGAGGTTTTTTACTTTAGTTCATAAAACCATGCAATGTGAAAAAAATTGAAGTGCTAGTTTTATACAGACTTCAAAAAAGCCATCTTCAAAAACAACATTTCGAGACTAACTATAAATCTTTGATGTAGTGTCGACATCAAAACTCCAGTTAGAATCGTCTAGCTAACATAACTTTACATCACTGTCGCATCAACGCATAGTATGATTAAAAACATCTGATTAACAGAATGGCCAAAGTGAGCATGCCGAAATCTTTTGCTAGACCACGTGATAAGCAGATAGTGGATGTAGGAAATGACTAAGAGCAGTCAGCTCTTTCATGTAAAATATATATTCCTATTTTGGCTTCAACTTTCTCCTGGTCTGAAATATCTGTGTGCAGTTTCCTGTGCCGACTCGCTGCAGAAATGTCTGCCCTGAGAAATGCAGTTCCTGTTTGAAAGCCTTGTTCTCACTGAAAATGCCCTTATTTGGTGACTAGAAAAAGGCATTTGTTTGTGGCAAGCAGTCATTGCAGTATCGAATGTTGGATTGACTGTTCAACTGGAAGTAACAGAAAATAAACTAACTATAGAAAATTGATTTGTATTAAAGTTATTCATAGCAACAATTGGTATGAATTCATATTGATATTTTATCTTGTTCAGAAACGTTGAGCTTGATTTTAGCTTTCATGCCTCATATTCATATAAGCAGCAGAAGGAATATGATACTGTAGTGAAACATGAGCACAGTTTCACTACAGTATCATATACCCTTTCGTAAACTGCATTCACATAAATGTTATCCAAATAGAACACTACATATGTGATCGCTCTCCTGTGCAATGAATACTAGCACTGCCAAAAAGTAGTATATTACAAATATTGACTGAAGTCAAACCTCAAGCTATGATGATCCCAGGCCTGGCTGAATCAGGTAAGCATTGTGTGGGGAGAGACACACCTCTGCAGCACATCCTGGTTTATGGGTGGGTCTCTCAAAGACACGATTGTCACATATTTATGAAATTTCTCTACAGAGCACAAACAATACAACAATTGAAGGAATCTGAGACATTTATTTCTTAGAGCCATGTTGCAGGAATACATTTTTCATTTGTTTTTCAGAGAGACATAGATCAAGTAAATCGTATACAAAAAGACTGGGAATAATATAATAATTCATATTGACTATTCATTAAAAATAATTAACTATTCTTTTTTTCTAAAGAAATGAACAAAAATAAAACAGTGCTTTGTCTGTTTTTTATTGCATCATACACAGAAATCCTAGAGAAATCCATGACAGGTTATGCCATAGGCCACACTTACAGGAAGTTGTGCTGACTACTGCCACTGACAGAAAGGGAGTAAGAAAGCCTCATGCCGGAAGCACAATACTAAACCAACGCACTGCGCCTTCAGCACACAGAGCACTTTATGAGCTTAATGGTAAACCCTTGCTGCAATACTGTGTTTTCTTTAAGTCAGAGTGCCATTAGTCAATTTCCTGTGACACAATCTTTAGGACACTCACTGGCACTGTCGTGCCTCCTCATGCTGGTTTTGAAGCTCAGTGAATGTGAGGAAAAGATGGCCTTGTGTGACTCATGCTCAACAGAAATGCTCCAACTAATGCAACACTCAGCATTCCCTGACAACATTTTTAGTATTAGAAGCTTCTGTTCAGCATTCTGCTTTAGCATAATATTTAGCATGGACACTCATGAAAACAGTTGTCCTGTCATCTATGAGTGACCTTCAGATCTAAATATACCTTCTGGGTGATGGGACTGTTAAATATTAAAACTTTGAAAAGTAAAATTGGGCTTCACGATCATTTGCATGAAAAATGTAAAATGCCAGATAGTCAAATTATTAAAAGAGCCGTAAGCCTTGAGCCTTTAAGCATTATGCAGACATTCATGAAACCATCCTCTCTGACTAGCAAACCCTACTAACACACAATTCCATACAAAACCATACATTTTTAAATGTCATCATCCTACTTAATACATATTGATTCCCACAGCTATCTGATGGTTGGTTAAAAAAGTGTGAACCAGAAGATTTTTCAAAATAGCTTGTCTATAAGAGGATGGGAGGGACAGTTTTAGTTTCTGTCATCAGTCTTTGCAACTCAGTAGGGCATTAATAAGAGATCTACCTCCATCTCTCTGAAATGGCCTACACAACACTGCCCCATGTTGTGCCAGGTCATGCTTCTTAAAATAACAATATGGTAATGACTGCAGTGCTGAAAACCTGATGTTAAATCACAGGGCTGACAGTGCAAAACCAAGGGTGACATTTGAGTGACACTGAATGAAGTGTTCTGAAGGCCTGGTGAGAGAAGGGAAGTGTGCCAAAAGCAGTCCTTCTGCACACTGTAACTCTTGGAAAGCCTTAAATGGCAAGTGCATTTCTCTCAGGCCCTAGATGTAGCTATGGCTGCATTAAATGGAGTTTGCTAAAAAATTAGGTTGTTGATAAAAGAAGACGGGAAAGAAGAACAGAGTACTGCATTACAGAAAAATGCGGAACATTAGGTTTTATAAAAACAGTATCAGTAGCCTGGAACATGTTTATATTTTATTTTGGGCACAGTATTGTGTATGGCTGTGCTGAATCAGTTAAATACAGGGTTTTAAAACATATATAAAATACACATTATGAGTTCCCTTATTGCCCAGACCAGTACTGGCCTCATTCATATGCCTAAAATTCCAGTGTGAGTCATAAGACTTCATCAATCTCCTTGTTGAACGGTATGTCTTTCAATAAAACATAACTGAGAATATGGAAGAAAGTCTATATAAGTATTGTTACTGTCCCTTTGCTGCATCAGCAGAACATGCACACAGCCGGCAGTTGAACTGGCAAATTTGCATTCATTTAATCAGCAGGTTACTTACAAGGAATGTGGCCAGAAGCCCATCTAGATTATTTTAAAGACTGTGAAGTAAGCTTGTATATTGGCAGAATCCATCATTTTTACATTAACTTGTAAAGGATTAAGGTGAAAATTTCCTCAGATATGAAATGCATGTTCTGTGAACTGCTGGGGGAGGCGAGGTCGTGCATGAAGTTGGTAGGGGACTGGGTCTGAATCCATTTAGGCTGTAAATGGGTAGCTAGTCCAGTCTGTGAACCAAGATGCCAACTGGCATATACATTTATTTTGACTTCCTCCTCTCTGGCTCTGTGTCGCCAGTATTCCTAGAGGGTGCAAGGCGAGTTCATCCAGGTCATGAGCAGGTGTTATCGATAGATCAATCTTTGGATGCTGCTGACTTACAATCAATGAGCTATTGCAGCTATGATGGATGACCAGGGTTCATGAATGCACCACCATCTTGTCTAAGAACCGACAAAGAGCATCTGGAAAAAGAAGGGAGAGGGGCTTGTGGGCTCTGTCTGCGAGCCAGACGAAGGCTAAGCAGGACACGGATTGGTTGCAACAAGCTGGCCAGTTGCCGCTGCCCTGACTGTATCACCCTTCTTGTGGGTACCCTTCTGGGAGCACTACAATGCGAATCACCCTTAGTTGCATATATGATAAAAACGTATGTACACTCCACAGTGCACACACCCAGGACAATTAAGCTGCTACAGTGTATACTACACCCAGGACATATAAGCTGCCACAGCTTTTCCTTCAGCTAATTGGAGATTGGACATGTGCTGAAATCTCTCTGAATGATTTAAACCCACAAAACCGATTCAGGAAAAGTCTGCCAGACAGACAGATCAGCACTAATATATTAATGGACTGCAGAAATACAGCTTTGATCTGCCCCTGAACATTTGAGGCCAAGCCTACTTTAGACAGGAATTTGAACTATTCCAAAAAAGCGGACAAATTCCCTGCTTCCTATAGACACCAATAATTAGCTTGGAAGACTTGAACAACTTAATACCTGAGGTAACAACATTGATTCAAAGAAACGTTCCATATTCAAGAACTCACGTACAGTGTGTAAAATGTTTTGATTGTCTTCGTAATGTAATTTAAATAAAGAATCATAGTCATTTAAAAAAAAAAAAAGTTGTGGTTTGAATTTTTGTTAATTGAATCCACTCCATAAATTTGGGTTGTCAAAACTCTTGTTTTTAATGAAGTTTAAGCCAGCAGTATGGCCGTACCACCCACCAAATAATAATAATAATAATAATAATAATAATAATAATAATAATGATGATTGTCCACATGTACAATTTCTATGTAATAATTTTTGTTGTTGTTATGCATGGTCAATCTCAATTGAATTTGCATGTTGATATACTGTTTGAAATTCTTCTTTTTTTTCATTAAGGTGGTCAGGCAGTGCGAGAGGGACGGCCTTAAAAAACCAGGAAGAAGGAGGGGAGGGGATTGTGCAGTTTGTAATAACCCATGCATGTCCTTATTTGAACAAGATGACTTGCTCCTCCAGTCCCGAATGCAGTTTGCTTTTTGAAAGTTTCAAGCCTCCCTCTGTCCTTGGTGAAACAGACTCCACTTACATTTTCATTCTCTCCACTGTGACTAATAGCACAGATGTCTTCCTCCCTAAATATGGGCACAGCCATTTGCCATATTTGTTTTCTTATACAGTACTGTGCACAAGCTGAAAGAATTAAGAGGAAGGGGAACCCTCTCAATCAACGGTTGCTAATTTGTACAAGCCAAAGTCCTACAAAGCTGAAAAATAACTTCAAAGCCTACAAAGAGGCCTTCAGCTCAGGTCAAAAACATGTCTTGTAACATGTCTTATACATTTATCCATTGTCATAATTATAGAAAGTGACTGAATGGTAAATGGACTGCATTTATATAGCGCTTTTATCCAAAGCGCTTTACAATTGATGCCTCTCATTCGCCAGCGCAGTTAGGGGTTAGGTGTCTTGCTCAAGGACACTTCGACATGCCCAGGGCGGGGTTTGAACCGGCAACCCTCCGACTGCCAGACAATCGGTCTTACCTCCTGAGCTATGTCGCCCCAAAGTACACAATTCTCTAGAATGTCATTGTATGCTGTAGCATTAAGATTTCCCATTACTGTAACTAAGGGGCCTAGCCCAAAACATAAAAAACAGCCCCAGACCATTATTCCTCAGCCACAGTTGGCACTATTCAGGCCAGTAGAGTTGGCACTATGCATTCCATCAAACCCAGATTCGTCCATCAGACTGCAAGGTAGTGAAGCACAATTCATCACTCAAGAGAACACTTTTCTACTGCTCCAGAGTCCATGGCGGTGCGCTTTACACCACTCCAGCCGACACATGGCATTGCGCATGGTGAATTTAGGCTTATGTATGGCTGCTCAGCCATGGAAACCCATTTCATGAGGCTCTTGATGAACAGTTCTTGTGCTGAAGTTGTTTCCAGAGGTAGTTTGGAACGCAGTGGTGAGTGTTCCAACCGAGGACAGGTGATTTTTACGCACTACACACGCCAGTCTCGTTGTGTGTGCTTCACAGCTGAGATGTTGTTACTCCTATATGTTTCCACTTCACAATAACAGCACTTACAGTTGACTGGGTCAGCTCTAGAAGGGCAGAAATTTGGTAAACGGACTTGTTGGAAATGTGCAGCATCCTAAGACAGTGCCACTGAACTCTTCGGTATGACCCATTCTACTGTCAATGTTTGTCAATGGGAGATTGCATGGTTGTATGCTTGATTGTATGTACCGGTTAGCAATTGGTGTGGCTGAAATAGCTCCTACCACTAATTAGAAGGGGTGTCCACATACTTGTGAAAGTGTACTGCATGTTGTTTCCTACTGCACATTTGTTAATACACGTAATGAATATCTGAATGTTGTGTAAAATTTGCAATGGGTGTCCCTAACAATTCAACACAAAAAAGACAAATCTCAGCAGCATTAGTGATCAATACCTTGAACCTTGCAGACGACATCCCATGCATACACCAATTAAGCAAACAAAAATGTACTATGAAACATAAAGTATACTAAATAAGAATGTAGCTCTTTTGATCCTGGCGGTTTATGATTTAGGTGTGCACAATAATTTTAAATTGAAGTCTCTGCTTCATGTCTTGAAATCAGCTGTGAACAAATGTGACCAGAGTTGAAATTACCCTTCAGTCTTGTGGGGCCCCGGTATCAGCCTACTATTCGAAATTTCTGACAACATAGCAGTCATATTGGTAGCTGGCTCGAGTTAATGAGTACTGTGCTGCACTGTCCTGCTCAAATGTCTTCCTTAAATTGAGTAATACAGTCCGATATGCACACTTGACGTTAAAAAACTGCAGGGTGTCCTTAGTTCGGTCGTGTTAACACGCCTGTTTTGGCAGAAAGCACTGGTAATACAGGTGCCACGCCTACTCAATTCAATTCTGTTACCCTCAGGCGTGTAAATTTGCTGCTGACAACATCGAGAAGTATTGTGAAGTAAAATTAAATGCAAACACATGTAATGCGACTGTTTTAACAGCAGAAGCCTATTCTTAAATGTATTATCGTCAACATTAGCACGGTCTTAGAAGGGTTTCAAACTATCGTTAGCTTTCAATCGATTCGTCGTACCAGAGAGGCAAACAATCGTCTCTTATTGGCTGCTGTTAACGTCAGCTAACTACAAGAAGTTACTACATTTAGCGACAGGCGCTAGCTAACTGCATATGCCTGCCAGTGTTCCTGCATTCGACAACGTAATGTTAACCAAAATATTGAATAAACAGTCAACTGCACCGGAATGTAGTTACCTAACGTTAGATGCTATTTCTGTGAGAGAAAAACATGCGAAATGGGGCGGGATCGCCTTATTGCCCTAGTTTCTCCTGTCTGCATGGCCACAACGCTAAGACAGCGGTGCACAGCTCCGGTCCTGGAGGGGTGGTATGCATGCTGGTTTTTGTTCCAGCCAGTTACCTTAGTTTTAGTTTTCTGACAGCTCTATAGACTACGCTGGTTCACTCTGTACTTGAGCACAGGAAAATAAGTTACACTTGCAGTCTTCGGCTGTAGTAGCTCGTGCTTAAACAAATGTTAGGCTACATCAAGATATGATTGAGCTAATTAAATGATTAAGAGTAGAAGTTGTCACAAAATCCAGAAACGTATCGACCCCTGTTGTGCACCCCTGGTCAAGGGAATAATGGCCGCAGGTAGGCCCCCTGAGACGTTTCAGGTCTTACACAGTTTCTAAATAAATCACTAACTCTAGTCTTAGAGGAGATGGAGATCTTGAATTACGTTAAAATACAAAAGGATATATAGCTATCTCCGGAAAATGTTACACATATTGACGACATGTCTAGCTAATTGAGTTGCATGCATCAGGCTTTACCTAACTAGGTTGGTCAGCAATAAGACAGCTAATAACTGCCTATCAATTTCGTTTCCCAGGCACGTCTTTGAAGTAATTTCTCAGATTTTCCTGAATAATCCACCCTATTGAAAGTGACATCAATTAACAGTACAGTTGTGTGGCTAGCTAGCAAGTTCTATTACGAACTATACTATATTACGACATGGGAACAATATTCCGCACTGTACGCAGCAATCTTGATATCTGTATCCAGTATAATATTAGGCTAAATTAAATACAAAGTAGCGTTAACTATCACAAATTAATGCTAGAATATGTACTAGTTAGCAGTAGCTACTGGCTGACTGGATGGTCTGTCAGATGCTTTCAAAACCCTAAGCGCTACTATGACATTTAAAAGAAAACTTCCAAAGATTAACCAAAAATAATAAAGTTCTGTATCCCTCGGTGCACAACATTAATCCGTGCATCGCTCATTTTATTATCTATATTTCCCTTTTTTGTGCTCTCTCTCTCTAGTTTCCACCAGCCCTAACTAAGTGCAGCAACGTGTACGCGACACACCGAGTGCGTGACTGCAGACCAATCAGATTGTCTAGATCCGAAAGTTTACCTTTTATGGCTAGAGCCGGGCATCTGACTGAGGATAAAACAGCGCACCCAGGTCCAATCGTCTCACTCTGAGTTCCTCCAAACGCAGCTAGTGCGGGATATCGTGTTATTTTCTCTTAAGCCGCTAAACCCCCACACCCAAGGTAAGGGTAGAAACTTTTTCCTATAAGCAGCTGTTGATAACAAATGTGCCATTGAGCCGTATTTTTAGCTTTATATAGTTTTTTTATTAATCATATTTTGTATTAACATTAATTATTACTGCTTGTCGCTGTGAATGGACGTCATTTTTTACGTTAACTAGCAAGGTTGTTGGCTAACCAGTAACTGTTAATTGACCTTATCGATGTTTCCGTCGAAACTTTGGTGGGAAGCTAGCTACGTAATTTGCAATTAATGTCAAATGGGTGTTCTAGTGGAGATGGGGAACCTGCATGCAATCACTAGCTAGTCATTGCGTGCTGTGTAGTCTTCCTTGTGATGTGCATGTATGACAATTCAGGGAAGTTGGGTTATTTTTTTTTTTTTTAAGAAAGCGAACCAGATGGTAGCTAGCTGTAGGATGGAGCGTTAACATTTGTATTCTAGCTGACTATACAAGTTGGCTAACGGTCAAAAATTAATGGCGGGATTCCATCTTTGCTGGTGGCGGGGCGTGACCTAGTTATGAATGACTCGCGAGTGGCTTTGATCTGTCTGGGACTGGCTCTTAATTGCCTGTCCTGTTATTAAACTTCTAGGCGTGGTTTGATTGACGATTACTGATGTTAATGGTAAGCTAGTTCAGTTCCCTCAGTCGTTCGTAAAGGTTAAAGAATTGGGGGACGGGGTGCGGCTGCTGATTAGACCATTTCATCTTCGGTGTCTCGATGACGTAACTTGGCTAGCTGTTCCTGCAGTTCGAACTAACGTTCTGTTGAACTCCTTGTCCTTGAGGCAGCGTCTGCCTCGGTAAAGTAGCAGTGCGGGGCGTTTTTCTGGGGTGTACTTGCAAGCTTTAAGCTTGAATATTGTGCGATCTAGCTGGCTTGCTAGATTTTCAGCAGCACCCCCCCTCCCCCAATTGCTGTGAGTTCTGACAACTGGAAGTGGATTGCCTGGTCCAACTGCTAACGGTAGTATGCTTGCAAAATCAATATGAGGTAGACTTATTCCTTGGTCTGGAGTTCAGCATCTTTTAGTGGTATTATGCAGTTGTGAACGTGAAAAGTGAACCTGGAGTAATTTAGGGAGTGGCTATCCTTTGTCGAATTGGTCCCTTTTTGGACGAACCTTTTGCATTTATTGTCTGGCAGAAGGCCACGCCACCGGCAGCCGCAAAGCCATTCAAACCATTGCCTTTTATGGTAATAATGGGAATGAAGCGGGACTTCCTTTGTCTGAAATCTCTCGATTTGAGTCCAGCGCTAGCGCTCCACCTAGTGGCCGCAAGTCTGATTTGCTTTCTGAACAGGAAATGATTGTTGTTCGCGTGGGTCTGCAGCAGTGAGGCTGGGTTGTATTTAAGCGTTTAATCTTAATTTTTTTTTCTTCCCCTCCCTCCCCTCTCCTTTGCAGTTCAGCCATGGAAGAGGAAATTGCCGCACTGGTTGTTGATAACGGCTCTGGTATGTGCAAAGCTGGATTTGCCGGAGATGATGCTCCCCGTGCAGTCTTCCCATCCATTGTGGGGCGCCCAAGACATCAGGTAAATAAGTAATGTCTGTGCTTAAGACCTATAATGCTGTATAGGCAAATTCTGCTTTTGTGTTTAGTGAAGACCATCATTTCAAAGGCTGCCTCTCTTGACAGGGCGTGATGGTTGGTATGGGTCAGAAGGACAGCTACGTTGGTGATGAAGCTCAGAGCAAGAGGGGTATTCTGACCCTGAAGTACCCAATTGAGCATGGTATTGTTACCAACTGGGATGACATGGAGAAGATCTGGCATCACACCTTCTACAATGAGCTGCGTGTTGCCCCAGAGGAGCACCCTGTCCTGCTCACCGAGGCTCCCTTGAACCCCAAAGCTAACAGAGAAAAGATGACGCAGGTCAGTTCAGTGAAGCTGTAAAATTGGGATGCTGAGTCTGTACCCCTTCATCCCAGATTCATTAAGGAACTGTCAACTCCTAGGGTCTCACTATTTTCTGTTCATTTCTTTGTTCATTTTCTTCCAAACCTTTCAGGATTCTCTTCAGACCTGAATTCCCCCCCTTTACTGGAAGCTACAGGTTTTCTGCCTTGCGCTTTCTGTTTGCGGTTTCTTTCTGCACTGTGTTATTGGACTAAGGAATGTTTTGGCATTTCTGTTGCACAGTCTGAAATGCCAGTATAACAAATGGGTGCATTCAATTGCATGAACAAATTGATTCTTTGCCCTGATGTACACTTCTCATAATTTTCCCCCTTTTTTTGCAGATCATGTTTGAGACCTTCAACACCCCAGCCATGTATGTTGCCATTCAGGCTGTGCTGTCGCTGTATGCCTCTGGTCGTACCACTGGTATTGTGATGGACTCTGGCGACGGTGTGACCCACACTGTGCCCATCTATGAAGGATATGCCCTGCCCCACGCCATCCTCCGTCTGGACTTGGCTGGCCGTGACCTGACAGACTACCTCATGAAGATCCTGACCGAGAGAGGCTACAGCTTCACCACCACAGCCGAAAGGGAAATTGTCCGTGACATCAAGGAGAAGCTGTGCTACGTCGCCCTTGACTTTGAGCAGGAAATGGGCACCGCCGCTTCCTCCTCTTCTCTGGAGAAGAGCTACGAGCTGCCTGACGGGCAGGTCATCACCATTGGCAACGAGAGGTTCAGATGCCCCGAGTCCCTGTTCCAGCCCTCTTTCCTGGGTGAGCATCTGCCTTATTCTCAATTTGGAACTGTTTCATGCATTGATTTGTGCACATTTAGTTGGATGCATGACTCACTTGTCTAAAGCAACCATGAGATGTTGCATCCAAATGTAATTGGTAGTTTTGCACTGCACAGAAATAGCTGAATGGAAAATTGTTAGTTTATCAAACTGACCCACTTCCTTGTTCATTAGGAATGGAATCCTGCGGTATCCATGAGACCACCTTCAACTCCATCATGAAGTGTGACGTCGACATCCGTAAGGACCTGTATGCCAACACTGTGCTGTCTGGTGGCACCACCATGTACCCTGGCATTGCCGACAGAATGCAGAAAGAGATCACATCCCTGGCCCCTAGCACAATGAAAATTAAGGTGGGTAATGTTCTTTCTCAAACAACACAGCTTAACTTTTGTGTCTTGGTATTGTGTATTAAATTTTTCTTATTGATTTCAGATTATTGCCCCACCCGAGCGCAAATACTCCGTCTGGATCGGTGGCTCTATCCTGGCTTCCCTGTCCACCTTCCAGCAGATGTGGATCAGCAAGCAGGAGTACGATGAGTCTGGACCCTCCATTGTCCACCGCAAATGCTTCTAAACAGACTGTTACCACTTCACACGCCGACTTACTGCGCAGAGAATACCCAAAACAACAAATTGGCATGGCTTTTGTTATTTTTTTTTGATGCTTGACTCAGGATTTAAAAACTGGAACATGAAGGTGACGGCAATGTTTTTGGCAAATAAGCATCCCCGAAGGTCTACAATGCATCTGGACTTAAAATGTACTTTGTTTTTCCTTTATTTTTTTTCTAGTCATTCCAAATGTTTAATGTTAAATGCATTGTTCACAACTTATTTGCCTCTATGAAGGCTGCCCAGTACGTGGGAGCGCATACTTAAAAACCTTGTAGTATTACTTATGTAAGTTATGTAACCGAAAACAATGTCTGGTTTTGTACTTTCAGCCTTAAATTCTTGGTCGGTTTTTTTTTTTTTTTTTTTTTTTTTTTTGTTATGCAAAAGCTTTACCTTTATACAAACCATAAAGGTTTACATCCCCCTAGGCATATAATAAGCCGTATGGAAAGTGGCAGTGCCAGACGTATGGTGGGGCCTACCTGTACACTGACTAATACAAATCAATAAAGTGCACATGTTTAAAATGTTCTAATCCTGTGTTTCTCCTGATTCACTCTTCCACTGTAGTGTGCTAAGTCACTTCTGGAACAATATAACTGAGCTAAGTACATGGTGGTGCCTATAAATGGAAGTGAAGTGGGTCCAGATTTAAAGTAATGAAACTTGGCTGGGACAAAATAAATTTCAAAGAATTGTCCTTTGCTTGCTTGATGCTCATGTATCTAATTATGATTATCATTTCAAGATGACCTAATGCAATTACTGCACCCTAATTTCAGTGCAAACTGGTACCTGCTTTGAGACTACTGAATCCATTTTGGCACTGTTTGTTTTAAGATGTAACAACTTCATTTTAATATAGTTTGATTTCCAAAATGTGTACATTGAGAACCTTACAACTGACAAATGCCAACTTAAGCATCACGTTGTAATACTGAAGAATAAACCATTTACAGATTGAATTGCAAGAACTATATATGGAATTGGCAATGATCCAGGGCAAAGTGGATAGAGGGGTAATGAATCATTTTTTGCCCTGGAATAAAGAACTATAAAAGAAAGTCAAGCTTGGTCTTGATGATTAATGTTTTTTTGTAAGGATAAAATGATCTCCGATGTTCTTGGTTCATTTTTTGAAAATCTTTGTAAGTCCAAATTTGACACGGGTGTGATAACTATATCCACCATGTTAAGTCCCAGTAATTGATGATGAATATGAATTCCCTTGTGATTCAGATTTACAATTACTGAATTGCAGGAGGGCCTGAAGTTAATGATGAAATGGAAATCTCTTGTACCTGATGGCATATCAGCTGAGTTCATTTTACAATTTTGGACTATTTTAGAAAAACCTTCATTCAACATGGTTCAGGCATGTATGGTGCCATCTATGAAGCAAGATTTCATTTCCTTGATTCCCAGAACTGAATCACAGACTGGCGTTGTTAAGGGATGACAAAGCTGCAGATCTTTTGGACTGTTCCGATTAAATTGACTTAGTTGCTGTCACTTTATTCCTCGATTTCTGTAAAGTCTGACACAACCAAACTAACATTTTTACTTATAGTAGTTTATTTACAACTTTTGGCTCTGGAGAAAAATTCATTAATGAGGTCAGTATGTTTTACAAACATGTTAACAGTTCTGTTATTTTGACCCTTAAACAAGAGCAGAAGATTTAAGATCAAGAGAGGAGTTTGCCCAAGTTCCCCCTTTCTGTATCTTTTAGTTGTTGAATTATTGGCCATCGACATCCAAAAGAATTCTCAGGTTCAGGGCTTACCTATATTTTTGTTAAGAAATTAGTGTCACAGCTGGCAGATGACACATTATTTTTGAAAAATAATGAGCTACTTGGTGCTCTTAGTATGCTGCCTTCTCTTTAGCCTCTAATTCACGATTGAATATTGCAAAATGTGAGATATGCCTTTATGAGACTGCCAACAAGGATATAGAAAGTATTCCTAACAAGGATTCTGTAAAATATTTAGGCTTAGGTGTTTATTTTATATCTAAGTATTACACAGTGAGATAACATATACACTTTTATCTTGGATCTTTACCTTAAATTAAGTGCAACTTTCAACCATTGGCTTCAGATAAATTTACCAACTGTTGGGAGAGTTCTTTCATCCAAGGCTGAAGGCTTATTGAAGGCACTCTCTCTGTTCATGATTTACATCCAGAGAAAGTAATACATGTTTCCTTTGCTTTATATGAAGGAACAAACCACATGACTTAAAAAAGAATGTTCTTTTAAATTAAATTAAATTAAAACTAAGGGTGGTTTTGAGGTTTTGAACATTATTGACAACAACACCTTTAGGGTAAACTGGCTAAAGAGGTGTCTAACTAATATTGATTCAATGTCGTACTTCATTCCAATTAAAATTTAAATACATTTTGTGGTCCTAGTTTTTTATTGAAATGTAATTATTTACTAGAAGATTACCATTCTAGTTATCCTGATTCCATCAGAAAGCACTACTATCTTGGAAGATTTGTTTTCTCCACAACTTTTCATAAAACTATACTATGGAATAATATTCTCATTACTATTAAAAATAAATCTGTTTTCTCTCCTAAATGGTTTGATAGGAACATACATTTGGTTAATGATGTCTTTGACAGGGAGGGGAATGTGTTGTCTGATAAACAATTTCTGACTTTGTATGATTTTCCTTTACAAGAAATACTTTTTTTTTCTCTTCCAAATTAAGGGAATACTTAGTGGTCTGAATCAGTTAGAGCTCATTTAAACTCTGGGTAAGAGGACAGAACATGCGCAGAACTTCTACTGGTAGGAGTTTCTTTGATATATTTTGCAATAATAAATTTTAAAGACAAATATTTCCATCTAGACTCAGACTCACTCCAAGGGATTAATTCATTTGGAATTCCTTTGATAATATTAATGGGAAATATGCTTGGTTGTTGCCCTATAAATAATCCCCAACAAGGAAGTGCACTTAAATAGTTACATAATGTTTACCCTTGTAATTATATTATTTCAAAGTATTTTGAGGTAAGTAAAAAATGTATCTTGTGAGTTGGAAGTGGAAACCCATCTGTGAAACCCATTGAATGTAAGAAGACCAATTGTTTTTGAAAAGATTTCAGTTCATATATTTTTGGGCCCCTGAAAAGGTTTATAATTTTTAACTCAAGGATAATAATAATACATTCTATATCAACAATAATAAAGGTGTTAAGTATGTGTTCACTTTTTATTCTTAATGCCAAATGCTTCATTCACAAACGAGGTATGCCCCAAAATGTGTTACATTTAAACAAGCCCATAGATTGTTCTTTTGTGCGAACTACATAGTTTAATTTAATCCATATTTATCTTCTGATTTGTATTATCTATGTATTTATTTACGGTTTTTGTCTTCTGTCAATATTGAAGTGCTATACCTATTCTGTATGTAAAGCTACATTTTTTGTTCATTTAAAAATAACCCCCGACCCCGCCAAATAAAAATAATAAATTTAAAAACAACGGGCAAAGTGCTGCAGCATGTGTACGGCCGTAACCCGGAAGTGCGTTCACAATTCGGTTCCGGTGCATTACAGCAGCTGATGGAAATGGAGTACAGACACAAATTTTCATTATTTGGTTCGAAAATGGCACAGTAGTGCAAAGGAAACAGATAGCTACATACTTGCAAAAGGAGAGCATCAGAAGTGAACATGGATAATCAAAACACTGAGGTAAGGTGGACAGAAAAGCCTCAGAAAATAAGTGCAAATTAACAGTAATAATCTGCAATTAAAATTATAGCGGCTAGCTATAGCGTAATATCAGTATTAACCGTCGTAACTTCTGGCTGAACTATTTCCTAATATGTTTAATTATTAACTCCATTTTAACCAGTCTTGCTGTATAACTACTTATCTAAGTTAGATCGCTAGACTATACACCTGCTAACCTTCGCTCGCTGTTTAAGTTAAGTGATCTAGTTAGCTATGCATAATCAACAGTCTAGTCAATTACTTTGCGGCACACTAGATGATTGACTTAGCTTGCTAACCATCTTAGTATTGTGTTCGCTATTAGTACTTATCGATAATGTGTAATAGTTAGTGGCACTTGTTGTATACAACCTGTATGCTCCAGAGTTTGGCAAGCCTTTTCGGACACGGCCAATGACTTACTTGGTCAGCAGTTGTGTAGCTAGTTTACTAACGAGAAATAATATCTAGCAATATCACTTGCCTACTAGCTATAATGCAATCTGGGCAGCTAAGGTTGGGTAGCTAGCTAACGTAGAAATTGCAATTTTACCAAGCGTGTGTAACATGGTAAATTAATTCAATTCGCTATCTGAGTTAACGTTAGCCTGATATTAACAGTGAAATTAAATATGGACAAAATGTTAGCTAACATCAGTTTACGTTAGGTATGTGCGTGCAGCATAATGTTGCCATTGCTGTGCTAGTTTGTTACCACTTCTGGTTACCGCTTCATACTTTATTAGGGGATTATCATATTGCTTATCAAAAATCAACAGTGAAGTTATTTTTAGATATGATAGCTAGTAGGTGCAGTATCCAAAGAATGTCAGATCGCTAACATTGGCTAGATCATTTCTATGCACACGATTGATACGTGCGCAGGGTATTCTTACATGAGAAGTAGATAATCTACTTGGCTGTATGTGATTTGTAAGACATAAAGGAGTCTGGATAATAAAAACTAAATCTGTTACAAGATTTTAAGTTCTAGGCACACCTAGAATCTGTTGAATCATTCTGTTAAGAGTTATATTATTACTGCCTAGTTTCCAACGCGACTTGCAGTCACAAAATGGACATGTAACCCGTGGTTTGTGTCGTGCATTTTACAAAATCCACAGTAACCTCAGCCCTCACACTCACCGTGTCCCGGACACACACACAAAGGGGCACATTTCGCGGAAAATTACTGAGGTGTCTGTTCGCACGGGACTAGTATTACCAGAGGACCTCGGTTACCAAAAAAAAAAAAAAAAACAATAGGTTATTCAGTCCGGGAAATTTACTGTGCAGCCAAGTAAAAATGGCCGATATGGCAGATTTTGATGGAATTAAATCACAGGAGTATGCTAATAGCTAGTAATTCAGTTTGCAGGTCATCCTTGGGTAAAACGAATCCCGTCAGAATAGGGCTAAAGAAAGCTTTATAATATTGTTCCAGACGTGATGCCAAATTGAACACACAAACTAAAAGAACAAGACCTGTCAATTAGTAGAATAGTTTGGATTGTCAGTCTTGCCTTGATAGTGATCTGGAGGACCAGTATATGACAACATACTTTTGTGATATGAATAAATGAATAAAGGCTGAAAAAGAATAGATGTATATCAATATTAAAAGGGTTGTGATAGTGACATTAAATGAGACAGTCATTGCTTTCTTAGGAGAGTTATTGTAGTCATAGACTGCACTGTTCATGTTATTTTACTTCTGTGTTTTCCCTAATTAGGAAAGATTCAGCCTGGACTGCATGGAACAAAGTGGCGTCAGTATTTCGGGGTTCTCAGATGAGATCTTGTTGAACATTCTGAAGCATGTTCCCAGTCATGACCTGGTGCTCAGCGTGGGGCGGGTCTGCAGAAAACTGAAGACTTTAAGCCTGGATAAGAGCCTCACCAACCATGTCACACTCTCCAAGGAATATCTGGTAAGTAAGAAGAACATTTTTTTTGATGCTCATTTGGGTAGCGGAGGTAATAGTTGTTATTGGGGTAATTAATAAATGCTGTCGTCTGAATGCCCTCTGAAATAGTTGGTTTCAGTAGAGATTCAGGGTGTTAAGGTTTTTCCTGTGGTAATATTTAACTTATTTTCTGTCTAGTATTCAACATTTGAATGTTTTAGAAATCATTAGATTAAGCATTAGATGAAGATTCATCTTAGATTATGCATTAGATTTGGGAATTTAATATAATACAAAAATGACAATGTATTTTTGTAAATTGTGGTGATAAATAGGTTGCTTTGCACCATGAAAATAAATGTAAATGTGCCAGTATAAGCAGTATGAGCCAATTTTCATCCACAGTCCCTGGGCTGGGTAAACAGAAACTACTAGCAAATGCTACCATGTACACGTATCATGCTCATATGATATTTATGAGCTAAATTTACAATTTTATTATTTATGAGCTAAGTAGCCTAAGATCATTGTACTAATAGTAGCTCAGTTAATGGAGTGAGTCAATAAAGACAGTGACAGATGTTAAGTTACTCAATGAAAAAGAATAGAAATGAAAAACAGTTTAGTTAGTGTAGCTTCATCCTTAAAGGGATAATTCTGATTCTGAGTTTTTTTTTCCTGAGCCAATCAAAAACATACACTAAAGCTGAAATAATATTTAAACACTACATAAAGTCTATTTCCCCTTTAAGTCGGTGTGCACTATGAAATACATTAGTCTTCATTACTGTGTGATGTGAATTGGTGATTAAAAAAATCTTTCTCAGGCAAGTGATGATGCAGTTAAGCAAGTGGTGAAAGAGTTGGCGAGTGAAATTCAGTCCCTCAGCATGAGTGGCTGCTACTGGCTTTCTGGCAATACCATTGACCAATTGATCAGGTGCAAGGGCCTGGTCAAGCTGGACCTCACAGGCTGTCGACTGACGTCAGTGCGCCTATCCAAGATACTGTCCTCCCTCCGGGCCCTGCGCTCTTTGGCCATCGACATTAACCCTGGTTTTGACTCCAACCAGCTAAGTACTGAGAGCAAAGCTACCCTGAGCCAGGTCAGTGAGCTCAAACAAACCCTTTATACTCCATCGTATGGGGTGGTCCCCTGTTGCACCAGCCTGGAGAGACTGTTGCTGTATTTTGAAATCTATAATGTCACCAGGGAAGGGGCCACTGTTTGCTGCCAGCTTATGGTGGGACAGAGCAGTATCCTGCATTATCAGAGACTACAGGTGTTTTATGCCAGGCTGGCCCCTGGCGATGTCAATCAGACACTCATGAACCTGTACCTGGCCGTCTTCAGCGTACGGGTTCCAGAGCACTTGCGCGTTTTTGTTATATCGGTCCCCGGAAACAGCAGCTGGCACGCGGCAAAGAGCTTCCTGGAGGGCATGGCGATAAACGGGGCTCTGGAGGCCCTGCAGCTGCCGAGGACGTGGGTGGACAGGTCAGCCCTCCAGCACATTCTCAAACACAGAGTGCCAGTCCACCTCAACTTCAGCCGTTGCCCGAGTTTTGGTAACCAGGTGATCCACAGCGTGCTGGACAGTGTGAAGGACCCCAGGCACTTAGTCAACTTGAATCTGAGCGGCAGCTTTCAGGAGGACATAGACTGCCACGTGATGGAGGCCTTAGTGAGTGCCTGTCCTAACCTCAAACGCTTGAACCTCTCTGCAGCGCACTACCACGGCACCCCGGGCTCAGACGAGCACCTCTGCGCCGTCCTGGGCAAACTCAAGAGCCTGCGGTCCCTGGCGCTGCCCGTGTGTGCCGCTTCGGACGGGATGAAAAACGCGGACCAGGCGCCGAGGGATGAGCCGGCGCTCTCCAGCTCTCTCCTGCTGGGCCTGAAGAGGAGCGCCCGCGTTGGTGTGCAGACCTACAGGGCGGACCCGGAGCAGAGGGACAGCGAATCCAGCCACAGCTTCAGGGCGCTGCTCGAGGGGAACCCCTTCCTGGAGGAGCTGGAGCTGATGGGGTCTAACTTCTCCTCTGCCATGCCCCGCAACGAGCTCGCCAACCGCAAGGAGCAGGCGGCCTGCGGCTGGGCGGGGCAGATCGGGGACTCGGAGGTGGCGGAGCTGGGCGGCCTGGCCTTCCTGCGCAGGCTGACCTTAGCGCAGCTGCCTGGCGTCCTCAAGGGAACGGGACTGCTGCAAGTGGCCATGAGGTGCAGAGATCTGCAGGTGCTCTCTCTGGCTAACCTGGGGACACTGAAAAATATGACCTACATGCCAGCCCTTATTGATGCTCTTCCTCACTGTAAGCAGCTTAAAGACCTCAGGTAAGCTCATAGCACTGCTTTATCATACCCTTCTCTTTCAGCATTCAAGTTCAGTAAAACAGGGCCCTTAATACTGGCTTTATTGAAAAGGCAAGCTAAGCACTATATGCAACTGTTGAACAAATTCAGTATATTGTATTGTATGATAGAAAGCCCTAAGTGGGCATGACTTACACTGGAAGCTGTGTTTCCCTCACCTGTTCTCTCCCAAAGTGGACAGTGAAACACTACTGACTTTGTGAAAGCCCAGCCGATGTGATTTTTTAAGGGCTAGCGGTCCCACACTATTAATTCCTATTTGCAATACGTTATAGCTGTCCCTAGAGGGCAACAGACAGGCCCAGAGTCAATAGGACCCAAAAATGAATGGAAGCCAATGGGATGAGAGTCTGAAATCACTATAATATCAATCTTAAAAGCCACTGTCCTGTAAATATTTGGCAGATAACCTAATTTCATTGTTTGCTGGTGTAGAAAAAGTGATAATGTCTCCGTTTCAAGATTTTTGAGGGCAAAAGGCGCTCTAATGCTGAATGGCTGGGCCAGGTCATGAATAACGAGCAGTACCTTTCAGTAGAACATCGACAACTCACTCATCAAAGAATCCTTTGTTTTTGGTCTAAAAAAAACCTGCTTGTTATATGCATTTTCCTCACTAGCTGACTTTAGATGGACCCAATGCATGGTTATAATCTGTGATGTATATTTACGTTTTTTTCCCCCATTGGAACGTGCCACTTGTTTTGATTTAATGCTCTTCACACAAGTTCTTTTCTGTAGCAACGTGATTCATACGACTTGGGCTACCGATGAATTAAAATGAGAACTACTTCTGAGTATCATTGGTCAACTTTGGGATTACAAAATATCTGCATACATCACATTGTTTATTCATTGTGTAGTTGGGTATTCTGGTTCGTATACACACATAATGTACATACATGCATAGGGGCGCGGTAAGGGGGGTGGGGACTATTTTAGTTAGGACGATCCAAGGGCCCTGACTGACAGGAGCCCTCAGGACATATAAGAACATAGGGCCCCACCACCTCATAAAATCCTATGTGAAATCTTTTCTTGGGGCCCAAAATCTCAGGTGGCGCCCCTGCATGCATATATATGATCTCCCTTTCACATACAATTCATATGGTTTTCCACCAGGGGGCATAGTGTTTCCACTGTTAGACTGATCAGCAGACTCTTACTAAGATGTACTGGGCCATGAGGTAATTTGGAAGTTCATACATAATTCATAGGTAGGCTTACTCATTTATAGCATAGATTTCCAAACAAACCAACAGAATGGAGACCTATTAAGGGATGAAATCAGAAAGTGGCACGAAATTACGAAACAAAATGAATATGGGGAGTACTGTTTTTATGTTTTGTATTTAAAAAAAAAAAAGATGACCATTCTTTTTTATTGTTCATTGTGAAGTTAGTAATAATATTGTTGAAATGTACTATACTTATGACCTATGTCAAATTTAAAAAATCAGAAGACAATCAAGACATTTCTCAGTTAATGAAAGTCTGTATATCTTGTTTCAGTTTTTGACACATCCTTGTCTTTTCAGGTCTTGGAACAGGGCAGAAGAGTTTATTTAACTCATTAGCTCTGTCTCTGCCTCACCCCGCAGACTGGAGCAGCCGTACCTCAATGCCAACACGCGCTTCTTCCAGGCCCTGAGCCAATGCCACGCCCTGCGGCGCGTCTGCATCGTCTCCCGCAACGGGACCTTCCAGTCCGACGCGGTGATGTCATTCATGGACAGCTGTCTGGATGTGGTCATGTGCCACATGTTCATGGGTGGGACCCTGGTGGTGTGTAGGACCCTTCAGAAGGCCTTGCAGGACAGGTGAGCCTCTTCTCTTTGCTGACCAGTGATCAAATTCAGTATGGGTGGCTCATTCTGGAACTTTAAGGGGGATTTAAAATGAATTCAAACTGTCTTGCCACAAGGAACTGTCTGTGCTGGAATGACCGGGAGGAAGAATTGTTTTATAAAAATGAACTGCTGTAGCAATAAACCTTGAATTGTGGATTGCATATCAGACATGGCCATAAATTAACTCCAGCTATCAAACTAGGTTATATGTATGTAAATGAGCAAGAGTTTGATTGAACTGAATTTATCTGAAGCCATTAGCACCTATTAAATGGTTTACTAATTATTGAATTGCTTTAAAGACAAGTGAAGGCTCTGAGTCATGAAAAGTCAGTAAAATATTGGGTAATAGCAATGAGGGAAAAAACCACAGATAAAGTTCCAGCTTGTGTGTGCTATTGTGCTTATATGCAGTTCAGATTTGCCACATGTCATTTTTAAAGGTGTCTGTTGGTGCAAAATGGTAGGTAATGCAAACTGTTTTAAAGTTCCATCGTGAACCTAGGTTGAGTATCTGAGATTTTGTGTAAAGGGGTAATCAGCTGATTAAATGGTGACGGACAGGTGGGTGTGTCCTGTGCACAAAGGTTCAACCCCCCAGCTGCTCGAGGTGCACCGCAGCGTATAAAATGTTATTAGTCCTCCAGGGTAGCGCATCTTCAAAGATCTACAGCTTGATTATTCATTTTGTCGTAAGGCTGCAACGCAGCGGCGTTGAAGCGCAGCTTCATCACGGTGGAAGCGTCCGCGGTCGCCGCCGCCCGTTTACGGCCGTCGCTTTACTCCAGAGACACGGCCAATGACCCAATTTGTAGCGGGAAGCGAGTGACTCACGGCCAGTTCCCAGTGCTCCGTCCACATTCATAGATATAAAGCCGCCCTCCGGTTGAGGGGGAGGAGCCATAATGCCATTAGACGGGGAACGCGAAAGCCTCTGTTATTGCGCCGCCCGCGTTACCAAGGACAAGCAGGGTTCCCGTGCGGTTTGAAGGCTGAGCTCTGATTTATCAACTTTCATCACAGAAGAGCAAACATCAGTCAGCCTGTCATCATATTTTTCAGTGGTTTTATTTCAACACCACATTGGATATTTGTTCCAGAAGGCAGTGTTTATCCTTTGTGCAGATGGCTATTGATCAGCCCAGACAGAATAGCATGGCCCCATATTGGATGGAGAGCCTCTTTTGATTTTTAAACCCGGGATTCAAATTCAGATCAGATCCACATTGCCTCATTCTCTTTGTCAGCCTTTTATGAAGATGAAGCTGCAGGGCTGAAGTCCGGGCTCGTGCCGTTATTGTTGAACAACCGAGGAAATCATGAGCAATACCCTGCAATATTTATTTCTTGTTTTGTTCTAGATGATTCCTTCATCTAAATTAGCAGTTCCTGCTTAGCCTCTGCTTCAGAGTACATTTAAAGGGTGTTCATTAGTTTGTGGGGCACACACCCAGCCCCACCTCTGGGCTGTGTTTTTGAACAAGGCGCTCTCAGGAGATCTATTGTGCAGGTGGACGAAATATTACCCATCCTCCTCTGTTGCCCTCCGCAGAGGCTACAAAATGGCCATCAGCTCATCTTCCATATGTCCGCCATTTGTCAGTGGCAAGGCAAAGTCACGCTAAAGCTACAAAGACCGCTTGTTATAAATGTGAACCCACAACAGTCTATAAATAGTTCCTCCCAGCGTATGAATGTATTGTTTGCATTTTTCTTGTTAGGGCAACATCTGTTTTGTCCATGTGTGACAGGAAAGAGGCCAATCCAGCTGCACACTTCAGTTGTCCATCTAAAAAAGCATTTTTAGGGTTTGAACACGGAGTAAACACTGCAGCGGAATAGCAATTCAGTCTTTTGTTCAGTTTTATTAAGTGGAACATGTTCTAACGCGTAACTAGTTGATGTTTAGAATAAATATATAGTTGTTCTGCCAGCGTATTTCACTCTTAAATTGATGTTTTTAAATCTGCTTGTCACGTCTCCACCATTCCAACCTTCCAACCAAAGGGTGGTTTTCTGTTATCAGTGTCCATCATTTAAAAGGTCAGTATAAATACAATCCTAGGATGAAAATACCCCATTTGAAGTGAAAATATATGGATATTTGAAATATTAAAATGCCATGTTGTCATCTACTCACTAGTTTAACAGGTCCCACCCATTGTATTTTGATGGAAAGAGAACACTTGTCTTTTGAAGTGGTATAATAATAATTTAGAAACTATTTTCTTGCATGGAGATGAGCGACGTCTGTCTCCAGGTAAGATGGCTTAATATATCACTGATGTGAAGTAATTTTGGTATTGAGGCTAAAAATACGGAGAACACTGTGATGGAGGATCGTGGCAGTCTGCTACCTTGCCTTTCGCTGAAGTTAATCATAAAAAGCAGCAGATGGCACCAGTGTTCATTACTTGGTTTTTTCTGTTTCATGGCCATTACAGACGGGGACTGCATGGAAAAATTGGAAGTTGGAACTGTCAGCATTGCTTCCAGTAACTATCTATTTAGTTCTGGATCACACCAAAGTTCTTGTCCAAAGCCAAAATTATAAAGTGATTCTATTTTAACCCCAGCGGTAAAATTAAAAGGCATATGTAGCTGGCACTCCCAAAACAGCAGAAATCAAAATGGCCCCCTGTAGCTCAAATAAGCTTTTTCCTTTGGACTTTCTGTGGACCTCTCTCTGAACGGGGCATCTCTTGGCTCCTGATGCTGCCGGAGAGATGGCTGCCCCAGTTGCATATGATTTAGTGCACACCTCAGTGTGAGCTGACAGTGCCTGATGAAATATGATCAAGTTACTGCTGGGCCTCCTCGCGCGTTTCTCCTTATCAGCTTCAGGCATTGTGTTCAGTCAGAAGAAAGCTTTAAAGTCAGGATTTAATTACGCCTTCCCTCAAAGGGATGGCGTTGAACAAATAACCGTCTGCTGTCCTCTAGAATTATTATTGTTGTTGTTATTGCTTTTGCTGTTGTTTTAATTTCTGACAACAGCCGCTATCGATTTGTAACTGGTGACTACTCAGACACACGTGCTGCAGTCTGATAGCGCGTTACCTGTGTCGCGCTTATTCAAACAGCGGGAAAACCGCAAGACAAATATGACGGGTCGTTTATCGCCGAATTAGTCAAGAAAGGGTGTTTCCTGTTATCGCTGAAATGATGAACGTGTCGTCATTCCGTTTCCTGGAACATCAGTGAGCCTGCCTGAAAAACAAAGGGGATTTAAATGTCTTGTTCGTTAAAGTGTCCAATACATAATGTATTTTTGTTCATTAAAATGCGTGGAGTGCGCGGCAACCTTTCAGGCCCCCCGTCCCCTGGGGAATTCTCCTTAAGCAAACGTTTGGGCTGTCTGGCTGCGGCGCTGCATTTCAAAGCCTCCCATGCAGAAAATACAGACAGTCATTAACACGCCATTATACCAGAGAAAAATACTACAACCAAAATAAAAGCGCAGTGTTTGCTCCGGTATGATATTAGGCCCTTTTTTTTCTTTTTTTTTTTGAGGAGTCAACTTCAAAAGCTTCTGTGCTTTAGGTTTACAGTGTCAGTTCAGCGAGTTTGCCGTCACACAGGGCTGTCAAACCCGCGCTGCGTTTTGGCGGCGATGTTGCAGTTTTGATCGTTTTGATTCAGATAGCTTTTGCTCTTGAAAGCGATCTGCGGGGTTTTCGCGCCAGTCTCTCCGCTGTCATTTCCTCTTGTCCCTTCCGTTTTTCTGCTGTGTCCTTATAAGCTTCCGTGGAAGCGATCACCATACGCGGCAAAACGCTTATGTGAAGAGCTCCAGGAGGGTAATCCCCTTAAAGAAAGAAGAGGGATTGTTTGGGGGTGAGGGGGTAGTTGGATGGGTGTTTTCTTTTTAAATCAAAAGGACAAATGGATTTTATTCTGCAAGCCTAGGCCGCTGTGACATTAAGTCCGTTGTATCAAAGGAATTCTTCTGGGCCCTGCTGAAATGAGTTCTGGAGGTCTCTGCACAATTTTGAATGGTCTCCTATCAATTTGACAAGGAAAGCAAAATGTCCTCTCCCTCTGTGTCTGGCTTGGTTCACCAGCCAGGCCTCAGGCTTAACCCTTTCAGGACCAGAATCTCCAGATGCCGGCATGGGCGCCAGGGTCTAATCGCACGCACTGCGGCTAGGGTAGTTCCCCGGCCAAGTTTCTACGAAACTTAAACGCTTTTGCAAACCAGCTCCTGGTGGACGGAGGGAAGGCATCCATCTGTTAGGACAGTCCCACCCAGTCTCAGGATCAAAGCTCTGGAACCATCTGTGGCCCAGGAATATTTCAGTTCCTTTCCGCAACACCATTGGTGTCGATTCCCCTCAAATTTCAATTATAATACCTGCATTATACCTGGTTTGAGAATAAATCATTTCACTTGGGAGCAGCATTTCAGGCATTCAGTGAAGGATGACAAATTACTTAATGCCCCAGCTATTAAAGAGAATTCACCATTGCTGTTTGCGAGCCGGTCGTTTTTAATAAGCTAGTGGATTGGAGTACGGTATTCAGTCACCATAAAACCTACCTATTGGCCTGAATTATTGTCTCCGTTGCAGGGTTTACAAAAGCTGATTATTAGCCAATCCAGTGACAGAAAGAATATTCCCATTTTCCCAACTCATGGTTAAATGCGAGTAAGCGTCAGAGGGGCACGGTGAATGAAACTGAAAGGTTTTGTGTGGTAACAGCGATGGTCTCCCAGTTCCTGTCTTTTTCCTGTGTTTTTATAGGAAATTGAGCAGACGTGTTATTAACTATTGCAGGTCTGACCTGGCTTCTGCCTGACTTACGTTGCTGCAGTTTGCTGTAAAAAGGCTGCGCACAGTTGACAAATTCCTCTCTCCCAGACCCACACAGCCGCGATGCCTCCTTTTGGAGTGTGGCCTGGGAGAGCTTCCCTGTGGCTGTACGGGACAGAAGGAGCAGGTTCTGACATGTAAGACAGAGCTGGTAGACTGGCTCGCTGCGCCTCATTGGTACACAAGCGACAACGCCGATTCTGTCTCTACTTCTCCCTCGGAATTATTAAGCCCCTGTGCGTGCGTGCGTCTGCGTCTGCGACCGTGTGCCTGCCCGTACATGTATCAGTGTGTTTTTGGGAGAGGTTCGAAGCTCATTAGTTCTCTGAAAATCTCTGTGCAGACAGACAGCCGTCTCCTCTCCCCAGACTCCTGCTTCTCCCTCCCTGCTGTGTTCTGTGGGCCCGGAGACACACCCACACAGTGTGTTCATACGGTGCCGTACTGCTGACTGCTTTTTGTTCTCATTCTCTCGACATCAATCAAATCCCACAATTTTGATTGATGTAGAACAGTCAAAGCCATTACTTTAACTTAATAATGTCCAAACATTTTTTTTAAAAGCAGGAAAAAAAAAAAAACTATTGTTGCAATTTAAGGGAGTACAATGACTGCTGTTGTCAAACATATTTTCCATTAAGTTATTGATGCCAGAAAATTGTTGTAGACCACTATAATGTGCATAATGTATCTGTGTTCAGTGTATTAAGTATATTTTAAATGCAGTGATGTTTTACTGGAAACACAAAGACATGTAAGCAGAATACATGATACCAGTACAGCGTGTGGACGTCTCAGGGGCACCCTGTGGTACGGATGTACCGGGTGCTCTTGCACTGTCTGATACAGCACACTGTCCTTAGGAAAGTCCTATTCCCTTTTATTGGATCCTTGAAACAATTTCATTTTCAGAAGTAGACCATTTTTGGTTTGTGTTTGTCTCAAAGAGTTTGATAAATGATGGATGCTTGTATGTGCAATGCTAATGAATAGAGTGCCCCTCTCATCTGTTCCCGCCCGCTTCTGTGACTTTTCACCTTGAATCGCAGCCTCCGTGTTAGCGCTGGTGTTTAACGTTGGCGGCACTCCTCGGCCTGTGTCTGAGGTGAGTCGCGGGCGGTGTACGGCACACAGGGCTGTAGGGAGATGAAGCTCCGTGGTGCTGCAGCGCTGTGTGGCCCGTGCAAAGGGGAGCAGACCAGAGCCCTCGTTGGTCTGCAGAGGAGAAGACCGCAGCGAACACGCGCTCTCGCAATTCGCGGTTTTAAGTGGTCCTTCAGCCTGCGTGCGTTTGGGGTGAGACAGCGCCTCCGTGTAACGCTGGAATACAGTTTTCTGTCTGTCACAGTTACCTCCTTACAGCTCATGCTGGATCATACATTTCAGTACTGGAGCACGTGACACACCTAGCATATTCCTGTGGTACAGCCCTTCACCTTTGGCGGCACCTCTCCTGCTGCATGTAATTGCGACCAAGGCTTTCATTTGTACGTCCGAATGCGCCGTCGCAGGCTTTGCAGGAACAGCTTGTAGCGTGGCGGAGCAGCCCCTAGCCTGTTTGTACTGGAGCGCTCAAACTGTTCATCCCAACGCTCCATCTGGATTTGTGCTTTTTTTTGGTCGTGTATCAGCCCGAAATATCAACTGTGAACAATTAGCCTCTAAAAGTCTTCTCTACAGCTTATTGCAGCCATCTCAGTGAACACAGAAAACTTGTAAAAAAAAAAAAAAGGGAATTTAAAATAAAGAAAAAACACAAAGTGAATTTTCAGAAGTTCTCTTCACTCGGATTTGAGTGGTGCTCGTGCAGGTCTTGATACATCATTGGTTTGAATTGCCGATAAGACTCCATTGTTGGCTCATCTCGCTTTCTTCATTGCTGTAGTTTTAACTCACTGAAATGGGGGGCGCAAGCAAATGTCTTTTTGCTTCACCGTTTGGAGGTGGATGGCGACATTACCCAATACCTGAGCTTAATTAGGCGGGCCTAACTGCTGTCGGCGTCGTCTGTGGCGCGAGCTGGAATGCTAACCGCTCCGCGCGTCCCTGCGCCGCGTCTCCCCGGCCCAATGACCCGTCCATTTCCATTTCCTCCGCGCGCTGTGTTTAACTGCCGGGGAACGACGCTCTCCGCCCGCCCTGTAATGTACACACAAATGAACTGAATCACCGCCGCCGCGTGTTTGCTCTGTCTGTCAGGGGAGCCATTTTCCATGCCCCGGCTCCATAGGCACACACCGCCACCCCTTCCCTTCTCTCCGCAGTCAAATATTTATTTATTTCCCACCGAATACCTTTGTACTCCTGCAGTGGGGGGTCAGTGCCTGTGGAGAGAGGGGGGATGCGGAGGGAAATGAAGTGTGAGGCGCACACCGGGGTCTCGCTGGAGTTTCCTCTAACGCTGCCCCTGCTCTCCACGCTCGCTGAACGCCGGGATTCGCAAGGGTGTTTTAGGCACACTCCCGATGCCTAAAAAGACCACCCTAAATCATAACTAATCATCCATTACTACCACAGCTAATTAGAGGCTAAGAAAATAACACTGCAGCCGGGTGAACGGCCGGCGTCCTGTGTGAGAAGAGGAGATTTACAGGCAGACTCGTAAATGAAGGCGAGCACGGCAGAGGACCGTTATTTTTCAGGCTGGGGGCGAGGGGGCGGGGCATGGCCCCCTGATTTAAGACACTCGTGCGCATTTGCATGCCTTTAATTCCTCTTTTTCCAGTGGGGCGGGGTGAAATACTGATTCTGACTCCATCGCTCACTGCTTGACAGCTGTAGAGAGGACGACAAGACAGAAGCCATCAAGCAGGTAATCCCCTTTTTGTTGGGGCAGCGAGCGTCACAGCTAACTGACTCATCAGCGGTCCGGCGAGGGGATGGGCGTAGCCGAGCGGAACACGGCGGCGCGCGGTCCCACGTGTGCTGTCCCCAGCTGGGAAAGGAGGGAGGGAGGAGGGAGGAGGGGGGACACCTTTGGTTGGGGGAGAGAGCGTAATGGGGAGAGGGAAGGCGAGTGATAACGCTTGGCCTTTGTGTTGTGTGAGCTCCGGGGCTCTTCCTTTTCCCTCGCTCACCGCCGATGCACAGCCCCAGCCTTCGGAGAACAGAGCGGCACAGCGGGAGCGCACGCCTCCGCCGTGTTTTTTTTTAACGTGCCGTTTCAGAGCCAGCCGTGCCGGGCTGTTTGTCCTTCGCTTGTTTTTGGGCCGCCTTTCCTAGTTTTTCAACAGGGAATCGAGTACAAGAGGCAGTGCAGCCTCAGGGAGAACTGAAAGAATAAATAATACTCACAAACTGGTGCCGCTCCTTCGGGCAGAGCCCCTCTGTTTGCGCACATCTGCTGCCGGGTCCCTGTGCTGTGGGGTCAGCGCCCTCAGTGACGGCTGCCTCAGCTTCCCCTGCTCTCGTTCTCATTCTCGCTGAAAGACTCAGCCTCCACTGAAGGTTTTTGGACATTTTGGTCTCGAACGAGATGCCTCACGGCAAAGTCTTTTGTTATTCATTTCACTTTCATTAAGGCGAAGCCGCGGACGGGCAGTTGGTAGTTATCTAATGAGAGGCAGGGGGAGCGCAGATGAATCTACAGCTCTGCCGCTTCAAACAAGCCATTTGTTTTTCCTGGGATAGACAGTGAATCAATCCAGGGAGACTGCTGGGAAATGGAAGTGTAGAGGTCCTGCAGCTAATGAGCTCAGGAGAGCTGTGATCCCCTCCCGCTCATTCCTTTCCTGTCCTGTGAAACGGCGGCATTGATCTGCGCGGGCCTCTGCATTATCACTGCTATTATGGAGATTATCAAAGTTATGATGAATGGAAACTCCACTTTAATGCGTATTATCCACTTTCAATCCAAAATAAGTGGTTAGGTCTCTCAGTCGGCAACTTGTGAGAAGCCCATTATTGCTAATGCGTAAAGAAGGGTGACCTAGCGCTAGATGGCTGCGAATTCATCTTTGTTCGCGCATGTCAGTGTACCTAATGCATGTAAGCGTACATAGGAAAGGTCCACTTACAGGTGTTTCTGGCTGAGCGGTAATAAATAGGTGACCGGATGTTTATTTAGAACGTTCTGGAATGAAGGGCAAATAAGCTGACCTGTCACATGGCCTCCTCCTCTCAGGTATTGGTTGGTTACTGCGTCGAGCTCTGCTTTTGGCGCACTGAAGGGCAGAGTCTCACGGCTGCTGACGGGCCCTTCGGCGGTGCTGGCGTTATTAATGAGCTGCGGGTCGGCATATTCCCGGGGTGGAGAGTGTGCTTCCCGCTGCCCTGTCTGTGGGGTCTTTTTTGTTTAAGCCCACCTGGCCAGGTACGTGCAGGGGGCGGGAAAGCCTTCGTACCCGTCCCGTAACCCTGGCCGCCTGCGTGAGGAGGGGCCTCACCAGCGGCAGCGTATTGGCCGTGTGTAATTACTCAGGAGCGGAGCTCTCCTGGTTCATGATTGGAGGAGCTGGGTGTCTCAGATGCCTGTGTCTGCTCTTTCATTTGCAAATGTATTCATTCACTCAGTCAAGCTGAAAGTTTCGCATTAGCTACTCGCTGAAATTGACAACCTTTTCATCTCTTTCCCCCCCTCCCTTCCCCCCCTGTAGTATTATCTCTGGAGGGAGCTGGAATATCAATCTTAAAGAACACAAAACAAGACCGCTTTATAATCGGGGGAATTTAGAATTGAAGCAAAGCGCGTCTTAAATAGTTTTTTTATCGTGCTAGAATCGGAAGCTCTGGTAATGTGCCTGTATGTGAAAGAGATTTATAATTCTATTGGAATTTTATGGTCATACTCTTGAAATTTGTGCTGTAGAGACTGTAGTACACAGACGGGAATGTAAGGCACCTTTATATTTCCCCCAAAAATCTTTTTTATTTTTTTTATTTTTTATTATTATTTAAAAAATTTTTTTTGAGTATCATCACCTGCAGTTCAGGGTCAGTCAGTGACTCAGGTTGAATTTAGGCAGTATCTGTGGGCCGTATTTTCCAGGCCCGCTGCGGTCGTTTGCATGAAAGGTTTTGGCTGGCAGCCTGTCATCTCTCTCTCTCTCTCTCTCTGCCCCTCTCCCCGCACAGGTTTACACCTCAGCGCCCGGCGCTAAACGTGGTGATCTACCCCCTCCTGCACGAAGACCTGGCCCTCCTCATCAGGGACATACCCCTCCTCCACCTGGACGAGATCACGCTCTTCAAGAGCCGCGTGGCCGAGGACCCGCCCCGGCTGTGGTGGTGATGGACGCGGCGGGCCCTTGGGGCCACGTGCCGGTCGCTCCTGTCATCTCACGTGCACGCTGCATACGGCGGGGACGTTCAGGGAGGCGCGTCGCGCGTACAGCCCGGTGGAAAGCCCATCTTAGCGGTGGATGGGGTGGGGGGGGAGTTCAGGACCTCAGGCTGTTGGAGGGTCAGTGCTTATGTGTGGTATACGCTCTTCAGCGAGAACACTTTTGCTGAATTGCTCCACTAAATAACCCATCTGTGTAAGTGAGTTCTAGAATATGTTTAAGATGTGGTAATATAAACACTGCGAGATATGTCCATCTCCCGCCCGCCATCCCCCGCTCCCCCTTCTCCGAGGCCTGTCTTTTTGAGGCGTTTTTTGCTGCCTTTGTGATATGTCGCCGCCGTCGCCACTTCGTTTACTCTACCAAGGAGCCTGAATGGCGCTTAAATGACCCACTTCCAGGAGTGTTTCCCCTCGGTGTATATCTTCTTGTGGAAATAGAGAGCTCCTGCTGATGTTGAATTGGCTGTGCTGTCCGGGTCTCTGTAGAGGTAAGCTATTACCGCCTGATTACTTTTCAACCTCCGGCTCCGGCACCTCGGCGGCTCACCGGGAACACCGGGGCAGGGGAGCGAGAGGAGCCGTCATTAGCCCCGCTGTCTGTCACCTCTCAATAGCCGGCCGCTGAGAATGCGACTGATTGCTAATTTTGTATTGAGCGGCAGTAATTTGTTAACAGCAACCTAATTGGGAAGGAGTGGTGGGGGTGGGGGTGGGAGTGGTGGGGGTTGGGCGGGGGGGTTCAGATAAAAACCAATACACCTGGTGATAGTTCAATTTTCTCCCTTTCCACCTTCTCTCAGCTGGGGCACTCTTGCAATCACGGGGCAGAGAGGTTGCATTCAAAAACGCTCCTTCTCAAGAACATAATGGCCCACCTATCAGGCCTCTGAAATCACCCGTCTCCCCTCTCAGCCGTTCCCTTCCGCGGGAGTCATTTCCCCCTCCTCGGCCCCGAGTCCCGTGCGGAGACGTGCCGAGGCCCCCTTTCAGCCGCGCGGCTCCGTCTGCCCCGGCCCGCCGCCGCGCGTTAGCCTGCTTTGCTCGCCGATCAAAACAAACCCGCGCGACAGGCTGGCTAACGGGCGCGGCGAAACGAGCGGACCCATCAGACGGCGCGCTGCGGAGATCGGGCAGGGGAAGGGCGTGCGGACGCGGCCGACAGCGGTGTTCACAGTTGAGACCGTGGCAGATGAGCAGATGCTGTTTTTATGACGGTGCTTTACCCGACTTTATTGCTTTCTGTGTTTGGCGGAATGGGAAAGTTGGCAGCCGTAGATTGTTTTTGGTCTTGTGCTCCGTGCTAAAAGGCATGCTGTTAAAGTAAACCTATCTATCTCTTGGAGACCGCGGCTTGTGGGAGTAGAAAGGGAAACTGCAATGAAATCCAGCCTAAATCCCACAAGACTGCATCTACCAAGCAGCAAATTGTATTAAGTGCTCTAGTGATAAAATCAGGTTCTTCAGCCTTGTGTCACAGAAACGTAGTTTGTTTTTACTGAAAACACCACTACTATGAGTGCCAATGGAGGATGTGTAGACAAAGCTTCTGTTAATGGTTCTCCGTGTCTGACCATTTCATCCCAATGGAAAGGATCTCTTGCCTTCCAATGTGTACTTTTCAGTGGAAAATTATATTTCATACGCACCGTTGTTCACGTTGTATATGTGCCTGTTGAAATCGGCAATACTCAATGGCTAGAAAGTGAAATGTCTTTGAGAACAGTAAAATAGGGTATTGTGTCTTTGTGGCTTACAACTGCACCAGCAGCACTTGTTTTTCTAAAATACCAGCTGAATGGTTGAGAGCATGATATGTATTGAATGTTTGCATTTTTATGGTTTTTGTCTTTTGAGTGGGCTTTGAGAAAGAAATGCTTTTTTTTTTTTTTTACATGGTTTCCAGTGACGATATTGTGATGGGTTTTATTTTCATCAACACATTTCATTACAAATAAATAATATAAAGAATAAATCAAAGGAATTCTCTCTGTGGTTTCATTTTAAGGAAACTGATTTCCCTTCGAATGCATACATTCAATTCCAATGGCAATTTTTTATGATTTCGTATTCCTTTGAGAATTTTTTGCAATAATCTTGCCTTTGTAGTCAATTTGGTAGTTTCAGATGAAATGTAGCAAAATGAGAATGTGATACTATTACCCCCACATCACAAATGCTTGAAGCACTTACATCTACATGGGACAAAAGAAGGAACAGCAGAGCTGGAAGCGTTAAATGATCATGTGACCTTTTTTTTGAGAAATTAGATCTGTTCATATTACATATGTATTTATAATTGTGCTCTTAAAAGTTCATACTCAATATAACCTGTAATTTAAGGCTTCCACTGTTTTCAGAAACACTTAAGCTTTTCAGCTTCGATAATAGACTAAAGCTACCAGATGTAATGTTCAATTAAATACGCCATTAAATACACCTGCCACATCTGAGCTGTAGGTAACAGTGCACATACTCCTGACTTCTACTAGTAACAGAAATTGTCATTAGATTTGATTTGAATCTCACTTTTATCTGAAGCAGGGGATCATGGGGGATGCAGATCTGACTGTTGTTCCATGTCAATATCTTGGTGTCTTCCGTTCAAAGCCGGTGTTTGAAATGTGTGATGAGGCCAGAATAGACTGTGTGCCCTGGAGGAGTGCGGCAACCAACGAGGGGGAGAACACTTGCGCAGGCACTCAGGCTCACATACAGACACGCTAAGTCTGTCACACTCAAACGCTGTGCGCTCCTCAGTCACCTGGCAAATGCTGTCAACTGCACGTGTACAGTTTATTTCGAGGAAGAAGAAAAGCTTTAGCTTTGGAAGAACATTTTCATCTACTCAAGCCGCTGAAGCAACGCTCCCTCTGACTTTACTGTCACAGTGCACTGAAGCAAACAACCATTACAAAGCCCGTTGACTGATTGCAGTTTTAGTGGAGCTATGACCTGGATGCCTGGAACCTCTTTTTACAAAGCGAAGGCATCCATCGGGGTGCTGTGGCCCTGTTTGAGGTGGTGGAATGGAGTGTGGAGCGGTGATGATGTAATGAGAGGCCAGCGAACTCCTTCCCTAAGCTTTTCTGGTTGAGAGCAGTTTATATACTGTCTGCCTTGAACATTGACTGCAATAACACTGACTGTAGAAAAACATAAAAACAGTTTTGTTCTGGTACTGGCTTATAAAGCCTCTGAACCTTCTGAAAAGGCATTGTTTGGCAAACACTGTATAACACGTTAACAAAAAGGGTACAAATCAAAGGCAATGTTGTGCTTTGTCACTATGGTAACCAGTATTTATGCTTTCAGAATAAGTGCCTATGAGTGAAGCCTATTTCTGAATTGAATGCAAACACATTCAGTTGCCTAGAACACAAAATGGATCTTGACTACCTGCAGTTATGTTGGTGCAAAATGTCAATACCCTGCATCTTCAGAGAGGCACAGATCTGTCAGTTTCTCCAGAGGAGGGCATCCAAACCAATATACCGTTTCTGCTGTTTTTTATTGTTTCATATGGTGCATTTCCATTTATTTCCAGTCCATGCAATGCCAGCCCCCATTGCCACATTATATTTGTTATACTATGCTGTCTGCAAGCTTGGTTCAATTTTAGTTATGGTGCTTGGCGAATTACACTATTCAATAGTAGAATTCCATCACTACTCATGGACTAACTCACAGTAGTTTGCACTGCATGATTCAGGTCCACAGGTCCACAGTTGCAGGTCAACATGCACATGACAGTCGAAAACAGACCCTTAAAATAAAAATAATAATGAGAATAATACATTATTATTATTATTATTCTGTATAGTTTTTCTGTGATTACCGAACATTCAGAACAAACAAAAAGCAAATATTTATAGCTGTATACCCCGTTATCAACTCATTAAAAAACTGCCACATCAGTGGGCTCGTATTCCCAGCAATCAACCACAGTAATAGGCTACTGTTTCCCGTTCCACATTCCAAGTACAGAGACGAAATGGCGCGTGCTCCTGCCTGCCTCGGACCACAATGCAGAATTTGGAAATCCATGCTGCAAGTAAGTTTGCGTGATTTGCAGAAACAAAACGGTAATGCAGTACACAGCATTCACGTATAAAAATAGGAACCACATCGTTAACGCCATAAGATTAAAAATTAAAAGCATGTACAATAACTGTGTGTTGCTTATGGACAGTGAAATTAAACTAAGGGAAAATATAATTAAAAAACGCCACGTGTTGGTACTTATACTGCTTGTTTTGTGCTACGTTGCTTCTTAATATGAGGAGACAGGGCGAGTGAAAAAGCAGAGACTGTCTTTTTTACACAAAGTGTAACAAAAAGATAAAAAAGCTGGAAAACAAGAACATATTATTTTAAAAAGTGGTAAAACTGCTAAAGAAGACACGCCTAAAGTAAATTACAACAGGATCAAATAACAGTACACAAACGATAATTACACAGGAGTAATAAAACGGCGAAATACTAAATCAGAGATAAATTAATGATTATTAACTGAAAGCTGAAGTAAAAAGGGAGGTTTTAGCCATATTTTAATTCCCACAGTCTGCCTCATATTTTATATAATAGCTTTCCATAGTTTGGGGGCATATTAAAGAATAGCATCCTTGCTTTTCCTTTATGTTTCCTTGGGCACATTTGGTAAACCAGCATTAGAGGATCAACAGTAAGGGCTCAAGGGGGGACATAAAATGACAGGCAATCAGAAATTTATGAATGAGAAAGAAAAAGGCCACCCTCACTGATCAACCTGATAATGTGATGTAGACAAAAGTAATGTGCTGTTTTCTTTATGAGAAAACCACAGCTTTGTATCCCAGACAGAAGTCTATAGGCAGCCGTCTCAAGCTGGGCGGATGCTAGTGTTCCGTACAACGTCATGTGATGTGGTTGTAGGAATGGATGTGCTGAGCTTCTTGCTGCACTGATTCAGCCTGCTTTGGCTCCAGCTTGTATTACTCTGGCTCCAGCTTTGCAGTGGAAAGAAGGTATACTGGTGTACTGGTATACAGAGCAGAGCTGAATTACTGTGCTCAGTATATTTCGACTAATATCTTTCTCTAAATGACTGGAAGGAGTTTTACTATGACAGAAGATACCGATACATTTAGGTGTCTTTCTTCCTCCTTTTTTCCCTAGATTTGATTCTCAGTGTGGCATCTTGTACAAACAGTGCATACACATCCCTCATTGGAGGAGGCTAGTGGCCGAGTATGGTGGTAAGTGAATTTTCTGGAGGGATTAATTGCTTTAAAGATGAGCCTCGACTGGTTTGGCCTGCCTTTCTCTCAGCCCCCTGCTGCTATGCCCAAACATGTTTTTTTTCATCTTTTAATCTATATTAATGTCTGTCCGTTGCGCCTACATGTCCTTCTGGCTGGTGTCATTTTTTAATTTTTATTTATTTAACTGAGTGGGTTGCTCATGATGACCAGTGAGACATACTGTATCTCTGTGGCTTGCAGGCTCTTAAAGAGATTTGGGAGCTCTGGGCTAAATCAGATTCCCCAACATGAATGAATGAAAAAAAAAAACAGATCAATTAGTGACAAGAAACCAGAGCATTCTAGTAAATTTTTAGGTGACACTTTCTTTTCTAATTCCTCTTTCATTTTTCATAATCGTCCTGATGAAACAAGGACAATTTGTGTAACTTACAGATTAGGCTATTATAGGCTACTATATCTTTTGTATAACAAAACACTGCTTCTGCTGTAATGTTCTGTACCATAGCACTCAATGCAAAGCATTCAAATTGAAAGGATTCCCTTTTCTTTCAAGATGGTGTGCTGTTTGAAGTTCTGCTCACGCAAAAATGCTGGACCGAACGTCAGTGGATATTAGAAAAAAGCGCTTTCACAGGGCGGCTGCCGCGATGAAGGCCGTGCATTTACGCTCAGAGCCAATGACTTTGTCTGTCTCAGAATCTGTGCGTCTCATTATGCTACAGTGCCATGCTGAAAACCCAACAGCACAACAAGGGCAGCTTTCATTTGCATTATCAAGTGTGGTTTTGGGCTCAAGCAGGGAGCAGACACAGTAAACAGCTCCTCAGACATTTTATAATTGCACCGTCTTGCTACTACAGATTCACATTGATACAGAAGCACAAAGTGGGCCCAAGAGTAAATCGATAAATCAGTGAAAACTGTCTTAACATGCTGTCCTAATAAACAAAGAAGATGTACAAACTTTATTAAAGTGAAGAAATGCAAATTATATGATCACAGCAGGGAAAAGGAGCAATGAGGCAAGGACAAGAGAACATATTGCCTACAGGGATAGTATTAAAAAGAAAGAATGTATTATTTTGGGTATTTAAATGAAAAATATACAGTGCCCTCTATAATGTTTGACACAAAGACATATTTTTCCTTGATTTGGCTCTGTACTCTGCAATTTTAGATTTGTAATAATTCAAATATGGTTAAAGTGCAGGTTTTCAACTTTTATTAAATTGTATTTTCATATGTTTTGGTTTCACCATGTAGAAATTACAGTACTTTTTATACATATTCCCCCCACCTCTGGGCACCGTAACGTTTGGGACAAATGGCTTCGCAGTTCTTTCTGATTAGTCAGGTGTGTTCAGTTTTGATTCTAGCCTTTTTATTGCCTTTGGACTCTGTTGTTGGCATTTGTCAACCTGAGGACCAGAGTTGTGCCAATAAAAGCCAAGGAAGCCATTATGAGGCTAAGAGATAAGAAAAAAACAGTCATATGCCAAGCTTTAAGCTTACCAAAATCAACTGTTTGGAACATCATTAAGAAGAGAGCACTGGTGAGCACAGTAATCGCCTGGTAGGCCAAGAAAGACCTATACCAAAATGTACAAAAAGTGCTCAAATTTCTACATGGTGAAACCAAAGCATATAGAAAATACTCTTAAATAAAAGCTGAGAATGTGCACTTGAAACACATGTGCATTGTTTGATTTTAAAAGTAAAATTGTGCATATATATATATATATATATGTAGAATGAAAAAATGTAGGTTATTTATACACTTCTAATAATTAACGTTAAACAGGCTGGTGTATTCCCAGCTGGCTTGAATCCTTTAAAGCACTTGCCATCAGGGGTAGTGTGTACTTAAGTCCGATATGGTTCTTCAGATTACTGCTGCATTAGCTCCTGCCAACAATGTGCCAGGTGCTAACAAGCTGTGAGTCAGTAGGAGTGCACCTATTCTCCGTCAGAGCTAGCTGTTCTGTTGTAATGTATGGCCTGTAGCATGTGCTTCTTGTATGGGTACAGGTGGTACTGGGGAGACTTGAAAGGAATGATTAGTGATCCCTAAAAGGGGAAAGGGGAAGGAGGAAAATGTGCAAAGGAAATCAAATGAGGTTGTAGCCACGAGAATTGAATGCACAGCATTACTTTTCATTTTACCATACAGTACAAAACCACAAACCACATATGTAACTGTACCGATTTTTTATGTAGATAATCTCACAAAACATGATCTCCCATTCTCCCCGAGCAACGTATATTTTGACACAGGACTGATTATGTATCTGCAGAGTTTGATGGGGTATTACAAACATTACTCAGCCTTCCTGAACATGTGCGTCATGTAACCCTACACACAGGAGTATGTGTTTTATCTATTAAAACCCACACTCTGAGCTGACCAGAGGAGGATGGGTTCCCCCTTGAGTCTGGTTCCACCCAAGGTTTTTTCCTATCTGTCCCACCCAGGGAGTTTTTCCTTGCCACCATTGCCCTACCAATTTTCCCTTGTGGGGGGTTTAGGCCAGGGTCCATTGTAATGCTTGTTGTGATAAATAAATTCACTTTGCTATATGAATAAATTTGATTTGATTTGATATCTCACAGACCACCTGCCATATTTAAATTTATGGTGTTTTTATATTGAAAGGAAGTCATGTGAAATGGTGACATTATGTAAAGCCTAATTTATTAAAAATGATGCTGCCTTGTGGCATACTGTATTGAAAGTAAAATATACTGTTATAACTCAAATTAAAATCTTATTTAATGGCTTCAGTTTTGTTGCTGGAGATGACAGAGTTTATGAGTCATTGGTTTTAAAAGTGACAGCTGGTACTAACCTGTCAACAGGAGCATTTGTTTTCTTAAGTAGCTACTTCATAATATGTGAGAGGCCCTACTGGTTCTAATTTAGAGTAGTAGTGTGCAACATTTGCAGACTTATTTGAACACATTTAAGCAGCAGTCATATAGCAGTTTGAGCAATGGTATAACGGGAGATCTTTTCTAAGAGAAGTGTTCCAGGGCTGAGTGGAGGAGCGCTGTTGGGTGAATTAAGTTGTGTGCGCATTCATACTGCAAAACAAACTTGTTTTCCTACTTTTACAGGGAGGTCATTGATTTATGGTTCAGGGGTAATTTATGCATGGAAACCACTGCAAACACAATTCCTGTGGTGAACTTAATCTGAGAGACATTTCCCCGGTTAATAGCAACCTCATTCATATGAAAGCTCTGGGTGCGTATCCAGTGCCAGTAGAAGTTAATTCCTCTGAAAGTCATGTGAGCTACTGTGGCTGTTGGGATTTGGGTATTCATATTCCCCCCATCATGTGGACCAAAACTTATGTATATCTTGCTCCATTAGCTCTGATGAAGTTGTGCATTAACATTACAAACAAATGTTTTTGCACTAATTGAAATGACTATAAATCTTAAATGTAAATAGAGAAATACGCATTCCTAAATTCTTTTATGCATGTCTTTAAGATAGAAATATGTTGTATACTGAATTTGAATTCATCATTCATGACTGACAATGATGCACTCAAGCAACTTTGCTGTTATATAAACGCTACATCACCCCATTCCTCGGACAGGTGATAACCCATACAATAGGTGATGAGGGAATTTAATCTGTTCATTGTCAAATCTGATGAAAATCAAGGGAAATATACAAAAGGCCACTAATATGCCTGGCTCATTAGGAGGAAAGCACCTTCATTCCATTTGCATTTTGGGGGCTAAATTAGGTCCTTCTCCTGTCATTCACTGTCTGGAATGTTCACAGGCTGGTAAAACATTACAGACAGAGTCCATCAGGGATAGGCTAATCTAAGATGATCTGGGAGAATGTGTAGCATGAAACTCTCAAAAACCAGTGAATAGCTCAACAACAGGGTCAACAGTGAAAGTCACTGGCTAATATTTTGCGTCGTCAACTTTGGAAACAATACAGGCTGCAGTAATTCTACACAAGCTTTTCACAAGGTTTCAGATGCTGTCTCTTATACAACCGGAACAGGCATACAGTATGACTTTACTGGTCCCTAAGTTCTATGCTGCATGTCTTCTCATACTGCTCATGTTCACCAGGGCTCAAGTCTGCATAGAGCAGGACAAATTGATGTCTCTCCATTAGTTTAAGTTATATTCATTTTTCAATGTGCGCAAACTATGAATACATTCTGCCAGATAGGGATCATGAATCATAGTTATTAGTGCATTGATGATGATGAGATCATTACGCATGAGGTGAAATTTAAGAACTTTGACTACAAAGGCAGTGGTGTATGTGTTCATTCTCCATTGCTAGCTGCAAGCAATTATGCTCAAGTGACAAGAGGAGGCATATTATTAGGAAATGGGCAGACTGCAGATGACTTCAAGAGACAACCAAATTCCCCATGGTCTTATCAACACCTTATGTGGTTGTGGTTATCCAGGTGTGGTTACCCATCACACAGGAGGAAAGAATTGTACATACTGCGACCCCTGGCAAAACAAGCACACATCCTTGCACAATATGTGCATAAAAGGAAAATTAATTCTCTAAAAGAAAGGGGAACATCACGACATTACTTGTCATTCCAGCAGTGCCACCAAAACACAACTCTATTATACATTATCAGTGTGCAACTGAACTGATACCATCTCCACTGTAATTTCACTGTTCATGGCCCATTGATTAATTTGCTATCACAAGTGTATTATAACATGGTGAAAATGAACACAACTAAATATAAATTGAATTTTGTATCAAGCTAATTTGCAGTAGCAAAAGCTATTATGTTCCTGTGTGTGTGGTTTGTGTGCAATTTATTTTGTGTCACATCAGCAATAAACTACAACACAAATAAACCAACACCAACCCTGAGGAATATATAAGGTAGAAAACAAAAACAATGGAAAAGTGCATTATAGCCTCACTACAAGATTAATTTACTGTTGTAGTAATGGACCTAGGATTCAGACGCGATAGCAGCAGCCTGGTTTAACTGAAACAAGGTTAGTCACAACTTTAAGAGTGTAGAGAGATGAGATGAACTTTTGTACCTCGTCAGTGGCATTGCGCTTGGGCCTTTCTTCACCCCTCATTGAAGCTCTTTTATATATTATGACAACCATTGTGGGTATGACAGTATAGAAAATGGGTAGTAAAAAGCTTTTGATGTGGCATGTCTGTACTGAACCTTGTGACTGAACTTACTATTACGCCTAAACAGCCCTTTGTTAGGAGATGCAGCTTGTCTGGCACAGAGGGCACTGTTAGTGTGCTCTGAGCATAATCTACTCAGCAGGAATTATCGTAAAGTATTCTTAAGAACACTGATGTTCACAATTGCATCATAACTAACATAATACCCAACAAACCCAAACTAATGTTTCAAACCTTTAAAATGAACTTAACACATGATAAATCAGCAGCAGGACAAAACACTTCACAGCGAGGATTTTCTTTCAGTTTATTGATGGGTAAACTATAAAATCTTGAGTTACTAAAATGCTTTAAAAGGAACACATTGTAAAACTGTAGTATCCATTAAAAAAAAGTTCCACTTACATGAATTGTACACGTGAGCCACACAGGCTTGTTTTTTTTTCTTTCAGGTTTTTTTTTTTTTTTTTTTTTTACATGATTAAGTGTTTATACAAAGATATCGCCCTCCCCAAAATAAGATCATTTACAAAACACTGATGCTCTTAAAATTCCAAAATAAGCTTCTTTTCTAATCATTTGTAACAGCTCGTAACACAGGACCTTATCGATGGTGAAGGAACAATGGAGCAAAGACCAGCGAGGGACCAGCCTCCAGTCTACACTCATTTACACATTCTTCTTTCTCCTCTATCTCCATGGATTGCATCCCCACTAGCAGCTACCTCAGAGGACCCCCATCAGCAGTATTGCACATTAATCAGAGCGGGACTGTTACGTTACAGTTATAGGAGGAAAATGGGTGCTAAAATTAAAATGAATATAAGACAGCATCCTACTAATTTAAAATACACTTCCAAAAATCCAAATACATCCAATAATGCATACAGTATGCACAAAATACACATTTCAATCTTTCTGTGATACTGTATGGTAGTGCGGACTTGATAAGTAGTGAATAAACCTCCACAGTACATCACAAATAAAATATTTGGAGTCAGTGCTATACTGGTAGTATGTCAGCCACACAGACACTGTCTTATATATCTGCATTTCAAGTATTTTTCAAAGACTCACATATGAAAAATACATTCTTTTTTGTGAGTTTATCAACCTGAAGATGCTTGTATGGCCAACATGGTGTCCCTGGTCTCTCCTGCTCTCTTCCACCCTTGTGAGAAGATAATACCATTTCAATGATCCAGCCCTCTCAAACTGGTCATTTGAGAGGAAGCAAGAATGACTAATAGGGCCCTGTTCACCCATCCTGAAGGCCCTCCACAGATTTACAGAGGAAACTGTAGTGAACGTACAGCAGGACTCCATATGGCGACGGGCCGCAGGGAAACTCTGAGGCTAGCATTAAGTGAGAGAAGCTTCGGATACATCCACATTCTGACATGCATCTAATTGTACAACCAAGCTCGATGAGACAAGGTGATGGCAAAACATTACTCACAACAGGACATTAGCTAACTAGGTTTTAAAGCGCATTCTTCAAGCGCATGAAATGTGGAGCTCACTCTGTGGTCATATCGTTACTATGTAGCATAATTTTATGTTCAAATAAATCACACCAAATATAAGGGAGTTACATTTTTCCTCAAATTGTGAATAAATATCCTTTTAGGGGCACTTATAGCAATTAAAATATAAGGCTTCGTACTCTGACAATGTTAAAAGAAAAATATAAGCTGGACAAATATACCTACTGAAATATTTAGAGTAGGACACTAACACTTAAATAATATCTATATCAAACTGTATTTTATACATATGTTAGAGACACATCAGCTAAAATGAAAAATAATGTGCCTGAAAGCACATATTCTTATAAAATAGCCTCATGAATCAAAAAACAAAGGCAAGATGAATCACAAAAGGGCCAGAATCAGATGTATAAAACATGACTGTTTTTAAAAATAAACATTTAAATAAAATGATGTAAACGGCATTAGGACTTAATACCATGGCTGACAGTCTGATGAGTTTCAAATAGGAGAGAAAGGTAAATTTATAAATAGCATTAATCAAAACGTGAAATGTTCTTTCTGGAGAAAATGCACTAAATAAGAATATGTGGCATTTTAGAAATTCATTTTAAAAATCTGAGTTTATGACATGTTTAACTTGATGTAAATGACATTTACTCAGGGTGATACACGTATTGTCCTAATTTGTCCTGTCACTTTAATCATCCCACATATTCAGTTTGCAAAATTGACCTGTCAGTTTAAATTCTTGATGAGTGGGATGGCAATTATAATTTTTTCTGCACATTTAAACCTTTTTGGAATTCACATTTCATATTTCTATGCCTGCTTTTCTTTTTAAAACTAACTCAATAGTCCCAATAAAAGTAATTTAAAATTGTTTATAAAAAATAAATCTATTGTCTGTTATTACAACAATATAATGAAATCAACACACATGCATTAGGTAATATCAGGCACATATATAGCAAAGCACATACATTTAATCAAAACTATACATCAGGGTGACAAAGAAAAACAACAAAAATAGTTCGGAGTTAAATGTATTTGATTGGTCTTGATTGGAAGTGCAGCAATTAAAGAAACTGGTTCCCAGCAGTAGTATACAAAAGACAAGACGCTCTGGGGATGAACGATGCTCTCTTTGGATTACAATACATTAGGTAAAGGGCCATATATACAATGAACTACATCAAAGTGGACTTTCACAGAAAGACAAAAGATCAGTTTCAAATTAGGAAATACTTTCTAAGCATGAAATAAAGGCTTTAACATAGGCATATTTTATAATTACCATAAGTAATGTGGAAAATCTAGGAAAATCTTTTAAGTGCTATACAATATGCGCAGGTAGAAAGGCAGCTAAATATTACATTGTAATATGATGGGACGTTTCAGAGTCCCTCTCAATTTCATGCATCAAAGTTTCCAACTATTCATACTGGTAATTTATTTTGTTCTTGGGCTGTTATTTATGAAAGTGCTTTTTTCCCTCAAGAGAATAGTGTTTGGCGGCATGTCTGGGGTTTACCAATGGGGAAGGAAACAAGCTGCGTATGACTGAAGCAAAACTAGGTGCTGCGAAGTTTAAATTCACAAAAGTGTCCTGTCCCTCTCGTCCTGCAGTGGCATGAACCATACACGGTAGTGAAGACAGGAAAGACGGCACTTTAAATGCGAATCCCATCCTACTCAAACATGCTTCGACAAAGTAAAAGGTAAAATACCTGCAAATCACATCCTACGCTCTAGATTGTCTTAAGAGTTTTAAGAATTGTCTTCTACACAAGGCCTTGGGCAGTGGATAAGTGCTTTCTGTTGTACATTCTTGTCTCTCAAAGTAGCTGCTGAATACTGTTAAGTGTACTAGAACACATTTCCCCTGTATTCTGTCCTGTAATACAATTAGTTAAACATTGTGTGCTGTCCAAGTTAAGATCCAGCAACAAGATTAAGCAACATCCTCATCTTTAGGTTTCCTGATTTTTTTTCTTCAGATATTATTCACAGTTTTATAAAGCTTTTCTTTTAAAAAGATTTTTTTAACTATATAGTACATGAAAACAATACAATGTATATCTTTATATGTAGTATATACAAAATATTAGGATCCCTTCAACTTCAGTTCATCCTGACTCATGTCTTAAGGAATATAAATCATAATGAATATGCTGGCAAATTTCTTTTCTTCCTCTTTCTGGGTTTTGCACAATGGAAAGCATGTGCTAACCTTTGCAATGAAACAAACTAAAGTAACAACGAGCAGACCGATCTCTCGCACAGTCCAAAAGATTTTGGCCTGCTCCAGTGTTCATGCGTGATGGGAGTGGTTCCTTTCAAAGTGCTTGAATTGAGTCTCTGCTGTCCTCAAATCTCAAGATTAGTGTTGTTGATAGGCATTACGGAGGCTATTGTCTGGTCAGTGGCAGAAAATCAGTGAGTTATGATTGTGACACATCTGTCAATGCTTGTTAAAAGTCTTTCTTCTTTAAAATGCCATGATTTTTTCCAGAAGGTTAAAAGATGACAGTGAGGATGATGATGATGATGTCATCATTCCTGGTGGGTTTATTTTCTCAGTTTACCATGCATTGTCATGTCTGGTTAATCATTCTATAGGTCGGATGCTAGGCTCCAAAAAGCCCGAGGATCATTATGAGGTAACCTCTGGCCTCCAAGATGTTCAAGTTCTCCTAAGAGGTGTCATCTCTGATTTAGGTTCTGCAGGTACTGCTGGTGGTGGTGGTCTGGGGTGCTCTACATCTCAGGGCCTGAGCTGCATAGATGTGCTTTGCCTCACAGACGTTTGTGACACCTTTTCCCCACCGCTTCAACTTTTACGCACCACTGCCACAATCCCAGCATGCAAAGGGAATGGAGGAATGAGGATGGCATCTCTCCTCCCATGCTTCCTTACAGCTGGATACAAATGATCCAAGTCTTCTTCACTCCATGAACTGGTTAAAATGTCCTGCTTGACAAGTCTACTGAATTACCTTTCCAAAGGCTGCCATTTGCCATCTGAATGTTGTCATGCCTCCAAGGACTCATCATTCTATATATATATTTATATATAGACACATGTGCACACATACAAGCATACTGTGAGCTGCTATTGATTTAATTTTCACTCTGTCACATAAATTCCCAGTATCCAGGTGATGGGTCCCTGAGCAATAGAGACTATGTTCCAGAGACACCTTTGAATGTCACCTAGTTCAAAGTAGCCAAGGGTTCACCTTCTGTGAAGGGGCCTTATGCAGTACTTACACTCCACATCCATAATGATATTCCCTTTCACCACTGACCCATAAACCTTAGGAAGGCTTCAAAGTCAGTTGTGTCCTTGAGCAGAAATCCCATTATTACTCAAAGCTGGTCTCTTCCCTGCAGCCGTCACTACATTGTTCTACTCCTGAAGACTCATCAGCTTTGGTGGACAATTGGTGCTGGGTCATTCAGGGAGGCTGGGGGCATATTCAGCAGATGATGGGAACTCCATCTGTGTTGAAAATCATCCCAGTAGTTGGCTCATAGGTCCCGGCCAGGTAGTACAGATCCTCGCTGTCCTGGTACTTCTTGGTTTTAATCATTTGTTCATACTGTTCCAGACTGACCACCAGACACTTGTGAGAGACTGTCTGCACGTCATTTTCATCGATGTGGGAGGACTGGTACAGGGCACGCTGCAAGGAGCAAAAAAACAAAAAAACAACCAGGTTCAAGCATATTTCATAGATGTCTATCTGTATTACACCATAGAGAGGAAGAGGAGGCTGTTGGAATTTTCACCTCCATAAAGTCCTTCCTCTGGTTTGAGAGCTGTAGTGCTGCTGGGAGCCCCCGTGTAGATTTCTGGTCCCAGACCTGTCCCATGCAAATTGGCATAAGACTCATTTTAATTGTGCAGAGGTGGTGAAAATAATAGAACAATAAAATGATAAAAGCTCATAATGACTATACTGAAAGCATATATGATCAAGTACCCACAAGAGACAGCACACACATGCAATGTATACCTCTTATTACTCATTTGATGTCTTGGATGTGATAAATGGCCTTTTCTCATCAAACATTCTTATGTTAATATCTTATGTTAAAATCCAAATCCATAAGAGGCATAGGCAAACCTTTCCATCATGAAGCTTCTTCCCCGGGTTGGTTTCCTCAGGGTGGTAAAACCACTTCACCCTGACCACCATGTTGTTTCCCCATGACTCCCACATGCTCTGGATGCGGCCAATGTATGGCAGGTTGGGTCGCCCGGCAGAGAGGAACACGGCACAGTCTCCAATGCGGATCATCTCCTTCCCACGCATGATAGCCTTGTAGAAAAGCTTCTTAGCCTTTCCTTTCATTCCCCGCCTCTGCAATATGAAAGCCAGGCTCTCCATTAAATATCTTAAATGTGCAGCATGGCACTGATCATTTCACATGTTGGACGCCAATGGAACATACTTCACTATTTATCAGTGTAATCATTTTCAATATGATCATTTATTTTTAATAAAAATGAATTGTCTACCTACAATTCAAGTTAAATAATTGAAGTGTTCACCTGTGTGGGTTTTCCAAACCATTTCCAAAGCTGCCTTGCTGGGAGAAAGGCAGCGATCTTGGGCCTGTTCTCCACTGAGGGTAGCCTCTGGCGCTTGGCCAGCTCCTTGGTGGTGGGTAGGTGGATGCCCTCTCGTTTCTTGGGCTGGCTCTTGCCTTGCTGCTGTTTTTGTTGTTTCTGCTGTTTCTGTGGAAGCTTCTGGCTCTTGGCTGGGGACAGAGGAGGGTCCTGGGCTTCAGATTGGCTGGACTGCTGCTCCTCTGCCTGTGGCGGAGTCTGCTGGGCTGTGGGAGAGGACTGGGGTGCAGCAGAGGCCTCCTCGTCCGAGCTGCATGATGAGTCTTCATCTGATGTGGTGGAGGAGGAAGATGAGGATGAAGAGGAAGAGCTGGAACCAGAGGATGAGGAAGATGAGGATGACGAAGAACTGCTGGTTGAGGAGCTGGAGGAGTTGGAAGAGACCGGACTAGAGGTCCTGGAGCTGGTGGATGGATCTCCCTCTTTTTTCTCCTTCTCTTGCACCTGCTCTTCTTCCTCTCTTTCAGACTCTGAGCTGCAGGTGCTGCTGCTGCTGCAATTGGACTCCTCTTCCTCATTTGCCTTGGGCTCCTTAACCTTCACTAGACCATCTCCACTGCCACCCAGTATCCCAATGCTGTAGGTGGATACTGCACCAGCCTTAGGACTTTCCTCCTTCTTCTCTGGGGCTTTGGTCTTGGGTACCTTCTGCTTAGCTTCGGCTGACAGTACAGGGGTGTATGTTATGCCCAGCACTGGCTTGTTTTCCCGTTTGGAAAGGCTATGGTCCTCCATCATCATGAGGGCTTTTGTCTTCTTGGTTTTAGGGGACATCACACCCTCATGATCCAGCTTGATAAGTATCTCAGACTCAGGCTGCTTCCTCTGCATCTTCATGATGGACCCCATTGTCTCCTGGTGCTCCTCGCTCTTCCTTCCTTTCTTGACCAACTTGACTTTTCCTTGGCTGCTGCTGTCACCGTGCAGAAACGAACCCAGTGGACATGACAGGTCCTTGTAGAGATCCACTGACAGGACCTTGCCATAAAGGGGGGGTGTATAGGATGCTTGCATCTGGGAGCTGACTTTGGCTGGAGCCTTGGCAACTTTCTTCTGCTGTTCATTAGGCACTGGGACAGAAGAGCCAGCAGTGTTAGCCTGCTGGCATTTTCTGCTTGGCCTGGGTCCTGGTCCCCTGGTGGACAGAGGCCTCTCTGGAGTCTCGGGAAAGATGGACGCTTCCACCTGCTTGTGATCTTCTGGGAGAGATTCAGGCGCTGTGACAGGGCAAGAGGCCATTAGTATGGAATGCAAACTGCCATTAACTCTTGTTGTGCTAAATCACATTTCTCATTCCGGTAAAATGGCCTCTATTCTCATAAGTAATTTCTTATAAATGAAAGATGTCAGTAAAGCTGCCTTATTCATAAACTGTTCAAGATGAGCAGATCATTTAAAGTTAATCCTTAAGCTCCTGGACCCAGGCCACAGCATGTTTGCAGTCCACAGTATAGTAACTGAGTCTGGAATCCTGTTGTATTGCCACAGGGCTATCTTACCTGGTTTAGGTTTGGGTTTTCTTCCTCGCCCCTTGCTCTTTTGAACAGGTTCTTTCGGGGTCTGGGTGCACACCTCCTTGTTATCAGCCACATCCTTACTGGACTTCCTGCCACGTCTCTTTGTGCTGGGTACAAGGAGAGCTGGAGAGGGTTCAGCACCTGCACAAATGCACCCACCCAGGGGGTTCAAGATCTCTCCAGACAATATAGAGCGTATGTACACTCATTCATAATTTAAAAATCACTTTTTTGCTTGAGAGTTTGCAGTGCTCTTAAATAAATGAATGCATTGTTCATTCATCCACTTAAATTAAGGTTACGAATGTTCATTTTCTGACAGACACTTAAACGTCCAGGATTCAAGAATTAAAATGTTTTTTACAACAACAATTCCATTCAGTCAGCATTAAAAATACATAAATAATTTTCTTATCAAATATTATGCAAAGGGACTACAAAGTATGCAGCTAATGTTTTTCTTTGAGGATTTAAACAGATTTCTCCACCAGAACAATTAGACATTAACATGTGCAATGCATGACTATGCTCACAGCAGGTCCACTGATGCTAATGTTTTCTCTAATCAGTCATTAGTTGCAAAAAGCCACTATACAGGGGAGAATTTTTTTATCGTATTTAGACGTGAAAGGCTGATAAATTATAGTAAATGCCATCAAAGGTACTTCACTGCCAGATTTAGAAAAACATATTTTGTTTGCACTATTCATCATCAAGCTTCAAAAGCTAAACCAAACAGACCAGTAGTTGAACTAAATCCAAATCAAACACGTATGTGTATGCTGCGTTTACATTACTAAAACATTATTTGGATATTTCAATAAAGTTAAATGAATTTCTTTTAGAGGGAATTGCTTTCAGTTTGCATGTTTTTCTCTCAAATATTTGCCCGAGTCGATGTTATGAAATACCCACACTGGATCTTGTAGTCGGGAGGGAGCAGCCGAATGTGTGATAGGGGAATTCTGCCCGTGTCTCCATCGTCAAACTCCACCGCTATTAAGTCATCGTCCATGTCTACATCAGAATTTCCTGTAATCACAGGGAGGGGGAAGCATTCGGAAGGTGGAAATTACACTTTATTACACTTTCCTTGAATGGCTCATTGGGTATTTTAACTTCCCCTGCAGTGTGTGGTTTCCAGCAACATTCCCCTAAAACCGCAACTTGAATGCCCATGATTAAATGCAGCATGATGCGTGAACGCTGTGTCAACAAACACCCCAGATAAAATGAGCCTGTGTGTCTGTGGGGTCTTTGGGGTGATGAAAAGCTGTGATCTTGAAGAGTGAACAGGAAAGAAGAAAGAGGACAAATGTGAATGCAAGTGGTTTGAGTACCCAGTGTGCCCCAGATCATACAAGTACATGTGGAGGCATGGAGCAAAGGTGATCTCCACAAAGCCAATACTGTGCCTACCGCTACACCTCAGAGGACAAATTACCACACTTCATTCAAATATGAAGGGCTTTTCTGCCTCCCAGCTCCCGCTTTCCCTAGGTATGCGTGCATGTGTATTTGCATGCAATCAGACCCTTAGTGCAGGCTCTGTACCCCTGCCCTGGGTACACACTGCAATGAATGGATTCTCTCTGTGTGCCACAATCTCTGCCTCCCTCTCTCTCCCACAGGTACTGAACACATACAACCACAAAGTGAAATACAGCAGCCACTGTGTTAAGAGAGGAGCTAAATGAGTCTTATTTTTCTCTGCATCCTGACATATCACCATCCATGGCCCCCAGTCTAAGAGGTTTTTTGACCGTTTTCCAAATAGCTATCTCCTTGCGTGGAATAACATCTCCACAGGGAGAGGCACACACTGAGCTAACCACATCGTCCTTCACCCCCGTGTCACTACACCCCAGGCTCACTGGGCTTGTCTACCCAAATCTGGTTGAGATGCTTCTGGTTAAGAAAGGTTTGCATTTGTGCTACTGTGTATAATGCAATGACCCATTCTGCACACAAGGGGCTCTATTTTCCGGACAGCACTTGGTGTGCTGGAAGCCTTCGCACTGGCAAAGTGGTATTTCTGTCAGGGCTGAGCCATTTGGTAATTTTGTGATTCGCTGTGCGCCACAGTGGGAGGAGAGCTGTGCTGCGCGAGCAGCGCACTGCAATTCTGGTGCAGCTCATTGTAATTTTGATGTAAGACTAGCCTCCAATTTGCACCCTCGCCACCCGCCTGCTCAGACAACAGCATAAGTCACAATTGACTGCTAATTTTGGGGCATTCTGATGTGTGCATGATCATAGCCTATTCAAAAGCTAATCAACGGTTTTCATGGATCATACGGTGTCCAATTTCACTTTGATATAAATCCCACAAGCAAGACAAAATGCATACTTTCCTTTCTTCTTCTTCTCTTTTTTCTTTTTTTTATAACTTTAATTCCTGTATTTATTTCAGTCTAATGTATATTTCATGTATTTTACAGTTGAAAATTTTATAATCAACTTGAACATGTATTTCTTAGTTCAGTTTTTTCGACATAAAATGGCAATATTCGTGCAAAAAAATAAAACAGTTTTTTGGTTTGTATACTGCATTTCAAATGACTGATGATCTCAGAATGTCATTACCACTCATGGTCAAAAAGATAACTGTTTTGAATACATTTTCCAGATAAAAATGGCTCAGAGAAACAATGAAAAACAGATAAAGTTTTTAAGAACTAAACTGCAGTGTTTCCATAATTTGTGACAGCACTGTATATGCAAGCTATATGCATTTAAGTGCATTTTAATTGTCTCCTCCCAAGCTAATATAACATCATCTTGTAACACTGAATATCAAAGAGACTGATAAACAACAAGTCATGTTATTGTTTTGTCTGGAGGGTATATCATTTCGTAGCCAAAATATAAAGTTCATATGTGGGTCATGCAATCTGGGGAGACAAAATAATAACCAAGGAGAAAGTCGCCTGCAATGTGCAAGAGCGACAGTTGCCCCCTCCAAAGGCATATATCTTTTCCCCTCTAAAGGAAATCGCTCAGTTCACTTCAGTTTACGTAAACCATGCCACTGTGGTGAATTAATGTTGGAATTGTGCGTTACAATTCTATTATTTTGTTTGAACAACTGTTCATACTGTGTCATTTTACTGCTGTGAACAGGATCACTGGCATTCTTACCATCTTCCCTGGTTTTAGTTTGTTTAATAAAACTTTAAGATATTGTTGTCATTATTTCTTAGTTATAGCATAGCACATTTAAGCTATTTTAGCTATAGGTTTAATGGGAAATTAAAACTGGCCCATAATAAACGTTTAGGCAATATTTTATTGAAACTCTTATGGAAGAAATTCAAACAAATGTCTCTTATTAATGAAATCTGTTTGAACTCAATTTTTCAAAAAAAAAAGAAAAAGTGATAGCCCAACTCTCTAATATATCCTTATCCGACTATGGCAGTTGGCAGTACAAGCTGCAAAAAGCACATGACTTGTAAAGGGAATGAACAGAGGTCATTTGATTGGCTACGAATGAATGCTGCTGCAACACACCCACTGATAACCTATTGAGCATAATCCAGCACATTTTTGCACCTGAGCCACATGCTTTGAGCTGTGCGCTCCTTGCCTCTGGTCACAAAAATACCATGCCCAGAGTGCCCAAGCGCTGTGCCATTGCCTGCACTCATGCACCCTGAGACATTTATTCAGGAAAATAGAGCCCATAATCACACACTCTTATGAATGTGCGGCAATACGAAAGTGAACTAGATGGAATCTGAAATCTTCGTTTTCATTTCTCATTATACCCCCTCTAATACTGCATCTAAAATTGAGTTCGAAGTAACATTTAATTTTATTGATATGAACAATGAACAAGCCTTAGCTTTATATTGAAAGAAGATATGCTGTAGATGTGTTATTTTGTATTGTGAAAAGGAAAGGGTTGTTATTGTCCTTGAAGCACAGGACTATAATCCTGAAGATAGGGCATCTGAATTTCAGCTATTATATCCTGCAGCATGTACACAAATAATGTGAGGTAATGCGGTGAGCTGATGAAGGCATATTACTACATGTGACAAGGTAACTGGGAAAAAGGGAGGACTTTACCTCTGACCACTGTCCCTGGGTACAGGCAGCGGTACTGCTGGCTCCAGTAGGCTGCGATCCTTGTGCCTTCTGGGAGGTACCTGACGGAAGGAGGCTTCACGTCGATAATCTGGGGGAAATAGCATTGTCAGCATGAAATAACCACAGGTGCACAGGCCAAGGGAATTAAAGAGATGTAGAAGTAAATCACTTGTAAAGGACGCAGAACAACAAATGTACACTGCCCAGGAAAAGCTTTGAAAAAAGACAAAAGATTAGTGGAGGTTGGCTTTATCTTTATAAAACATACACGGTGAGCTCAGTGGGAGCTTGCTGTGTGTTGGCTTAGAGGAAAACAACTTCATAAATCTGTCCCGGAGTGCCCAGTGTAGCCTTGGTAGGTTCTGGCAGCGGAAAGAACCCCCCTTTCCCTTCTCCCTGCCCTCCCTGATCACCTCAGCAGAACTGGGTACTCACAGCTTCCTGCAGCAGCTGCTCCAGGCAGTAGATGTGAGGCCTGTTTCCTCGCTCCCCCTCCACCACCACTCTGTATCTGCAAGGCACGACCCACAGTTGTCAGGGCACACCACCCCACGCTACGAGGCAGGGGGCACAGTTCCATGTGGACCAGCTCCCCTTCCGCACGTAACTGCACAGTTCTGCTCAAGTGTGGGCTTCAGCATGCAAACGCTCGGCTGTGAGTCGAGAAGCAGTGGCAGAAAAAGGTCATAATTGAACATTTTTTTTCGTAGGAGGTACACTTTCATTTTATTTGATTTTATTGATGGAAAGGGTAGACCTGGGAGAATTTAAATAAGCTATGAGCTCAAGCAGATTTTATGTTAAGTCAGGACTCCTCTGAGGAACAAACATTTCTTTGAGCAGAGTCTTTGAAACAGAAAACCCACAAGCATCTGACTTCTGCTGGTAGCCTTGCTTATGCGTTGCAACTCTCCTTGGAGAACTGGGACTTACAAGGGTAAGACGAGGGAGCTTTAGGGTGATTCACAAAAAAACTGGTTTGCCTGATAGGTTTATCCCTTTGCATACATTTTTTTTTGTTTTCTTTACATCATCTTCTCGTGGCCAAAAATATTTCTGTGGGTGTCAGATATTCCATAAATTAAAGCTAAAGAGCTCTGGTAACAAAACAATGAATATTTTTCACGGCAAAACAGCTTTACCTAGAGACTTAAATGAAGTTGGAATCATCGAGGTGAGAGATCACAGACCCCAAGAGAATTCTCAGTTAACGGTTTTTAAATTCACTATCGATGGTTTGATGCTGAAATGCATTTGCATCACTTGCACTCTCTAATAAACCTTTTAGTATCTCTGGTCATCCCATTTGGTTTAATGCATATGCTGTTACTTATGTTTGCTGTGGTCTTAATATATAACAAATGCAACTTGATCAGTTATGGATATCAATTACCAAATATAACTTGTTTCATTTTCAGAAGCTTTAAGTACAACATTTTAGAATTCTTTCATGTTTAGCTAAACCAGTCTTCTGATTTTGCATTGTAACCTAACATAGCCCCATCAAGTATCTTAGCACCATAGGCAAAGAAGCTGAAATTAACTATGGGGGCTTGAAGCAAGGGAAACAGAATAGTGGCTGCATACACTCATAAATTTCAAAAGAGAAGAACATCATACTGTACATACATACATGTTGAGCTGCTCAATTAACAGCAGGTGAGGATCCACACATGCATATACGATTTAAAAATTGCAATAATAACAGGCTGCTGAGAGCATGAATGCCAGTGTATACATATTTTAAAAAAATACAATTTAGTAGAGTAACTATATAATCACAAGGGCTATCTCACAAAGGAGGGCATTGCAGGCATCACGCTCTAGGTATTTGTGTCCGTATACCGCAGATAGTAAACTTTGAATTTGTTTGGGTGAATTTTTCTTAAAATAACAAACCTTGCCAAAGACAATTTACATTTTATGCCAAGAGGGAAAATAATTGATATTGTATTGTTTTGAGAAATAGACTGTACAGTTTCTGAACTGTAGCCCCCTTTTCTGGAATATTCACACTGTTGATTGTGTGTCAACTTTCATAGCAGGTTATAGCAGGGATATGAGACAGTACCAGCTGCTGAGAACTCGTCACAGAGGCCATATGTCACTCATAGCCGAGCTGCTTCTCTGTGTTGTACTCTTCCCTCCCAAAACCCCCCGAAGCGGCAGCTCTCCTCAGTCCGCTGACTCTCCAGACAACTGCTGTGGAGGCCTGAGGGGTCTGCTGGGGATGGAGTGTTGTACATGTCTGCAGGCTCTGGATCATTTCAGAGTCCTCAGCCACTGTCAGACCAGGCTACCTTCTGCTCTGTCAATCTCTGGGGGTGTGGCCTCTGAGTGAGGAGAGGCGGGGTCAGTCTGCTCTGCAGCTAATCAGGGCAGAGGAACACTCTCCAGAGTCGTGTTTCCACAGGCCCCCCTGCACCATAGGCACCAGCACTGTAACACAGCTTCTTGGAGACGGCAATGCACCTCCCTCAATCCACATCAGGTCTCCAGAGTTTTACTACTAGACATTTGATAAAGCAGCCTATCCATTCATTCCTTAGAGAGACTGATGAGGCCTGGGAGGTTCATTTTAAGCTGCCTTTTAAAGCAGATGTTTTATTTCTTGAGAGAAAAACAAACTATTGCATCAGTATGCTGGATGCCTTGCTTATCCACAATGTGTCAGTGCGTGGGCTACACTTTTATGTCTTGTCTCATTCAGCTCGGTACTCACATGGAAACTTCATTTGTAGAATTTTATCATGCTTTAAATGAGACAGAGAACAGCTCTATGAAGACAGGCTCGGGGATTTCTTTTTGCAAAGCGCAGTTTAAACGGAGCATATCATTTCCCTCCCATGGGTTCCTTTGACTGATTATGTCCACAGCACTAGACGTGGCCAATGAGATAGCCATCCGTCAATTTGGGACCAGAGGGGGGACAGGAGGAGTTCCGTTAGGCAGCTCACAGATAAATATTCCCACAAATATCAATTTCAACAGTAGTTTTCAACTAAATGCACATACAACTTTACTGGAACTGAAAACCGTCAAGGTCAGTTCATTGTTGATTACCACAATCCAGACCACTGACCTTACTGAAAATCGAGAAAACAATACAGAAGGCGCAAAGAATATTCAGGAGCAGTTACCGTAGGCATGCTAGCTCAAGGGCAACAGCAAAGAATGAAAGGGAAAAAACATTTAAAAATAAATTCTCCACAGACTGGCATATCTTTGGAAATTTAAATAGCAGCAGGGAAGACTTCAGATGAAACGGAATCAGAGAGCCACAGAAAGGCACAACTGAGATGGTTATGAATGCACACAGGTCTTCCATGCTGTGTGGAAGTAGGCCACTGCGACCTTCAGTCACGTCATACAAGATTCTGTGGCACAAAATGATGCATAATCGCAGCAAAAGGAGGTCCACCAGATGATCAGAGAGATGCTGTACCAGCAACCCAACAGGGATTAGCCAGCACCTTACATCTTACACAACTCAGATTTAAAAGACTGCTGCTATTTAAAAGACTAAAATAAAACCACTTAGAATTACAAACTGTCAAAATACCTGCAAGTATAGTATACATGCATGACATATCATATAATTTATTTAAACAAAATAATAATTGCATACACTATTGGGTAAAAGGTTTGACATCTTTAAATGTGAGATAAAATGTATATTCTAGATAAAACACCGATAACATCAACAAATATATACTTTTAAAGGGCGAGATTCATTAATTCAGCAAATGCTATGGAGAGAAATAAACGATAAGAGCCCAATGAAAGTCTTTAACTCCCCATTAACCATAGATAATGGCCCAGTACAGTTTGCACACCCTTCATGTAGCATGACAAGGGCATACTCATGAACCTGAAATACAGCATTTATGGAGAGACTGAAAAAAAATAAGAAAGTGCACTAGCCCCCTGGAGTTTTAATTTCGATATTTTTAATGCTGGTTCATTACTAACTCCAAAAGGGAACGGCAGTTTGTAGATATTTACTTTTTGATGCTTGCAGGCTTATTGATGTTCCTTCTGAGAAGGGTGGATAATTCATACATCCACAGAGGACAGCACTCGCTAATGGAGACCAGCACACACATATGCATCATTATCATAATATTCAGAAAACACGAGGGTGTGACTGGTGGAGACTAGGGTGCTGCTCAGCCAGAATCTGAGGCTGAGTATGCACTGGAGACAAATGGTTGACCCTCTCTTTTCTACTTTCATTAGAGCAGACTAGCACTCATTTCTGTCCTCAGGAGGGATATTTCATCTCTTCAGAACCAGTTTTAACTGTCACAGTAAACCTTCTAACCTCAAACGCTGGGGTCAGAAACTGAGAGTCGAGTTACCTCACACAATGAGGGTATTTATACTGTAATAAAGATTGAGAAGAAGGGGCGATCAAGCCAGGAAAAGACCAAGAACAGAGCATGTGTTAACTCTCTGAAAGAGAAAGGAGAAGGGTTCATATGTCCAGATAACAACCACAATTAATAAAAAGATTATTTTCTAAACAGCAGAACTATATGTATGCATGTATTTATGTATGTGTGTATGTATGTATGTATGTTTGATTTACATTAACTTTCTACAGTGGCGTGATTCCCTTTGAGTAATATTACATTTCGTGTAAAGATCTGAAACCATTCAGTGTGACAAATATGCAATAATAGAGGAAATCAGAAAGGAGACAAATACTTCACGGTACTGTAAAAAGTCATATAAAAATCATTTCATGACCTCTTCTTAGCATTGGCCTTTAAAAATAATTCCCTTATTTTTGCAGTTGGAACTGTAAGCGATTTTGTTTCTGTGCTTTTAATGTCCAAATGCTGCCATAAGCTAACAGAGTGGTTTATGCCAACAATTCTCCAAAAACGTAAAAATAAATAAATACGTAAGCATGGGTTTCACTTCGTGTTAACAGTTCAACAGAATATACTGACCACACAGCATTGTATTTTTCTTGCCTTCAAGGATGTTAAAGTCATCCCAAACTCACTTGGACACGTTTTAAGACCGCTCACATGTTTCCATTTAATAGGGGCTTCAGCCAAAGCCAAGGCAGCCTCTCCACATGTTCATTATAACAACAGCTTCTCCAACACAAGCCAAGGGGATAGCAGAAAAGCAGGCAGGAAGCCACCGGAGATGCGTTTTAAATGGAGCAGCCTGGAGGACAGTGGAAACTATTCCACGGTTCATAAGGAGGACGTGGTGTTTTACAGAGGGCAGGAGCTGTATCCAAGGGGAATGGGGATGAGATGTTCTCAGCAGATGCATTCCATAGCCTTTTCTCGAGAAAACTGATGTAGCCTCTTTTAAAAAAAAAAAATAGATGCGTGCAGGTGAACGAAACTATGACGACAAAGCAGCAGCTTGCGGACGTTGGAGGAAAACAAAAAATACACAGACTATCCGTGTCCCCGTGGGTAGTCTGTGGATTTCTGTTCATAACAATGATCCTTTGTAGCAAACAGATTCCACTATTTCCCTGCCATAACGGTAAATTAACAAAGCGTCTCTTCAGACTTCCATGGAAATGCATCAGAGAGCAGACATTTTTCAGTCTTTCACACCTGAAGTGAGCACCATTTCAGTGTTGCCTTTACAGAGCGAAGCACCCAAGGGGTAATGGACACCCTATCAGACAATGAGGCGGCGGCATCTTTGAAGCGGTTTGGGAGATTCTTACATGTCTGGGGAGTGAACGGTGTTGACATGGCCAGCGTACAGCAGTTTGTCATCCATGGGAATGAGGACCCGCAGACCGTCCTTCAGCTCATCCTTGTCAATCACGCAATTCCGGGGGGCTGTGACAGAAAAACACGCTCATAAAAGCAGGGAAAGGTACAGGAAGAGTTCTTCAAGCCTGTTAGGCTGACTGCACCGCTAAATTATAGGCTACTGCACGAATGTACATTTCAATTTGAGTAATTTACATCCCCTGGAGGAGACCTATTGACAAAGGAGCTACAGCGCAAGGTTTCTGCTCAAGCACTTTTTCTTCAACACGTTTGTGGGGTGTTTTTACACATCGTTGTTATGCATACAAAATTGTACCAATTCTTAACGGCCATTCTTGCAATTGCATATCTACCCCTGCATTAACATAAACTCAACATGAACAATGGAGTTAATCCGGGTATAGCACAGTATAAAATTGCCTCAAAATTGCTTTTGTGTTGTTCGACAATGATTTGTTTCAGAATGCTGCATGAGACAATGCTGGCTGATTAGGCATACGGTATGCATGACAAGCCTTCTCAGCCAAAAGGCAGCTAATGAATGTTCAGGGTTTGTGTGCTCTTATTTACATTAGCGCCTTATAGCTTTGGAACGATATGGTAAGGAATTTGCAGAAAGTACAGATGAGAGAAAGGCTAATCTGTCTGCGCCGCAAACAGTGCTTTTGTTGAGAGCATGAGCTAGCGCGAGGGATAAGGATGGCACTGAGCGAGTCTGAGCTCACCGGGCGTGCTGGGCCGGTCAGACGGGGTACTCAGTGGGATGCTCTCATCTTCGGAGAAGCTGCTGTCCTGACTGTGCTCAAAGTCCTCATCAGCAGCCATGCTCTCCATAAGTTTACTGACCGCCCCTCCCTTCCCACGAACCTGGTGGGTAATGCACGCACACACACACGCGCGCACACACCCACGCACACACACACGCATGCACACACCCACACACACGCACACACACACACACACACGCACACACACGCACATACACCCGAACCCACACACACATGCACACGCATGCACGCACACACACGCACACAATGAGGAATGATTTCAGACAAACATGTCTGAACAAGTTCTGCCTCCTCCCCACATCCCCATTTCAACAATGAATTGCAAAGGTTAATACACCACATTTATTCTCTTCTTTATTCTTCATAAAAACCTGTGAGCATGCAGTACATGTAATTGATGCATTCAAATAGGATGTACTGTATGTTTACAAAAGCTTCATTGAAAATGGACTGCATGGATGCACAAAATTGCTTTTTACCATTTTCTTTTAATCAAGCACATTCCAAAGTAGTGCCCGGACTAATTAGCATTCTCATGCAGCTCCTGCCTCCAGTTAAAGAGCTGCTGGTATTCAGCACCAGGGCTGCACTGCTCGGGAGGGAGACTCTTGATGGACAGGTCATTTAAATGCATTGCTTTTCCCAATGGGGGATGGGAAGGGCTTCTGGACTACCAGGTGAAACCAGCGTGAACCCCCAGCTACTCTCTCACAAAATCCCTCTCAATCTGACACTTGCGCTGTGAGTATCTCCAGACTGCTCACTGGCTTCCAAAATGGCAACTCCACAAGAAATCTTGAAAAGTGGTCATTAGCTTGTGTGAAAGAGAGAGAGAGAGAGTGTGTGTGCTTGTATACCTCTTTCTTGACTTCTCTGGGTTTGGGTTTGGCCTTGATTCTACGCGCAGGGCTGAGTGGGGAACAGTTCAGCGCCAAACAGCTTTCCGAGGAGGGGCTGGAGGGCAGGGGGGAAGGCAGGCACACGGGGGTCTCTTTACCCTTCTTCTTCTGAAAAACACCAGCAGACCAGATGCCACCGAGTCAATACACATGCTACCAAAGAGCAGTCAGGAGATAAAGCAGGATCCTCCGCGGAGTGGAATCTCGCATATTACCAGCCACAGTTCAAACTGAAAATAAACAAGAACGCTGTTTTCATTTGGTTCAATTTCACATCGACAACAGCCAGGTGTTCATGCGAGGTGGAATAGGATGCTCGCTGTTGCAGTGTGACACACGGAGGGGGATCTCTCTAATTCTGTCACACAGGCTGCAGAAAGAATAAACACAGATCACTGGCAACTGCAGGCAGGGCAGCGCTAGCCATCCATTAGTGTCTGGCGACATGGCACACTCAGCAGGAGGCTTGCTTGTACTACAAATGTTCCCGGACACCTGCTGCGAAATGTGCGCTGCTAAGCTGATGCTGAGCGCTTGCATGGAGGAGGAGGTGGGGGAGCAGAGGAGGCATGCGAGGTGTGCACTGCGCAGAAAACAGGGCTTTTGTTATCACAAATAAGAAAAACACACCTTGCCAATGTCTTTCACCTCCTTGGCTTTGGCAACCTCCTTCTTGGGGCTATGCAGCGGGGTCTTGGGGCAGCGGACGGGTTTGGGCGCGAGGCCGGGGGGGCTCTTGGGCGGTGGGGAGGCCGGCGTGGAGGTGGCGGCGGCGGCGTCGTGAAGGAAGATGCGCTCACTCCTCCGGCGCGTCCAGCGGTCCTCGTCGCTGGGCTCCGGCCCGAAGTCGAAGCTGAACTCCCGGGGCGAGCACGCCTTCCTGGGCTTCCGGCCCCGCTCGCTCATCCTGGGCCGGCCGGGGCTGGAGTCCTCCTGCAGCGCGCTCACCGGGGGCAGCAGGGGGAGCTCCGGAGCAGCCCTCTTACCGTGCAGCAGGGACGGGAACTTCTTCCTGAACTTGACGTCGCTCTCTGAATCGGTGAACTCAAACTCCGCACCTGAAAGGAGAAGGCATAGGTACAGACAGTCAGGTGCGCCAGAGAAGAGCCAGTTATATACGGCTGTGTAGCCCAGCAACTGACAAAACACTTCGACAGAACAGCCAACTGCAAATTCAGAATGGACAAGGACAGGAAACCCCCCGCAGTAATGAGTGTGAGCACAAGCACACACACACACACACACACACACATACAAGCACACACACACACATACACACACATACAACCACACACACACACACACACACACAAGCACACACACACACACATACAAGCACACACACACATACAAGCACACACACACACACACACACACACATACAAGCACACACACACACATACACACACATACAACCACACACACACACACACACACACACAAGCACACACACACACACATACAAGCACACACACACATACAAGCACACACACACACACGCACGCACACGCACACACACACACACAAGCACATACACCCACACACTCACAGGCAAGCGCACACACACACACACACACACACACCCACACACTCACACACATACAAGCACACACACATACACACACACATACAAGCACACACACACACGCATGCACACGCACACACACACACAAGCACATACACCCACACACTCACGGGCAAGCGCACACACACACACACACACACCCTCACGGACAAGCACACACACACACACACCCACATACTCGCACACATACAAGCACACACACACACACACACATACAAGCACACACACACACACACGCACGCACACTCCTAGTGAGACAAAAGTGGCACACGTAATGACTTAACGTACATTTCAGAAATCCCCCTCTCTCCCAGCAGAATCAAGTTTCATTATTTGAACAGTAACTGACATTGAAACAGGCACCAAAGAGGAGCAGATAAATTGCATATCACATCATCATGGGTCACAACCGAAAGCACAAATTATATTTCAGTGAAATGGTCACAGCAATAATAATTTCACTGAATATAAAATAACACTGAATAGCACCACAGTGGATTCACTTAGAGGCATAATTGTAGCCATAGTTCTCTCCAACACGATCTGTTCCTCATTTTACTTCAAGTTTCTTGCCTACGACTCACTACTCCTCATGCTGACCTCAAAAGGAAGTTGACCAGCGAACTTTGTGACAATGACATGTACATCCCAAAACTGATTAGCAATCTACAATTTTCATTGCAACTACACGACTGAAGACAGAACAGGCATGGCAACAGCCTGCCATGCTTGGCATTTCCATCCCCATATTCTGCAGACTAATCAGTCTGCTAGAGTAAATCTGTTTTACAAACACTTCACTGATGGCCCATCTGCGTAAAGGATGCTTTTTAGTGGCCCCAACATTCTGTTCCGAGGCCAAGGACATAACCACCCACTCTCTCCCTCCATCTCTCCCCCAGCCTCTCCTTCTCTCTGCAGCCTGTCAACTCTTCAGTTTTCCCCCTTTTCCTCAGCCAGATGTGCGCTATGGCACAGGCTATCCCCCTGCCTCGCGTATTCAAACAACAACAGCGATACTGCCTGTATGGAATAAGACCTCACCACCAAAACCAGATGTGAGGGGGAACGGGCTGAGTGTGTGCACTTATAAACACTGTCTGGGGTATTAATTAGGCAGCCTGCGTTTCACGTCTCTCAGGCTTGATCTGTTGTTTGTCAGGATCAGACGTGGCTTGCGGAACCTCGTCAAAGCGGCACGCTTCTACACCGTGCACTGTAACCACTCGAGGGGCGTGCGTGGCGCAGATGTACCGTGAAGAAAATTAAGCGGGAGTCTCCAGGAAGCAGGGAATTGACACGTCCAATCAAAAAAAAAAAAAAAAAAAAAAGGAAAAAAAAAACATTTGGCACAGCAGTAGCAGAGCTATCACTTTATGTGCACCACACTTGTTTAGTCTGCTGCACAGACTCAACCCACTGTGATTACAAACACTGGGAGGGCATAGATGTTGCTGATATTCATAAGAGACACCATCTCAATGTAGCGAGTGATGCCGTTGCATACATTAAATGATTCATTAGATGTGAAAACGTGGTGGTGAACAGAAATGGCCTATTCCAGTTGGAATACGGGTTCAAATGGAATAAAAAGGGGCAATGGGTTATGCCATGGGGATTTGTAATGACATAAGCGTCTCACACAGAAGGCAACAGAACATTTTGGCACAGAAGCATAACCCTACCCAGAAAGCTTTGCCTCTCGTCCTTTTTCTTGGCTTTCTGTTGGCTGATGGAGAGAGGGGTGGAGACGATGGGGCTGGGCATTGCACTGGCCGCAAACCGGGCCAGGAGCCCCAAGCCACTCTCTTCCAGACAAGGTCCATCGCTCGCATACAGCTCACAGTCATACTCCTCGTCCTCATAGTCATCGTCATCATCATCATCATCATCATCATCATCTTTTTCCGTTGAGAAGTCTATAGAATGGGAAGGAGAAAGGTGTTAACAGAAGGCATTCAAAAAGGCATTAGCTGTCCCCATAGAAAATGAGAAGCTGAGTCATCCCAAGCAAACAAAGCTTTCAATTTATGTAATCTGTGGCACTCAGTTAAGACAAATCTTGCCTATTTCTTCTCAAATCCTCATGTAAATGCTGGACCTTTCAGCAAATTTCATTGGTTGCAATACATGCATGGCTTGCCATTCACTTTAATCACAAACCAATAAATTCAAATCGATAAATGTTTACTACTAAGTCAGTTGGAATTACTTTTGGTGCTTTACTCCAGCCAGTTTATAAATGGGTTTGGCTGATGTGAATACAATTTGCTGGGAGGCTTTGCTGCATTTATATTAAGTGTAACCTTTAGGGAAAAAAATAAACATGCAAGTCTGCATAGTCATGCATAACAGATGTACACCAAAACACTGTCGCCTACAATCAACCCAGACATGCATTATCTATCATACTACATTTACATTTTTTAATGGAACAATATGCATGTGTCAAAGTGGTGCTTGTATAACTTTAATTTAGCTGGGATAAAATGCTCCTGAGTTTACACAGGAGGCTGCTTGCCAATAAAGAAAATGATGAAAGAAACAAGAACTATGCTTGATTTAATCTGGGAAGGGAGGGACAAGCAAGGTGGGCAGCATCTCAAAGATACAAGATAATTACGGAGAATTAAAAGCCGGACTGTATGCCGCATGTTATTTGACAATCCTCCTCAAAGTATGGGGCCAGGGATGCAAGGCCGCAGATACAGCCAGGCCTAACAAGAAAGGCTGGCAGCCTTCCCTCACCGATACAGCTGAATGAGCACAATAATGGAAAAAAAGAGGACGGGAAAAAAAACATCTGCTGCAAGCAGAAATCCTGACTAAAGAAGACATAAATTATTAACAGTTAATTCTGAGAGGAGCTTGTCAAAATGGAGAAAGGGGGGTTGGGGGTAGGGGAACTGTCAAGCACCTACCAGGACTGACTGTTAAAAAAAAAAAACAAAGAAAAAAAACAGCAGGTACCCAACTCTCCCTCAACCCCTCATTTACCTTCATTAGAAGATGAGGGACACATTAACAGACAAAGACAGAGGAACATTTTCAAGGAAATGACACAGAGAAGATACCACAGCCCAGTGCAGTTAAACATGTAGAAGCAGGGAGTGCGCTGGTTAATGTGTGAGCAGGGTGCAAGGCTGATTAGTGGACAAGGACGTTCTGTGCACACAGTCGAGTAGAGACAGCACAGGTTCGACCACAGAGCGTGTTAATCTGCGACACCCAACGAAAGCAATCGAAAGGAGGAGATGCAGAGGGGGAAACGAGCATGGCCAGATGCAACAAAGAGTATATCTGTGGAGCCTGGGAGGGTCTCAGGTGCTCTGTCCCAGAAGCACACGGTCTGGATGGGCTTTTGAAGGATTTAGCCTCTTCAGCCATGGTTCACTCTTTAATCTAATCCTGCACCTTATTTCAAACTCTCTTACTCTCTCCCTCTAAGCAACATGACTCTGAATCCTAATGTGGCAAAGATTAGATTTTCAGCTAGAATACAGGAAAAGATGTCATACGTTTCTAAAATCAACCTTCAGCACAGAATACACTGCTTATTTTCCATAAATTTCCAGCATGTGACAAGCAGTTTATTTGAACCATTTGCGTCACATTATGCCATTTTGACAGGCAATTCACAGCCGAATATAGTGCTCAATGCAAAAAAATATCCCTATTTTAGTACACCTATAATTTATGTTTTATAAAGTTTTTCATATAAATGGCCTGTCTGCAGACTTTTGTGTAGGCAGAAGTAAAAATGTTTTTTTCTAAATATAAGCTTGTTTCATGGGCATAAACGGATCAAATGTATGAGGCAACCTAGTTCTTTCAGACCATAAATGACATTACTCAACATAATGCTTGCATCATGACATTTGCCCCTGATGTTGCACTGAAATGTGGCAGACTTTCAACATTTATTCAAACGAAATGCAAGTTTCATTTCCTTGCAGTGTTTTCACATCCCCTCAAAGAAAAGAACAACATTCTCGCACTGGAATAAGTCAATCAGCAGGACATACTGCCAGAAAGACAAGTTGTTGAATTAGAATACTCTGGCTACAACAGAAAGATTTGAAATAGCAGAGACTACACTGGCTAAAAACAATGTAAGCAGCTATAAAACATATGATGGCAGAAGTGAAATTCAGTCATGACATACACACTGCCTAAAATATATAAAGAACCTTGTAACAAGATGCTTGGCTTCTGCTACAGATTAAAGCATATTATGGGCCAATGCATCAATAGATTTAAAGAAGTAACCATGGCTTTAGGCACATATATTTGTAAAATTTATAAAAACACAAAACATTCAAGTCTGTGTGTGTTGGTAATCCCTTTTTTGGTACGTTCTATAGGGACAACTGACATTGGTAGAGATGTTAAGAAATGTCACATCAAGAAAGGGCGATAGTCCTACCTACAGAACAATGTTCATGGTTCAGGTGACATGGAAAGTGACCGTGTGCTGCGCAGCTGTCTGCCCTACTTCCAGCCAATCACTTTGCTTCTTTTTTTGCAGCAGGATGAGCGAATGCATAGACCGATACAGACATTCAAAAGCATCATGGGTAGGAGAAGGGGGTCAGAGGTGGAAGGGTGGCCAAGCAGCTGCAGGGAGAAAGCGAGCAATCTAGAAAAGCAGGTTATTCATTGTTTAGTAAAAAGGGAAAGCCATTGAGTGCCCTATTGTCCAAATATCCCTTAAGGATAACCACACAGTGGCACGTCGAATTAAAAAAAACAAAAAGTACATAAAGTATCAAGTAAAAGTTCACCTGGAGAACAAGTTTCATGGCAAAGATCACGTTTGTGAAATGTCAAACCCATCATGGCATGAAAAGTTTTTTGTGTCAGCAGCAGAAGAAATCTCCCTCCCATTGTAAGAGCACTCTCTGTTGCACCTGGCTCTAAATCCATCTGCATTATTTATCTTGCTCATTTCATGGACCTCACTTCTTGCTGGGTTGCCATGACATGATAATATCCCCTTAAAATTGACTGACATTACAAGATCTTGTTTCAAAAGGTTCCAATGTTAATGTTCAGTAATTTTTTTATCCATTATGTTCTATTTAGTTATGCACCAATTAAAGGACATCAGTGGTTTACCTCACAATTATCATTTAACATTTATACCTCACTGGGCCTTAACATGTATTTCTAGTAACAGCTAGAGCCTGCATGTATTTGAAAAAGAACCCCCAGAGAAAGTGCTTAACTATATATAGTGTACCAAGTCCAACCAAAAATCCAGATTTTTTTTTTTTTTTTTTGCTTAGAACAGCAGTAGGTGTTTTTAAAGGTCTCCTACACTTTCTCCATATATACAAAAAAATCAGTAATACATTATCATGTATGCACAGCCTATTGCCAATAGGGTTTCAGGTTAAAAAAAAATCTTTTAGAACTTCCAGCCATATCCTTTTGACAAATTACCTTACCTGACACTCATCATTGCCATGAACTTCCAGTTAAAATTTGCCTTAAAACCTACTTCCTAGCAGGTATTCAGAATGAACAACAAAATACCAACTTGGTAATTTTTGGCTTGCCCAATAGAATGAAACTCAATTACAGATGTTATCCTTCATTTCTCAGCTTAATGGGAGTGATGACAAAAGGGATATTTGAATAACAGAGCAGTGGACTGCATCTGGGAATGAAGTGAAGCAACCTTAAAACATAACAGGAGACACAGCAAGAGAGACAAAGCACACTGTTGTTTTTAGTGAAAAATGAAATCAACACGTTTAATAAAGCTTGGGTACCAAACTGCAATACAAATAACAAGCGTTCCAAACACCCATATGTTTTCTCATTTACAATTCCACTGACGCCTCTAAACAAAGGCAAAAAAATAATAAAAGGTAACAAATTAAAAGGAGACTCTGAAAAGAGCCAATAATATAGCACACAATCAGACAAAAGGAAAGAGGTGGCAGGCTACGCTGCCAGAATCAAAGATGGCTGCTTCAGAGTGAGCGCACCATCAGTGATGGTGACCATCATCTTTATTTTTGGAGGGGGGTCTGAGGGATGAGGGGCGCGCTACCATCTTTCATGAATCTTTAATTAACTCTGTACATAACGAGGTTTTGGTCTAGTAACCTTGATCGAACGAGTCCTCTGAGGAGTCAGTGAAGGACGAGCGGGCCTCTGCCTCCTGCAGCAGTAAGGCAAAGTGCTTGTGTTTTGTCTTGACGAGCGCCTGCGTGGACACAAGTGTTCCCGACGCCCCGCCCCTCTTCGACGATGGGCGGCTCTTCTTCGATGCCTCGCTGCACAGGCCGGACCCTCGCACCCGCGATCCCGGTCTGCCCAGCATAGAGCGAGGCGGCCAACCGTCTTTCAGCGATCCATCGTCCTCCTCCGAGTCCGTATCTGTTTTCAAATCAGGGGGCCATACCGGTATGTTAGAGTTCCACATCATTTCATATAATCCCTCTGGACCAATATGAGTGTGGCTCAGGAGAGAACCAGCCCCATACAACAGCCCTCCCCACCAATGTCTCCCTTCATTTCATCTGCCGATGAATTACAACAATGGATGACATTAATTAATTTGTCTATAGCGTGCTACAAAACAGAAAGCGGTTTGTAATAAGTGAAAGCAACAAACCTATCAGATTAAAACACCCAGCAATATATAGGGCACTCCACAAAGTGTCAGTGTATGCAGGATCAGCAGGAATAAGCAACGCCTCACAGCACAAACATTGGATTTGCCACATTAACTCCCCGGCCTTTTCACTCATTCAGCAAACACAACGCACGTTCAGAACTCGTTCTAATCTTTGTTTGTAACTGAAGCCTGACTGACTGAAGCGAGGATGTTTGAATACGGAAAGCAATTTTCTTCCTTCATTCATAATTAATTGTTATTAAAATTTGATGTTAATTAATCATAAAAAATGTGACTGTATTCTTGATCAACTGAACAAGCAACAGGCTCAGAAGAAAACCCTGACCGCTTAAACTTTCAAGCCAGCAGGAGTAGGGAAGGCTTATACTTACTGTATGAGTAGCTGCTCAATTCAGACCGTGCAGGAGAATATGATGGCTTCAGCTGACCTTTCACCTTTAGGCAGGGCTCCAGGTTCTTTGTTTTAGCTGCCATTTTGTTTTTACCTCCTTTGGAAGGCTTCTGGAAGAGGCTGAGGCCTTTGGTGTGGCTCTTTGTGCCTTCCTTGCCTTTCATCCCCACTTCGTGGAGCATGAGCAGCTTGCTGCAGCTCCCTGAGCTGGCTTTGGATTTCCCTGAGGGTTCATCTGCAAACTTAAAAGGGGACTTGTGGGGTTTACCCAGTTTGGTGAGAGACAAGGCCTTGTCCAGCTTGCTTGCCAACTGCTCTTGTTCACTCACTTTCTTCCTTTTGATGGTTTTCATCAGCATCTGTCAGAACAGATGCAGAGGAACAATTACACAAAGATCTTTCAAAAGACAGAATCCCACAACAGCAGAAAATGGGATATTCAATGCAGATTGCTAAAAACTTTAACTCGTGCCACAGAATATTCTATATTATTCCATTGAAGATCACCCGTATAATAGCTAATATAAGGTGAAATGCAAGGTGTGCGTTGGCAGAGCACACTAACCTGTGGAGGATAACTTGAGGATGCCTCGTTTTCATTCCAGCCCTTGCTTTTTCTCTTCATTTTCACAGCTCCATCCCTGTCCATCTCATCATCATCATCAGGATTGGGTCCCCGAAACCGCTTCCTCGCCCCTTCACCAGTCTCAGAGTCTTCAGACAGGAACACACTCCGGCCAAACCTAAGAGTATGGGCAGTCACATTCAGTCATTTAGGCATTCAGTTACACAGTACACAGTACGTTCTATTGGATTTTTGTGTGACGGACAGCTTTAACAGCACACTCACTTTCCAAACTTGGGGTCCGGTTTTCCGACAGGTGGCGAAAAAATGCAAATGCTGTGCTTCCTCTTCCTGGGCCTTCCTGGACCTCTGCGAGACAAACTCCTGTTCTTCTCTTCCTGCTTCTCCCTGCACAACACACCAGACCAGGGCCTTAGAACACCAGCGGATGGAGACCATTAATGCTTGCCCGGGGAATTACTATTTTCCGTGTATGTAATGTCACCACAGTTGCGTTTAGTTCAATCGGGTTTTTCATGCTCAAGTTTGTATTCTCAGAAGAAAACCTTTCTTCCTTTTACACACTGTGAATGACTATCTCTGTGTGAGGTCTGCGCTGAAATCCTCTGGTAAAGACGACGGTATATTATGGAGAATAATAGTTCCCAGCAAGGAATTTGTTTGTTTGTTTGTCATGTAAACCAAACCGTTGCAAATACGAAAAGCCACATTTAGAATTTAAAGAACTGTGACACAAACATACATATAAAAACATAAATCTTAAATGAAGGCTGAGGTGACCCTGGGTGTGAAATACAGGTGAGGTGTGGTAGAGAAGTGGTATAGCTCAGATGAGGTGACCCTGGGTGTGAAATACAGGTGAGGTGTGGTAGATTGGTGGTGAAGCTCAAATCAGCACGGGGGGGGGGGGGGGGGGGGCGGGTGGGCGAGGCAGGCAGACTCACTCAGACTCCCGGTGTCTCTGAAGCTTCACCAGCTCCCTCTGCTTGTCCTTGTACCTCCTCTGCAGCTCGGCCAGCCTCATGCGGTAGTCCACCTCCATGGTGTTCATCCTGTCCATAGACGACTTCATGGAGAACAGCTGCAGATAAGAGAGTGGGAGAGGAGCTGTAACGAGGGCAGTCCCAACTGAACGCAGCCCAAACACGGCCGTTATCCGTCTAACACAATTCTCTGCCTTTTCTGGTAATTTCAAAAAACCTTAAAAACATGACCTTTACCTGCTGAGAGATTAATGAGAACTTGATATGTTCCCATCAAGAAAAATGTTAAAAAAGGACATAAAGTAAAAAGATTAAGAACTGTGGACTCTTCCTGTACTCATGTGTCCATATTTATGGATTTTTCTGCAGTCTGAAATACGAAAAAAATTGTGCCTTTATTTTTACTTTCTTGTTTTGTAAAAGTTAGAAGGAAAATCCTTACAAAACTCTATGGGTTTCAGGGACATGCTAAAATAAGTAATCAGAACATCAAACACATTCTGCAAACCAGCCAAAGAATGAGGATTCAGTAGACCCACAATAATGCAAACACTGGTGTCAGGAGAAATTCAGCCACCTATAACGTTCCACTTGCAATTTTTACAGTGGTCAACCAATAGAAACATGTTATTCATCACCTGGTAATTAACATCTCCATGGGCATTTTATCTCTCTAATTAGAAGTCAGAGGAGTAACATTTCAGTTCTAGTGCACTGTGGCTAACTCTCTGGAGGACATGGGCTTTTTTATTGAGCCAATTAAATGGAAAAAACAATGGCATTACAATAACAAAATACACAACACATTCTGTCAAGGGGCTGTATGTGGGTGGGGGGAGTACTGAAGGAGAGGGGGTATTTTGACAATAGCTAAAAGTCCCTATGCACTCCTTCGGTAGGAACCTTGTCTGCAAACCCACCAGAGGCAACCGCCTGTTCCAGCAGCTCCGGCCCATGCATATCAGAACAGGCCAGATGAATAAATATGAAGGAACGGACTGCCCGGTAAGAGGCCCATCCTCGCTCTGCTTACCGACTCGTCCTTCTTCTGCATCCAGCTGTACCTCTTGTTGGGGTTGAGCTCTCGCGGGAGACGGATGGTGACGGCCGGCTCGCTGTCCGTCGCCTCCAGCAGCACCTGCCTGCCAGCCAGCAGGAGGCTCTCCAGCCCGCAGAGCGCCGCACCTGCGCAATCAAAAGGGCACCAATCACGAGTCTGCAGCACGCACGCGCACCGGAAACCAGCGCGAAAAACCTGAGCTCTCTCTCGCATCTTCTATGGCCTCCCGTCATCCACTGCATTGTACAGCAAAAGCAAAGTCAAAGACTACAAGCATTCATACCCTTTCATTCACATCATTAACTGTAAATTAGTCCATGTCAAATTAAACCGGGCTACTCTCATGAACCTTGAAATTACTGCAAAATGTTTAGGACAGCGGGACTGCCAGGGATTTTAGCCTTCTCAGGGGAACATACACTGCATCTCATGATGGCGCCTCTGCAGTTCCAGCTCAGCGATTTCACTCAGCAGGGCGATGCCCTCCAGAGCGCTGGTCTCCAGGGGAAAGAAGCTGGCGGGGCAGAGCGGGGCCGGGCTGAGGGTTCCTGGCAGGGCCAGCAGGGAGCAGGCCTGAGGCAGCTCGCTGGCCGTCACCAAAGCCATCATGCCCGCCATGGGATCCTCAGGCCGGATGTCCAGGGGGCCCTGAGTGAAGGGTGCGAAGGGCCTGGTCTCAGGGAGGAGCTCGGTCTCGTTCGAGCGCTCCATCGCCAGGTCTGTCGCCTCGCTCTCCAGATCTGCCTCACCAGGTGGGGAGAGTGTCTCCTCCGGCTGCTGCATTTCAGCTTGGGGCTCGCTGGGTTGTGTTGGGGCGTCAATGGTGCAGAACGTCCCATTCCTGGCCTTGGCTTCAGGCAACATCTCTGAGACCGATTCAGTCACTTGCTGAGAAGCTTGGCAGGTTTGGATGGATAATACTTCTAGTTTCACCTTCCCTCCATCTTCCTCTTGGTGCTCTTCCTCCTCCTGTGCTTCTGCTTGCAGAATCCTGGCTGTGGAGTGGCTCTCTTGCTCAGGTACCACATGGTGGCCCTGGCTGGTGACTGGTAGCAGAGCCATGCCAGTGTGCAGAGGCCCCAGACTGGCCTGGTTCAGGAGCTCCTTGCTGTCCTCCAGGCCTGGTTCCTCCTTGAGCACCGCCCCCCTGTCCTCCCCCGGCTCCTCCTCCCCGGAGGTCCGGGGGAGCTCGGCCACAGCGGGGGAGAGCAGGCGCTCCGCTTTGACTCCCGCTGAGGGGTCCGAGAGCTCGGGGGCCTCCGTCGGCAGCGGCACATCCGGCGCCAGCCCGTCGGCATCCGCCGCCGCAGCCGGCTGGAGGAGGTAGGGGTAGTGACTGCCGAACGGAGCGGTTATCGATTGGTAGGGGTAACCGGGAGGAATTTCTGCCAAAAAAAGAGAAGAAAAGCAGTTGAGTGGCTTGGAGCGTTTATGCATAAAGCAGAGGGGTTTCAGTAGGCTAAATCTCCCAGTGACAGAGTGACAAAACGATTAATCACGGGCTTACACTTCAGAAACACGGCTCTATGAAACTTTCATGAGCCAAACAGCTCTGGAGCTGAGCTGGAAAATACTCCCACGTATGCACACACAAGCACATTACAGCAAGCATGAAATTATGTTTATATTAAACATCCAACATATCAAAATGTGCTTCCCCCCCCCCCCTCAGATCTTCTTTCTGAATTCATCAGAAATGTCAGAAGATCCATGCAAAGCACAGCACATATTGCCCTGGTGGGGCAGTTGGCACTAAATGAAAGGCCTTTCTGTAGGATTATTCAAAAACTATTCATTAAGACTCCCTTCTGTGGTAAATCTGGACATTACACATGCTGTTTATCCCTCAATAAATGCCCTGTAGGAATTCTTCAGTTCCCACTCTAAATGCGTCACCGTTTACTCTAGAAGCAGAGCAAAGGATAAAACGTGACAGACACCAGGGAATGGTCTTCCTCATACCAGGATATAAACCTCGGAAGGGTGTGGGAGCCTGGTTCTGCACATCCAGCTTCTTCTTCTCCATGTCTTCAAGGGATTCCTCTTTGGGAGGGATGGGTGGGGGCGGTGGGGGCAAGGCAGAGGCGGGGCTGGGGGTATGTGGAGGAGGGGTGGAGGAGCGGGAGTAGGACGGCCGGGGCAGCGGAGACTCCGCTTTCTGCTGGCTCTCCAACTTGAGGGTGGTGCCCGGGGAGGGCAGCGGCGTGATGGGCAGAGGCGTCAGGGCCTTGGCGTAGGAGGTGGAGGGCGTAGGGGATCGGGACGGCGGTTTTTGGGAATGCAGAGCTGCAGGAGGGGGGGCCAGGAGACCCTGTTTGGCACTTTCACTGCTTCTCTTGGCAGGTTTGTCTTCTAGCTCGGCCCTCTGTTCATTCACCTTTAACCGCTCCTGTGGGCGAAGGGCAGGGCACATAATCAGGGCACTTACCTCTGTGAGCACTCAACATGGAAACAGATCTTTAAATGCACAAAGGAGCCCAGTAAGCTCTACTCTGGCAGCTCAGCATGGTGGTCTGCCTAAATCTTTCAGTCAAACTCAACAAGCACTTCAGTCTTGGATTTAGACTTAAAATCTTATTTCTATTACCTTTTGGACAATCAAGATTTTTCACTTTTCAAGCAAAAGATAACTTAAAACAAGCTAATATTTTCTATTTGAGAGAAATAAATATTTTAAGTCTCATTACTTAATCTGCAGTGTATTAACACTTGCATAAACCTGAAATACTTCAGCACCTTACTTAAGCAACACAGATGGAGAATATCTATCTAGGTTTCTTATCATTAGGTAGCCACTCAAAAGGTGAATATTATTTTAAACTGTGACAGTGTGCCTATAATAATATATACACAACACAGAACATATGTTGCACCGTTGTTTACGTCAATGGCAACATTCAACTGATAAGAATTCTAGGACGCAGAATCTTTAGATGTTCCCATCTGTGAATGGTTTCCTATGGGCAGCTGCCAGCTAAAAGGAGTAAGACGGGCACAAGCTTTTCATCAATCAAGCGGCGAGTGCCAGCCACATCAAATCAACAAATCATCAGCTCCCTCCCATAAAAACATCTCCACGAGCCTCAGGGAGGGACGCGGAGTGCAGAGGCTCACCACCAGCTGGGCACTCCTCTGCAGCTCCATGACCTGGGCAGCCTGCTGCTGGATCATGTAGAGCTCCTGTTGGCGCAGCAGCTGCTGGTGGGAGAGGAACTGCAGCTGATGGGCGTGCTGCAGGGAGCTGCCTGCTGGAGGGTACATCCCCGGCCACATCGGGGGCCCGCGATCCATCAGATCGGCTGCTGCGTGAAGGGGAGACCCGAAGACATCAGCATCGCGTGCACAACTGACCAGGCCACAACACAGCTTTAATGGAACGGATGCAAAGGATTAGCTACCAAAATGTGGGAGGTGCTCTGTGGGAATGACCAGCAGCTGTCCTGACTGGGGGTCCCGGGCGAAGTGGTACGGTGTCGGGATGGAGCCGGGCAGGGGAGGGGGGTACCCTGGGGGCAGGCCTTGATGGAGGGACGAGTGGCCGAGCCCTGTCAAAAAGCAGAGGTACGCGTACATTCAGAGCATCTCCAACCAAGCTGCCCTCAACCGAACCACGCGTTTCCCTCGCCATTCCGGTGGTTTCTCACTCACAGTAGACACAATCTGCTGACAGCCATGATTCTAAGGTTCAACACCGTGTCCATTTACCCTCGATCTTCAGTTCCAATATAATACGAGTCAGGAATGTGTGCATTCTTTTCAAGTATTTCTGTGCTGTTTTGTTTTCTGTCTAGACAGAAGTCAGAACATGCAGGAATTATGTTTGGTTTGCCGTTATGTTTGCTGAGGGAATATGCACATGCTGTGGAACAACAAATCGTGAATGTTTCCTAATATGTCTCTTCTGCCTTCCCAGACAGATGAGCACAGGCAAACAGCAGGCCAAGTGAAAACCGCGACTAAAGAAATCAATCAGGTGTATCTGGCTATTAATGCAGTCTGTCACTGCAAGAAGCCTTATTGCATCATCTGTATTGAAGTAGGGGCGGCCATTCAGGAAATAAATCTTATCATTTATAGATAAACTTCCAAAAAATATTGCCTTAGACTAATTCTATTTAATTGGTAACTGTAAACCTTCCAGGACCAGAAAGATTGCATTTCCTCTGTGATGCCCAGATTCAATATCCTAATGGTTACAGTGGACCTCCCCTTGAGATGGCTATGCTTTCATGCAAGTGAACAGGCAAAAACTGAATCACTGATGCAAGCACCCGTCTAAAGCATTCCATGACCATACATGGCCACTTTCGGGCAGAAAAAAGTATCCTGAACATGCGTTCATCTGGGTAATGACTGGGCTGCAGTGCAGTGGTCGTGTTGCGGTATTCTGAGGCTTACCATAGGGGGAACCGGGGAGCCACATGGACGGGCTGCCTGTGCGGTGCATCCAGGGGCTGGGGGGCAGCTGGGATGGGTGGTCGGCAGGCCATCGTCCAGGGGCCGTGAGGACCGGTCCACCAGTCACCATCAGATTAGGATTCAAAGCGCTGGAGGGCCCCATGGGTGGGTGCATCTGAGTCAGCTCTGCCAGCTCCTTATTCTCTCTGCAAGTACAATGGGATTGAAGAGCTAGCAACAGCCACAGCAGGCTAATACACTCAGAAAACACTGCATAAACAGGTCACCCAGGAACAAATTAACGGACCAAATTAACTGTAAACAAGACAGATATCCTATTCATAATCAACATGTTTATCATGACATATAGCTTTTAACAAAAATGTACTGTATACGAGCTGAAAATGACAATAGCAAAAATGAAGGAAATCAGAATTTATTTCAGCAAAAATGTACTTATTAAATCAAGGTCGTCTGTCTGAATGGGGTGTGCTGAAAAAGACACAGTATGCTGTACTTAATAGAAAACAGACTGTTGAATAAACACCATTTGGCCTCAGCTGTCCGTAAAAATATAAAGTAGGGAACTTGACAAAAGTCCCTCACCAATGAACTGCCTGTTAATAAATGTAAATGGATTTGGTAAAACTAAACCATTCCTGACTAGTATTTGTACCAAGTTGCCTGAATTGCACACTGGAAGAAGTCTCAGGCAGAAATGAACAAATTGCTCACTTGAGCATAAAATAAATCATGCAGGAACAACTCCAGAGGCCCCATGATTACGTTGATACATTTGTTGGCAATATTGATTCTTTGGGAGCTGTAAAAGTTATTTATCTTTAAAAATAATACAAAAAATAAAACAGAGAAGCAATGTGTCTTCATATTAGTGTCTTAACTCTCACACTCATGCAATACGTAGGCCCTTCCCCTCCAGTACCCTCACAAAAGACAGCTAGGCGTTTACTCATTTTTAGCGTGAAATCTGTGTCCTCTGAGCAGACAAGAGCTGGACTGTAGTGAATGGGCCGCCTATTCACACACATACACATACAAAAAATGCAGTGCATTGACAAAGTGTCATCCTAATTATCTGGGAACCAACAACACGTGTTTGCTTCTTTCTGAATTTCCCTTGCAGTATACTTGGGAAGCAACGTTAAAAGCAGGTCCCTGCTGAGAGAGAACCAGCCCTTTTATTAGATGCCAATTTCCACAGTAGGGGAGTTTGGGGTTTGCTGCCTCTTTCAATGCTTTGGAAAAGGGCTTCATAATAACTTGGGAAATGCTTATAAATCCATCTGCACTTAAGAGACACATATACGAAGACAAATAATGAAATGCACGGCACGGTGAGGACTTTGTTTACGACAGACATTTCCTCGAAGGTGTTTCCAGTGAACCGGACCGCTTTCATAATGGGATCCAATTCATTAACCGGTCTTCCCATTGCAATTCCAGTCACTTTTTTCCTCCCTCATTTGAGATTCAAGGCCTGTTTCTTTCTGGCAGGCCTCGATATTCCCTTCCAAGCATCTCACAATAGCCAGTCATTTCTGAGGCACGTCTCACCACAGGCATTTGGGGATTTGTTTATACTCTGTGAAGGCCCGCCTACACTGAAGCAAGCCTGCGTTACTTATGGGAACTGTGAGATCTTCTAAGGAGTAACCTTCAAAGGACAAACATTCCTACCCTTTATCAGCCCTTATCTCCAGTCTCCACACAACAGAAGGAAAAATAAATCTCTCAATGGAGTCACAGTCCTACACCTTTCAGAGAAAATCGGGAATAGAATTTTTGTTCTGGATTCATTGTTCTTCTACCTCATGTGAGCTGGAACACAGTCTCCTGGGCCAAAGGCCACAAAATCAAACCCTACAGGCATCGCTGTTTACACACACAAAGGCAGTCCTTTAATCCTCAAAATATGAAAATGCACAAACACAGGAGCAACTGAGCAACATAACACCAAAATAACTTTTACTAGCCCTCAGACCAGACATCTCTTCTTCCTTTATGGAAGATTCCACACATCAAAGGGAACAGACTATTAACATATATAATATTATGGAAATAAAAAGGGAGATGGAGAATAATTCACAATAGCTTATCCTTTGTTCCTTCATGTTTGTCTTGTAGGTCTGCCATGTGTGCTTTTACTTGTGTCTGGTACACATTATTGATGCATATGATTCCATTATCAAGGCCAATGTGATTTCAAAACCCACAGTACTACGAGAAAAACAGGATGTATTCGCACAGATTATTCAATCGAGGGTTTATGAAACAAAATTGTAGGCTGACATTTCACAGAAATAAATAGTGGTCTTGTCTCTGATCAGCTATACAAAATATATAAAATGAATACGGCAGTCCCTTAGGGTGGTCAGATTTAGCACCAACATTCCCTTGGGGTAGTCACATTTTCCAGAGCCTCTATCATGAGACACTTGCATGATGTTAGGGTGTGGAATGAAAAAGAACCACGCGCATTTAGGGCACGAAAAGGACAAACGGTCCAACTCGTCTCACACACATATTCTGCTGGTGAGAGTTGCTGGTGTTCGCTGGCCAGCGTGTGAGCGCGTCATTATGCAGTAGACTCATCTCAGTGTGGGCAGAACAGCGGTAATTAACAGCGGGTAATGCCTCCCTGCCTCCCTTACCGCAGAAGCTTCTCCTGCTCGCGCTCCAGACGGCCCGTCAAGAGACGGTCCTCTCGATGATGGCTGGGGTCGTCCCTACGGTCCTCCTCAGAGCGGCCTGGACCTGGAGAGAAAAACAAAGATGAGTGGATGGTTGACGGCTGGTATTCACTGGTGGTCATCTAAGTGTGAAAAAACGGTTTAGTTTCAATATGACTACACCGTTCCACCAATCCACTACCTCTGAATGCAATGGCTGACACAGTTCGCCCTCTCATTAGTACTGCTATCATAATGGCTACATTATGGAGGAACAGACTGCATGATGCATGTACTATTCTGACAAGAATGTTGCCTCTGGAATATGATCCATTAGATCCAAAAGGCCCGGGAAAGTCTGGACAACCAATCCCATTGATTTTTGCCATCTCAGCCCCATCCAGCTGTCATAGTCCATGGGGACAGGACTCATGCTACATGGGGACTCATTGGACTGACTCCCTCTCTGACCATAACCCCTGTAAACCCATGGTTACTACCTTCCAGATGAACGTTGTTCCAGATGAACGTTTGTTTAAATACAGACTACTACTACTGGTCATCATGCTGACGACTGGGCATCCACTCTTTCTTATTACTCAAACCTTTATGTATGCACTTTAGTTACTCAAACCTTTATGTATGCACTTTAGTTAGCCACTCCAGATAAGATCTTATGCTAAATGCCGACATGAAATGTAAATGCCAATGGAAATCATCGCTCCATCAATTTGTCGGAATCAATCGCTCAAATTAATTTTTTTAAATTACGTGTTTAAACAATATTGCCAAACACTCAAGAGAGTCTGTCTGTGAAAACCACATAAAAATCAGGTGTAAAAACAGCCTGTCCACGTCGTGTCCACAACTGTTCTGCTTGTCCATTACCGGGCTCCATGCAAGTCAAGTGAGATGTGGTAAATCAAGGTGCAGATCACTGCAGTACAATGGGACTACTGGCAGGCATGCAGACAGTTAACCCAAAATGCCCTGGCATCAGTCATGATCGTAATCATTCAATTCGGCTAGGAGAAAATTTGGTTATCGGGATTTGAAAATCAAGGCAGTGTCACCGCTGACATTAATAATGGTGTTCTTTGATGAGATGATTCAATCCTTTGTAAGTCATGGCCCAGGATCCCTGTACAATAGATTGTTCATTTGTGCAGGGGTGGGAAGGGAACATGAAAGAAGTAAAATGGCCGACATGCTCCAAAGCACATTGCACTTATTCACAACGTATGAACCACACCTTCAAGATCCCAAAACTGACAGTAGTTACAGGAAATAGGGGGATGGAGAGCCGTTTTTTACAAGTATATTAAACATTTCAACATTGGCAAGCATGGCAATTTGTGTTTTCTTGGTGAAGAGATTTAGTTTCTTTTTACCCTAGTAGGAGAAGAGAATATACAGATCTCAATCATCAATGCTAAGAGGGAAGGTTTCAGTCCTGTTTCCTAGGTTACCAAAACCCACTGCTAAATACAAGCCTTTTACTCCACAAACACAACAGATTAGTCATCTAAAGCTTGCTTTCTATTTTTTAAATACTCTGTAAATGTAAACATTCCCCTCTCTGTGCAGGCGGGCTAATGTTATTACTACAATCCCCTGGCACACAGGAGCAAATAAATGAATACTTTTCTCACTCTCACCCTAGGCTGATTCTATTGCTTAGCAACAAACCCAAAGGCCTATTAGAATTCTGTCCTTGTTTTGCAGCTTTTAGTTCTGCTCAGTAAATTACATTTAATGCAGGCAGGCAGTGTCTTAGTCAGTGAAAGGCTTAACAAACTGTTCCTCTACACTGGCAAGGGACAACGGTGGACCAGGGAGAGGCCTTAGCAACAGCTAACTTTCATGAACAAAGGTTTCGGACTGTGTGTAGCACATGAAGACTGGGCTGGTGAATGACGGCACAGCTGCTTGAGGGAAGAAAAGGAATGCGTTTCCATTTTCCACTCTCATGGTGTTGCCAATCAACTTTTTTGTCAAAGCCGAGGGCACGCCTAGTGGGAAACTAGAGCAATCACATGACTTGGCCAGTGTGATCTAAAAAAACTGCACTGGGCAAAAAGGGGGCCACGTATTGTCATGCCCTCAATGGACTAGTGTGGTTCGGCAACATACGGTGAGAATAGAAAGTCCCACTGGTGTCCCACAACCTTCCATAAAGTAGCTTCAAACTTTCTAAGATGAAAATACATGTCATTCCAAAAGTGTATTTATTTAAAATAACCTTGTGGCCTAGTGTGGCGAGAAATAGAGTCAGCTCACCTTTGATGCTTCCCAGGGGGAGGGCTCTCTCCCTGTCGCTGAGGCTGGAACTGGGCTTACTGCCACTGTCCCGCTGACGCGCCACGGCAACTGCGATCCCTACTGGCGGATGCCGAACCTCCACCTCCCCCTGGGGGCCGATGCTCTCCCGGCCAAAGGACTTGGCGCTCTCGGGGCGCTCGGGGTCCCTCTTCAGTTGTTTTCCAGGCTGCTGGGGTGGAAGGTGCTGGACTTTGGGTGCCCCGGGCTGACCAGCATCAGGCTTCATGTTACCCAGGCCGCCGAAGGGGCTCCTGACACCTGAGCTGTGCTTGGAGTTAGACTCCTTAGTGAAGTTTCCGCTGTACTTTATGAGGCTCTGCATGGCTGAGACCTCCCCGTGGGCCCCCGAGTGAAGGCCCTCGCCGCTGCCCCTCGAGGGGCCCCCGCCTGCTGGCCTGTGGAGGCTGGAGGAGTCCAGGTACAGGCCCTTCCCTTCTTCCTCAGCCCGGCTTCCGGGCCCATGCTGGGCCACCAACGCTGCCATGTGGCTGGTGGCGTAGTTACCCATTTGGAAAGGCTTCCATTTGGGCTCCGCAGGGGTAGAGCTCTTCAGTGGGTGCTGCTCCATGTGGATCCTGGCAGGGTCCACGCCATTGTACATTCTGCCAGCATTCCACACAGAAGCTCTTGGAACCCTGTCTTGTTCCTGGCCACGAGATTCAGCCTCCAAACCCATTTTTATCATTTCTTTGGACGTGTTGCTGGTTAAGAGAAAGTCTCTGGAGTCTGGGCTGTGGCCTGATTTGCTCACGTACATTTCGGAGGGCGGAGCCCGCTTAATGGCCGAAGAGTTTGACCTGATAACAGAGCCCTCTTCCCTGAACATGTCTGCTCTCTTCACGTCACCATGAGTTGGAGATTCATGCATGTGAGGTGGCCATGCAGGATCCAAAAAAGTCCTTTCACCCCCAACCTGCAGCCCCCCTGATCGGTTACAGTCTTTTTCCCTGTTTTTGTCGTTTTTGTTATCTCGAGCCTGTGAAGCTATTTGTATTGGCCCGTTTCTCTCGTCATAAATTTCAACAGAAGGCACAAATGTGGGCGCGATCACTTTGTGTTCCTTCCCAGGCTCCTTCGCCACAGAGTAGACGGGGTACATGCTGGACGGCACGTGGTGAGAAGAACTGCACGTGCCAGAGGACACCAGTCTGGGAGGGAGCTGCGAGGTGCTACTGTGAGGGGATGTACAACTACAGGAAACGTGTAAAGTGCCGACTGACGTCACAACCGAGTCACATTTTTTCAACTTGTCTGTGTGTATGTGGGTCCCTGGCCGTATGTTTTCGTCGTGCTGACCAAAGTCTTTGGCACACCTCTCCTGGTCTGTGCCCTCATACCTCAGTGAGGGGCCACAGCTGCTGATGCAGTTGCTGAGCGAGGAGGTCTGCAGAGGGTTCTTCGACTTTGGTTCCGCGGCAGCCAGACTGGGCGAATGCTCGCGGAGGAATGGTGGCGTGTGCTCCCTGCTCTTGAAAAGCCTATCTGAGCTGCCCTGTTTCCGCTCTCCCTCCACCTTCACGTCGTGCGTGAGGTCCACCACGCTGTGGGGCCTAGGTTCTTCTTTAGACCTGTCTCTGTCCCGGTCTCTGTCTCTGTCTGCGTAGCGGTCCCTGTCTCTTTCCCTGTCCCTGTCCCTGTCCCTGCGAGAGACGGGGTGGGCATGTTCACTCTTGTACGTTTTTTCCCTGCTGGTTTCCCTGGCGGAATCTTTGGGGGCCCTGGAATGGGGCGGGGCCTCCTTTTCCCTTGAGAGGACGCTGGGCACATGGGCGGTGGGGATCCTGGGGATGGATGGCTGGGAGTGCATGGCCGACTGGCCAGCATGGCCCGAGAGGTAAAAACCTTCTGAAAGACACAACCACAGAGACAGTTCATGACGAACAAATTGGGTTATTGCTACCAGGCTCTGTGGATAAGACATAGAAGAAGAAGGCTGCATGCATCTCACATTCATCTCTTTAGCCTCATTCTTAAGCATCTACTCTCAAAGGCATTAGTACAGCAGGTCCATCTGATAACAGCTAATACCCATGAGCATTGACACACTGCACACAGTTTCCTTTTTCATTTGGGTGAACTAAAGTTGTATCTACTTTAATACCTTGCGGCAACAATTCACCGTACTTTTGCAAAAAGTGGCACTGGGCAAGGAGCTATTGAAAAAACATGCAGTGAAAAAATTGCAATTGTCTGGTCATAAGGTATAGGCCTAATAAAAAGGCAAAGTAAATAAACGCCGAGAGGGTGGACAGAAAAATCAATGCAATGATGATTATCAAAAAGATAGCTGCGGACTGCAAGCTGTTTTGTTGACCGAATAAGGAGCATATATTTGAGCAGCATCATATGCTCCAGTTATTTTCATTGAGTACTCCTCCTCAGTCGTTCTCCCCTCATGACTAGCTGAGCAGTGTCCACACCACATGCACTGCAATTCATTCTTCACTCAAAGCCAGAGGATCAACCATGTCACTCCCTATGGGCTGCTCTCATTGGCAGTCAATTTGACCACTTAACAATTTGACCATTAAAAAGTCATTTGTCAATGCAGAATCAAACAGAAATAGCAGACCGCTGGGAACCTATAAATGTTAGATGATTGGCTGGATTCCTGAAAATGCAGTCGTGTATAAACCAGCATGGTGAATTTCACATCTCTAGGTGAGTTAATGCATAAACCTAGCACATTTCCTCACTCACTTAGCGGTAGCTTCATAGCTCTTTCCCAGAGGTGCGTGTGGAACTGCTTTATGGCTTGAGATGCCTGTGTAAATGAAAAGCAGGGAAGATGTGGCATGCAGTAGCATGTGTGAAAGGCGGGTACTGACCTTTCTGTGATTCAAACAGCGCATGCTGGCTCAGCTGGGCGAGAAGGGGGCTGCCACTGCTCGGGTGCTCCATGTGCGCCAATGGAATGTAAGGACTGGGGTACAAACTGCTGGGCAGGTGGGGGTAACCTAGAAAAACCAAGAACCCGTGTCAGATTCATAAAAGAACAGCCACCCAGCTGCCCAAATGGACACTATCATAAACAAATACCATACTACCGCCAATTTGAAGTCAGCAGAAAAGAGTATAGTGCTAGTCAGGAAAATCATTACTGGTGTATCCTCTATCGTTCTGAAGCCCTGGCCTAGTGCCAAACATATGTTCCAGCAGCTTGCTAATAGAAAAGACGGTGTTTTTTCATTGAACTATTTTCTCAGAAACATTGTATTATTATTATTATCATTATATGAAGCAGCTTTCCAGAAATTTAGCTAAAAGCAACAGGGATAAAATAATCTTTAACTTATTTCCTGGTTTCAGATGTATGATTTAATCTGGTTTACCATTTTCGTTCACAGTGTTAGACCAGGTTTGATATTGTGCTTTGAGCGTACTGCCACCAGGACAGTGGAAGTATGTTAATCTTAATGCCATTTCTTTCTCTTTTCAACTGATATACAATATTCATTAACAGTTTGCTTTTTGGGGTTTGTGCTTTTTAGATACCTTGTAATAACTTGCAATAACTTCAGTTATTTACCATTAAAAATAAATCATTTATATTCACGCCCTGAATTATGGACACACAGAACTGAAGGGAAATGTTTACTTCTTAAACATGCCAACGACTGAAGACCAATCTCTGGGCAGAACTTTTGCTTCCTATCTTGATTTCACTAAGGTAGAAATATGACACAAATTGAAAAGAAAAATCCATTGCTCTTCTGAATGAAGCTAAGTGCACAGATAATTTAGACACGACATCTTTAAATAAAGGAAATGCTGTTTCAGGCTTTTGAAATAGAGATGCTGCTTCATTCACTTTTTTGAAAGAGTGGAATGGATATTTATTATTGATATTGCGAAGAGTGTAGGATTTACACTAGTGAGGTGAGACTGCAGACTGTTTCCAAAAGAAGAGCAAGCTAAAAACTGGTAGAGGGCATTGTGAGGCACAGACAGGGGATGAGATGACCTGATGCAATTTAACTGCAACCTCACAAAAGGGCAGCACCATCCATCAGTCACACAGACACAAGGATCAAGATTGAGCCTCCCATTACAGCAATGTGAAGACTGACACACGGAATATGTGTTCTCAAAGCCACCATACTCTGTACGTGTAATAACACATCACATGTGCGTAAATCAGACAGGCTCAGCAGGTTTGAGAAGGTCACTGAGCTGTCATGATGGCTACTAAAACAACCACATTAAAAGATGAGTGACCAACAGACACTGAACACCACTGGCACTGAGATCTCAATGTTATTGGGTATCTTAGTCCAGGAACTATGAACAGCCAAATCAAAGGCAGGACTTAACAAGAAAAGGTCAAGCGCTCATCACATCTGATTCCCCGTAAACATACCAGTCAAAGAAATTCCATGCCTTTAGAGTAAAAAGAAAAAGGCCAAACAAAAAACAAGGTCTGACATTAGCTTTCAGAACAGTGAAAACACACAAAATCAACAAGACCAGGCAAGCCTAGTTCAGCCGGACCCTGGATACAGCATGTGGAGAACGCTGTCTGTCAGAAACTGGAACCTTCGACCCGTGACTTTTTGTCCATAAATGGTACTACAGCCTCTTTTCACATAGGTTCCAGAAGATACTTCCTCTTTATATAAAGTCTGAATTATATCACTTTTTATTCCTATTAATCAGTAATCTATGAATCCAAGGTATGGTGAGCGCCATACTTTGCCATATCTAACTAAGCTAACTTCACTATTAAATGTATATTAGCTAAGTAGCTAGTAAGCCATCGGGGTAAGCTTTTTAGCACACCATTAAATATTAACTACTTGTAACCAGCCCTTGAGCTATAATACTGAAACTAGACAGTTAGCCAGCAAACTAGTTAACGTTTTTGGGTGCTTTGAACTCAGCCAACAAATATACAATGTGCTATCGGCTATTAACATACTTGCTAGCTACCTACTTGCAACACGAAACCATTTCATGTCCAGAGTAGCTCGGGTTTTTTGTTAAATTATTGCAATGACCTGGACACACTAGTTAACATTAATACTGTCACAGACTGCACACCACCTCCATTTGCACACGTTTTAAAAAAGAATAGCACCACCTACTGCACACCACCTATCGTGCACGTTTCAATAATGGGGAGTCCACGACTCAGTGAGTCAGCAAGTCAGCCAGCCCCTCAGTAAAAGACATTCACTGTTCTTGGCTGGCCCTCAGGGTCCGGCAAAAATGCTGCTCTTGTTTAATACCTTCATATTTTTATACATGAGAAAGCTATCACTTTTCTTTATTTGCATGCACTCTAACCCTCTGACTTGCCAAGTTGAAGCTGCACATGGAGAAGCTAGCATGAGCATATCACCTCACAGTTGCAGTAATCATGAGCTGTAATTTAACAGTTTTATAGTCGTGATAAATGTGGACCCATGGTACAGGGTGGATATGCAATTCAGTCACAACATATCATAGTGCAATTTCATTATATAAATCACATCATTTCCATTTGTTTCAATTGGTTTTTCCTTGAGCGCACTGCCGTTGTGGTAAACATGAGCGAGCACTCAAGCTTCTGTCATTAAAAAAAAATAGCCCGTGTCTCCAGTCCTCCTTAACATGTTACAATAATGCTTCAAATTCACATTTATCAATTCAAACATTATTTTATATGTATTTTGTCAAATGATGTTGCCTGAGCAGCAACAGATTGTTTCAAAGTGGCAAAAGAATACAAATATTCATGTCTAAAACAGCCACTGTGTTGCTTCTAAAAGGACATGTCTACCAATGACACAACATGAGGATTTGAATAGATACGATAGTAACCGCATTCTGCCAGGGCTGAAACTGTGCATAAGGCCCGATGGGGGAATGCTAATAGTGCTCCCCACAAATTAAACAGAAATGTATTTGTGGGAATGGAAGGCATGTGAAGGGCCAGTGACAAGAGAGATCTTTACACAGTGTTAAGGAAGGACCTAGGAGGGCAAAAGGCTATAGGTCAGAGCATCTTAATGAGTGTTACCAGAGGTCAAAGGGATAGCTTACCATTGCTCAAGAAAACAAATAAAGAAAAAAGAAAATTAAAATACAATCACAAAGTAAACTCACATTGAGATGATTTGTAAATGCTTTGCTGAAGGAGGTCTGAAACATTAAAAAAAAACAGCAGTTATTTTCAGTTGCTACAATATCTCCAGGACAAACCATTCATAGAGGCTTATGCATATAACCAATATAAAACCATGCACAATACAAACACACAGTGCTTAAAAGGGAGCAAATGGAAAAATTCTTTAACCCTTTGAGTCCCAGGACAGCCATTTACATGATCCTGGAAAATTATCTTTATTCCTCACATTGGCCAGTATATGCAGCCCGGTTCAATGTATTTTCTATGTCCCAATCTTTGTCTCATCAAGTTACCATAATACATGGGGCCATTTCTGTTATTGGCTTAATTTTAAAAAAATGGATACAGGAGAACGAATCTACTCAGAAAACATTGGCTCAATGACAATAATTTTAGAAAACACTTTATAGCCAGTGGAGGTCCTTGTTTTGGTCTGAGGATAGATACAGATGTAGCATAAGAATTTTTAGACAGCAAGTCATTAATGGCTCACCTATGAAATCCTTATGTTGCTCTGTATAGATACACGAGACGTGAGCACTGCACTATTGACTGCACTATGACATATGATTCCATGGAACTCTCCGTAAGTGTCAGGAATCCCTCAGGGCTAATCTCTCAGGAACAAGAGGACTCTCCACAACATTCACCACATCTAGAGGTATTTATTTGGCGATAAAGTTGTTCAGCAGCTTCAACTATAAAGTTTTTTGAGGGGATGGAAAGGAACAGATGCAGTGGTGTAAAAGTCTGAGGCCGCCCAGAGAAACAAAATGCTTGGAGGAAACATTTAATTTTTTTTAAAAAAACAGTTTTTATCTGAGGAGCTAGAATTCTAAAAGAGCTCACAGTGCATTTTCACATTTCCAATAGGTATTGATTGAAAATATTTAAACCATTTTAGGCAGGAAAATATCACAGCAATTAAAGGAAAAATTTACTTTAAAACATTTAATATAATATAGTTACTTTTCTTCCAAGTGAAACACATATTCAAATCTGCAACCTTTCTTTAGTTCAGTTGTACCTTTAAACATGCACAACAATGGCAACACCTCCAAAGACTGAAGCACATTTGGCACTATTTGTTGCACACCTTGATTCAATTACTTCCAATAAATGGCACTGCAGATCACCAAAATATTTGGCTGTGGATATTGGTAATTGGTTGTTGGTGTGTATTGACAGGATGTACGTATGCAGCAGCAAAACAGAGTTAGGTTTTGAAAAAGACACTCATATTGTCATAAAGATCTATTGTGTACACACTGCTTGAAACACAGAAATCCAAACAACAAACGCATATATTGAGATGATAGCATGTGAATTTTACTTACTGAAAACTTGACTATTCCCAAATCATAAGGTTGATTGACTATTACACAAGGACGTCTTATCAAGTTTTTATGGCATGCACAAATAACATCCAACAGCAGATTATCAATGCAACCATTTTGTCTTTGCTGGCAGTTGGCATTAGCAGCCGACATAAAAGTATGTTAACTTTTATGTGAATGCCATTGCAACATTAAAGAGAGAAGCTTATATAATTCAAACTAAATGTAGAAATGTGTTTTAACGCTGCACTGTAGCCACTGATTCATGGAGGTGGAAACCTGCCTTCAGGATGAGCTTGGAGAAGAATATTTGTTTGCAGGCAGAAGCTGCTTTCTAAATGAGAAGAACATCTAATCACAGCTAATCTCAGTTTCTCTTATGCAATTAAGTAAGTAAATGCCAACTTCAGCTATTTCCAGAGGGTAATTAGTTTTAGCTGCCCACTGACCTCACCAGCCTTTTGAGATAGCCTCTATGTGAAGAAATGTTGAGGCCCATTCACGATACCTGATAAAAACCATCGCAAGGCTATGATGAGTGGAAAAAGAGGAGGGCAAAAAAGAAAGAATATAATCCACCAAACAGATTAAGGGTTTAAGCCAGTGTGACTGTGAATTGAGAAGATATACAGGCCTGCCTCACTGAGCACACAAGAATGATTTAACCTACCAATTCTCCAGGGAGCCATTACTGAGGACGGGATAAGGTTACAGTAAAGCGATGCAGATAGTATAGAAATCTGTGCTTTGAAAAGGGTAATTTCACAGTTAACTTTTCAGAGTGGAACTATCTGAATGGGGCAATTAACATTCAAAGAGCAGGACGTTTGGAATATATTTTACATAACATCACTGTGTGCACTGGAAATGATAGTGAACCATGACTAACGTACAAAACTTCCCCCATGACCCCTCCACCAACGGGACTTAACAATCTCCTTCTCCAAGGTTGGAGGCTTCAGAACTTTGACACAGGCAGAGGGGAATTCTTTGCCGTCTTTGTTGGGAAAGGTCACGCGTGGGGGGAGGGATCTAGGGGTGAGCCCTGGTAAGAGGGCAGGGCTGGGAGCTTGACATGTCACAGATCATTAGCTCTTGCCCTCGCCGTGCCTTGTCAAATAATCACGGGAGGGAAGATGGCCGCAACCCCCCGGAGATTGGCAGAGACCCATCTTGTCTCCTTTCCTTCACCGTACCCCTCTAAACACAGGACCCAGGGAGTCAGTGCCCAGCTGGCAGACCACAGAGAGGAACGCCTCACATCAATCAACTCTCCTCTACTGGTCCTCAAAATCGAGAAATATAGGATTCATTAAAGGCCTGCACTTCTATTTTTACTGTCATTTCTACAGTTACACCAAGGCAATGAATGCAGTCCTATATTTTTACCCCACTCCCCACTTTTAACAACACCCCCAGCTGCATGCCTTCCAACCTATCAACAAAGCCTTTAAAATGTTAGGCTGAACTTTCCCCTCTGATTGGAAACATATGTGCAACAAGAGCAGTTGGCAGAGGAGCGTGCAGAAGTGTGGATGGTAACGTGCAACTCCACATCAATCACACGCCTGGGGGTGTGCAGGCGGTGGGAGCATATTACGCTCACTGCCAAACTGCAGGGGCCGAAGGTGAGTGTCACAGACCATTAATAGATCTGAATAAAGGACTTTCAACCCACCAATGGCTGCTTTTCACTCTATTCAGTGGCTCTATACAAGTAAAGATATAGGGAACGTGAACTCTTGTGACAGTTCTTTATATTCCAACAGAAATCTTTCTAGACTGACAGGCCAGGAAAAAATAAATAGTGATGCGGTCTGTTGTGCTTGGAGAAAAAAAAAACCGTGTTCATTAACATGCACACAGAACAGTTATTTCAAACCCAAGTATTCCTGGAGTGTTACAGTCACACAAAAGCATGAAAAACAGCGTTTTGACATTCACTCAAGTAATTTCCAACTAGAATGCAGGATTAACACAAAAACAAAGGAATACTTGAATAATGTCAGCACCCTGTATTCTTCCTAATAACAAGACGCCAGATGCTCAAATGAAATTCTATAAACTATGGATTCAATTGTTTTACACTTCTGTTAAAAATAGCAAAACCCCACACTGTGTTCTTCCCGTTATATATATTTATCATAATCTTTTTTTAAATTTTATCAGAACCAGATGCGTCCTTGAGAAAAAACATACGTGTTCAAATATTTTCACAGGCAACGGAGACAGAGTACACCTCAATGGCAGGGATCCATCACATTTCTGTACTGCTAGAGCTGAAAAACAGCTTTGAAAACTATGACAGGGAAATCTGTCAGGAATTCACCCCAATCACTCACTTTAGCAACAGCAACAAAGGCCCTGTGTGTACCAGGCCCCCAACAAGCAAATGAGATGAATAATACATCCAATGTTCAGTCTGATACAAGGGCTTCATTTGGTTTTATACTCAAGCAATTCTGCAGCCTCCAATTTATACCGGACTGAAAAAATTGCCCATACTTCTGGTTTGTTAAGCAGTTTCTTTAAGACAGAGAGTTAGAAGGCAGAGAAAAAGGCTGTATGTGGATAGTGCCACGCCCAGAGAAAGCTGCGGCCCTCGCACTCCTCCCCCCCCCCCCCCCCAGATCATCCGTCAGCAGCAGCGCAAGCCCCTTCACAAGCAGACGCCAAGAGACCGGCCGCTCTATAATTACAGCACTGCTGAGTTACAGGGCTGGGAGATGGCGGGCGATACATAGGCCCCAGGAGCTATTAGCCCAATTGGTGTCGCTGACCACTGATTTTCACAGCACCAAAATGAAGGATGACCATAAAACCAACATGGTTGCGCCACCATATTATTTAGCCATGTGATGTGTATACTGCTGAGGCTGTACCTACTCGATTATGTTTCTCTTTCATGCAGGCAAGCTTGACTGGCTGATATATTTTCTGGGAGAAACTGTTAACTGACGCCCTTTTCCACAAACTTTGAAGGAGATTAAATTTGTGTTGCACCCTGTTCTGTGGCCCCAGCAATACAACTGGCCATTTCTAAAGTAGAAAGACATTTAAAAGTCTGAACTACAGAAGCCTGCAACTACAGTTGTGATATGTACGTAAAGGTAGCATTTTTTTTATTAATGCAATATTTATTGTCCTATATTTACCTCCATCAGCTCATGCACCAAGGAAAAGTTGAAAAGCCAGTATTATCTAATAGCACGATCGAGATGAGCAAGTAATATACATTATTCAATTTCAAATGGTTTATAATGCAGTAGCTGAATACACACCACAACAGCAAGTCATATGCCACATTGCACTTGTACACTTCATTATGTCAACTCTAAACTCTCCATGTAATTGTTTATGGGTCAAGCATCATGGTAAATCAGTGGTTAGCCTACTTACTAGACCTCTATGTTTACCACCTGTAGGTTGGGCTTGATAGCATGTCTAGTGACAAATCACTAGGAATCAAAATCAGTCGGTGCTTTGCCCTCTCAATCTGCACTCAATCCTCACGATTTCTTGAAAGGCTCAAATAAGTGGCCATTTTTGTTAGACAAGACAGTAAAAATTAGATAACCCCTCCAAATTTAAAAGTTTGAAATATGAAAACAATTGTGCTTTCTGGAGATCTACCCAAACATTTTTTTCAGTTGTTGATTTTGAGAAAATACATAAACCCACTACTTAAAATAGTGAGACTTTTTCCTCCATGAAAGCATTTTGATTGCACCAATTTTCCAGCCTCAATTGACAACATAAAAAAACAAAATACATTTTTCTCCTGGGTCCTTAATCTAATATAAAATCTTTGTCAGGAAACCTCAATACCCCATTTTAATGACAAAAAGCTGGTATTAATTTCACTGCTCAAATCTAAACCAGGCTTGTGTTTCACAAGCCACCACATCCTTCCTTTGTTTTGGCCGGCCATTCTGCAAACAATAAACCTGACCATTAAATTCAATAGGTTCAAGCATCTGGGAGCGCTCTACATTGTTCTGAACGGACACCTCACTGCGGCTCGATATGCACGGCATGTGGAAAGAGATAAGCTGGAGCAGGTCATTACCCTCATGTGGATGGGATGCCCAGAGCTGCGCCATCTGCAGGTTTGAGGGGGTGGGGGTTCTGAAGGAGGGGTCGGAGGCCATGGGGGCGGGGCTGCCGTGAGGGGCGGAGCTGGCAAGCCCACCGCTCACATAACTGCTGAGAAATGGACTGGAGCCACCTGGGAAGGCATCACCTGCAGAGGACAGGAGAGAAATAAAAGGCATTTACACAACCCTTGTACAAACATGAGGGCATCCGTAAAGCGGACATTTCTTTTAGAATATAGACCGATCACAATAAATTGCTTACTCAACACACCCAAACTATTTGTTTTAGGATTTTACCCACAACCTCTGACCTGTTTCAATGACAAAACACCCCCCTATTTTCTTCCAAGTAGAACATTTACCAAAAGGGCAAAAAGGCAGCGCATTCACATGGACAGCACTCATGCTTGTAAACAAATGTCATGAATCATTATTTCTCAGCCTAAACATTGTTAACCATTGTTAAAACAGCCAGCAGATGTGCAGAGTTCAAGAGCAGAAATGTCTATAAACAAAACAGTCCCCTCACATACCAACCTTGACATCCATGGAAAGAAGCAAGGGAAGGCATGGCATGGAATTCCTCTCTACGGTTTCCAGATCGCCCTTGTAAAAGCAGCAGTGATTGTGGCAGCAGTGCTATGCTACACACAGGGCATACCGTTGAGACATAGCTACATGAATGGCACAGGGTTGGGAGGGAACCCTTTGACAAACATTTCCTGATTCCTTTGGCACACGAAACATGCACATATATTAAATCCCCAAAACAACCTGTGCATGGACTCTGTGAGGGACAACTAAATACTTTCATTTAATAAGGCAATCATATTTTACTGTACTTCACTGCCATTTAGCAGACGCTCATAACCCCGAGCGATTTACAATGCAAACCCAAGGGCAACAACCCATCAATCAGGCTACCCCTTTGACCACTTCCAACATCCTGTATGCATGAGTACTTTCCCAGATAAATGCATTTCTCCCCATGTTATCTTGCCTGCCATCTTGCGTCTCCTCCCGTGAAGGGGGGTGGGGGAGCAGTCCTAATTATTTAGCCTTTCGCACTTCTCGGCCATATTTCCTGAGCGTTCTCAGGCGCTCTCTTAATCAATAGAGCCGTCTTTGCATATGCAAACACAGAATTAACACAACAATCGGAGAAACAACAAGCCATCCACAGACAACTGAGCCTTTGTGTAGGAGGTTAACATATAGTTAGACCTAGTGGGGCGTGCCCATGTGAGGAACAACAGAGGGGGGATCATTAAGACTTAAGTTATGAATGTCAAACATTCAAGGATTCCGGCTGAATCTAAACATTTACACAAGAGCAAATTCTGTCAGGTGCTAAAAAGAACTACAATGCCAAAATTCTAAAATTAACATTATGTAATATGCTGAAAACAACAACAACAGCCTGGGGCCGGAAAGAGCAGATAATTATACCGCCACGATATGCGAGGCTTGCGATTTCATAGCATTCACAGCATGTCGTCACCATTTTCTGTAGATTATAGGGAACGGCCCACATACATTCCCTTGTAGGAGCAGATGATCTAAAGCATTACGCAAGGCGGCTGGCATTTCTCAGGCCGCATGTTTATGTGAGGCTAGAAATAACACCTTCAATGCAGGGACAAAAGCCAATGTTTACACAAACAGGCTGACTCAGCTCATGGCTGAAACAAGCACAGCCTAACCCACCTGCTCAGGGCATACCTCACTGGCATTTAGCAGAGACTCTCATCCACAGCGATTTACACAAGTTTGCCCAAACACACCACTCTCTCTCAAACCCCTCTCCTGTGTGGAAAAGCGAGAGCATGCCTTCGTCCTAAAACCATATTACATTGAGTAGGCTAGCCTCGCGTGTGTCCCTGGGACATGACAATCTAAAGCAATGGGGCCGGTTAATGTAATAGTCTAGGTTAAAGTGAACTAAACACTTGTTAAGCATACGTCAGCCAATGGGAATGTGAGGGACATTTGGGGAACAAATAATGAGTATTAGTGGTGGGGGGGTTACCATTCAAACTTCCACAATGACAAGTTACACATTCACTGCACCATATCCTTAGCTGAAAAAAGCACAAAGCTCTGAATGATAAGAAAGAGGAATTGGCAGCCATGACTGTGAAAACCCTTTGTTATGCAATCAAACAGAAAAAAAGTTATTTTAACAGAATGGCATGGGCCAATACTCACTAAGAGACAAAATAACATGTTGAAATTAGCAGTATTTACATGTGTCAATGTCTAGCAGCCAAAATTATAAGCCATATGGGCAGGTAAATGAAAGATTGCTTCCTGAAAAATGCTCAGTTTTCAAACATGTAGTCTGAACCTCCCGGCCTTACTAAAATTGTCTATTTAATTACTATGTTTTAACATACTTCTTTACTGAAGTAAGTTAACTGACCTGATGCTGAGGTAACATCAGTGTTCCACAGTGATATTTTAAACCTAAACCCTCAAATCAGAAGTCTACTGACTTAACCACAAAGAACCATAAAACAGACATTGCCGTACAGCACATCTGATGGCACATTTCTAGGTGAGAAATGTAGGCCTAGTGGTACTGAGAAAAAGAACTTTTGAATTGGGTTATCGGATAGCAAATGTGTTTCACCAGAAATGTGGCATACATTCTGAAAAAGAAACATCTCTGAATCTTCTAAACTGAAACTATCAATACAATACAATTCTCTTTAATACAAATATCCCATTAGCCATGCAACTGGCTAACACTTATAAATGAAAAGCAATGGAGAATGGCCAGTTCTAGCGAAATGCAAATGTTTTCAATCATTCTAATTGAACACGCACAGATTTTTCTAAAGCCAGTGTGGAAATTGTGGAGTTCAGCAGGTCAGGTACAGTTTAGTGCGGAACGTGCTCTTTCTTGAGGTTCCTCCCCCAGTCTGACCACAGGTCACAATCACAGACAAACTGGATGGCAAAAAAGTAAAGAATTTCCTAATTGTTAACACCGCTCAGCTCAATGGCAATCCGGAGGCCCAGAACTGAGCTTTCCCAACACCCCCATAATTAAACACAGACCACTACAGAACACACTTCAGAAAGAGCAGTTGTAAATTGGGCTGGGGGGGGGGGGTGCAAATTAGAATTCAAGGCCTTCAACAAACCAAAGAAAAATGAGGCCATTAAAACACTCAAGCACCCTGTCTGCACCTATCCCACAAAAGCTCCCCTTCTGCCAGCCTAAATATAAAGATCCTCTTACATCTTACTCTGAAAAAGACCTTTGACAATACAGTATGTAATCTTTATTTAAGCACGCATAACATAGTCCAGTTTCACTCAAATCCATTAACTACGCACATTTTGTGAGCTTAAAAAGACTCTGGATAATACATAACAAGAGCCATTTACACATGCTGAATATGGATAGAATAAGGACCACAAAAACTGTTATGTGAAAAGTAGGCCTAAATACAAAATTTGTGCACTGTGGGAAACAAACTCATTTGCCAATTTATGCAATATATGCAGGTCTCTCAGTAGATATTGCTTCAGTTAAATTTTGCTACTAGGCCAGGCTAGATCGTGTTTCTTTTCATAGACATGAGCTGCATAAACTGCAAAATATTAAAACAGCAAATTAAATCAGAAATTTGATTAGACCTAATGTGTAAGAGCCAATGTGTGTGAAATACAAATACATGTTCAAAGAGAAATGAATACAAGTCCACTTACAGGTTGCTGTAGACATCATATATATATATATATATTAGGAATGGAACATTCATAATTCCATGTGGTTAATGAGATTTCCATTGCATGAAGGAAATCTTACATGGTTATCAATATGTTATAACCTTCCCATACGAGGTCTCCAAGATCCTCTTTCAACACAAACAGCGGTACAAAATGATGCAGCCATTTTCTGCAGCCCAGTAAGTGTCTGTTTATGTCAGATGTCTATTATGTAGGAAGTAGGAGTTTCCATTTGCTTACTCTGGGAGTTATTTTAACTGCGCTCCTCAGCTGTTGTGGCTGGTTTATGTTTTTATTACTTGAAGATTACAATTTGCTGAAGGAGGATCCTTCCCATGTCCACATGACAATGGCAGGAAAGGACTGTGGGTAAGAAGCTTGTTTGTGCAAGTAAGGTTGTGTAAAAAAAAAAAAAAAAAAAAAAATCAACACCAGATGTTCCTGAAGTATAATTTCTTCACCAGCACTGCTGACCAGCAAATCTGCTATTTGAAATAGGACACTATTTCAGAGGATGAGGAAATTGCACAAGTATAACAGAAAGTAAGTCTAGTTTAGTATCTGTAGTAATCATTTCACTCTACCCTAAAGCATTTGTTCAATATCAGCGTAAAATTGTGTCCAATTAAAGGGAAGAGATCTCTCAAGGCTCATATTTAAAAATATTAATAAAAAACAGGCTGTTTGACATTTGAGGACAATACCTTTACTACAATAGGAGGCATATACAATAGCCAAGCAGCTTGCACTGACAAGTTGACTAGGACGTGGCTAAGAAAGCAGAATTCCCGCATACTGCCAGCACTGCAGGGCTCAAACCAGGGAGGCATGAAGCTCACAAATCCTGTTTGTCCTTCAGTCGTTTCCACAGGTGGGAGTTGCACAGTAATTGCAGAGTAAAGTCCTGTGTGTGGGCGTGACCTCTCCTTCAGAGATGTGCATCTACACACATCATTTACTGTTCAGCTCCAGGCCGTGTGCATTCTCTCCCTGCCAAGCATCTTCCCACTGCTGAGAACCAAATTTGACCTTCACTGTGCGGTGGGACTATGTAGTGAAAAACCAGTCTATGTAGATGTTTCTGAGGCAAGCCATAAATGATTTGAAAAGCTAAGGTTGATTCATCATCTCCAGTATCTGACCTCAAAGCGACTGGGCCACCCTTTGTGTTATAATTATATTCTAATTTTGCACTCAGGAGAAATACACACTTGCATTGTTCACAACAACAAAAAACGATGTACCAAAAGGGGTGAGAGCACAAGCAGAAAGGAGAAATTTGTTCACACATCTCTTTTCTCCACCCAGTTTTCAACTCAGCCTTTTCTTAGTAAGGACTTCATTGTTTTATTCTTGGATTTCATATTTTTAGCTCCACCCAGCAGCTAGTTTGTTGCATAGGGAACAAAGGTGAGTGGGAGAAAGCGTGGGGGGAGTAAAAGGAGGTTGGAGAGAACAAGACTACAGAGAATGCGAGAGAGAGAGAGCTCACTTAAAAGGTCAAACACATCTGCAGACATCAGCATAAACCTCTCTTGCGAAGGCACAATGTCTCGGTGTACATTAAACAAGTAACATTTGTTACATGCCTTTGCCTTTCCAAATCCCGGCTGATGTATTTATGTTGGGCTGGTGTTTTACGGGCCGCCAGGCTCTGTTTAAATAATGCGAGTGACCCACAGAGTGCAGACGGGGCACCACTGCAATTTTCTGAACTGGATTGCAATTACGTGACCAAGCCTAATGATGTGCAGCACAGGGCTCCAGAGAGACATACACGTACGCACACACACACATACACACACACACACACACACGCACGCACACACACAGACACAGACACACATATACACACACACAGGCACAGACACAGACACACATATACACGCACGCACGCACACAGACACAGACACACATATACACACACAGGCACAGGCACACATATACACGCACGCACACACACACAAGCACAGACACACACACACAGGCACAGACACACATATACACACACACACACACACACAGGCACACATACACACACACACGCACACACAGACGCGCACACGCACAGACACACGCACACGCACAGACACAGACACACACACACACACACACACACACACGCACACGCACACGCACACGCACACGCACACGCAAACACACAGGCACACAAACACAGACACACAGGCGCGCACACAGAAACACACACACACACACAGTGCAAGGAGAAAGGATTGTAGAGAGCGGGAATGGAGCTGACTAGATTTATATGGCACAACAGTTTCATTATTAATTAATTCATTTCAATCGTGTAGACAAACATTTCTAGCAAGAGCGGCAGGGCACAGCGCATGGCCAGCGCTGCCGTTAGCACAGGCACTCATGAACCAGACACATGCCTGAGTTCAGCCTCTCTCTACAGCACCAGCCACACGTCACCATTATCACAGCCTAACAGTGATACACCAGACATCTGGGCCTTCTGTAGCCTCAGAGTCCATGTGCTGCTGAAAATGCTCTTCAATGCCTGATAATAAATAGGCGTGCATGCAACAGCTTGTGTTGGCCTGTACACTGGTGCCGAAGGACACTTTAACATTAACATTCTGCATTCCAAACAAATTTCCATTCTAGTAAGTAAATGCAGCAAGAGCCAATTCAAAGGTACATAAGAAGAAAATGCCCCCCCCCCCTCCATCTCCAACATGTACATATCAGGTGACTCATGGTTAAACAAGGCCTACACCATGTTTACTCATAATGACGTTTCATGGAAGCTTAGCAAAAATATGAATCTTTCATGAGTGCTTATGGCAAACCAAGAACTTCAATTCAGACACTGAATGAAACTGCACATGAGTGTAAACAATGATTCCTTCTTGGTTTTATGCACCACGAGAACAGAATCAATTAATCACATGACCACCAGGCACCAGGCAGGACTGGGCCAATAACAGCCATGAGTGTGATTCTTATAGGTTCACCTTGTTTCTTTCCACTGCCATTTAAATATGTATTGCAGCCAAGATGCAATCATTCTTTTTTTTTCCTCATGTATTTTTCATGCGACTGATTGTGGCTAAATTTTGCTTCAGCATATAGTTAAGGAATTTCCATATGCATATACAGAATTATGAATATGGATTGTGAGCCTGCAGTAATTTACATTTGAAGGCCAGGGCAATTGAGTAATGTTTTGCCTCCCATCATATGGTTCTCCTTTCTAAAGGGGAAACAAAACAAAGCTGCTGGCCGCAAAATAGGACCTGCCCCTTGATAAGGTGCAAGGGGATCACCAGCGATACAATAATGTAGCAACATGGTTTTATTTCATAGGTCTGTCAAAGTGCGAGAACTGGCGGGAGCTCACAACACAGAGAGGCTGAAATGGGCATACAGAGAGCACATGATCTCTAATCCCAGACAAACTATTCCCACTTTTCCACTCTTAGGCAACACTGTGCAACTGCAAGGCTCTGCACAGCTCAGTGTGTACATTTCTAACAATACAGCCAGACTTGGCCGCCAGAGCGGATTCACCATTGTTTACTGTGGAGGACTCCAGTTGGTACCATTTTGCACACACACATGTTCCCCGCCAGGCACACCGATTTGTCCAGTAATGTTTCAGGCAGTTCTGTGCCATTTCCTTGGGCAAGCCTTCCATTATTTATATACAGACGTTTACATCAGGGAGGGCAGTGAGAGACTCAAAGTGGCAGATGTTTACTAAATCTAATCCCAGGTTTCAAAATCACCCCCCACCCCCACCCAAAGAAAAAAAAAACACTCACATAAAGCTATATATTCATTGGTGGAGGACAAGGGCAATTCTTTAGAAACTGAAAAAAAAACCCAGGGAATTGGCTAAGAAAAGTACACACCATTTTCTACTAAGTGAAACTCATGGTCATCATCAAAACCACAATTTAGGGAATCAGAACTACGGAAATGTTAAAATAATTTTCTATACTGCTTAAGGTCACAAGTTATGTTCCCTGACGACTAATAAATAGCCATTTAAAATTACACAGAGATTCTCACAATACATTATTATAAATGGTTTAATACTCAGTGGGATTTTTTTTTCCAAGAGGTGCTTCTTGAAATTATTTTAACTGCTGCCCTCACAGCATAGTTTTACATAAAATGACTATTTTCATGTTCAACCTCCAGGGATGAGGTCAGAATAGAAAAAAACACAGCTATGGGTAACAGATAATTAGTAAAGAGATCAGTAAATGACTATGTTCAAGCCTATACAAACCAAAACCAACTTGAAAAAACCCTCATCTGACTATCTGACTGCGATCCATATGCCTATCTGAACATGCTAATACTCGTTAAATTTTGGATAATCAACATTTGTTCCCTCCATCACTGAAATAGTTCCTGGTATAAACTGTCTATAACAATGTAAAAGATAACACAACAGTTGAAAACACAAAAAATGGTTTGAACAGCAAAAAAAATACTCAAATGTGAATGACGGCAGCATTTCATCCCAGTTTTTGAACAAGTGAAAAAGAAGCTAGAGTAAGTATGTGGCCAAGGCCCCAACATTTTTCTTCTTCCACCGCAGATATTATTTTCAGGTGTTTTAGCAGTCAGGCTTTATCCAAACCGCCAATCTATATCTACAAAAAAAAGATAAAAATAGGAGCCTTATTATCTGATCGCTTCCATATCCTCCCATCTCTGTCCCCATGCAATGAAAGCAGGCAGCTTTGGTTCCTCTCTTGGTCTGGAGAGCCCAGAGTGTTTGTTGACAGGACTGTCTCACACCTTCCCTGTGCTGGCTGGATAGGAGCAGTGGTGGGTGTGTGTGTGTGCGTGTGTGTGTGTGTGCGTGCGTGTGCGTGCGTTGCGGGGTGGAGGTGGCAGTGGGGGGGAAGGGGGGAGGGGGGGGTTGGGTAGGAGGAGGAGATGCAAGTTGCAGGACACAAATGCCCTGCATCCAGATGAACAGATTAACTGTTATGATAATCCAATTCCTCTAATAAACAAACTGGGGCTGTTATGTGACAAAATACAACCCATGGATGTGTTTGGATGTGCAGGACAAACATTATAGATATGCCCACTTTGTGTGTGCTGAGTATGTCCAACTAAACACTCCCACTAGGATTAATTTCCAACCATTTATAGTAGACACTGTAATTTCAAGCTCCAGTAAGACATCAATATTAAAATATAATTGCAAGGCAAAATAATTATATTACCATAAAAATAGCCCAAGGTGCCCTTCAAACACAATTCAAAATCTAAAAAGACATAGTAGCACAGCATGCAGTTTACAAGTCTGACTTGGTTTACCCTGACAGTATTTTAGTCATCACTAATTATGAAATAAATTCTGATCATGAAAAACAAAATAAACATTCTATTACCACTCCACCACGGCTACGGTGAGTGGCCAAATAATTACATGGAGCCCACCAACATTTAACAGCAAAAATATAACCGTAACCAGAACAAAAAATTAAGAAAAAATCAAACAGTATTACGAAGATGCAGATTAAATTTCTCTGTTTATAGATCCAAACTGCCAGATGAAATTAAGCAGCAGCTTGGTTCAGGTTCTCAAGGCCACTGAGCTCTACAACTGAGAAACTCGATCTCATCTGCTTTCAAATCACTTATCACCAAATTACAATTTAATAAGCCTCTCCTACTGCCACTTCTAAACAGATGTTAAATGAAGGATTTATCCCTTGCTTTTTGAATCTCCTCGCCATTCTGGATAAGCCTTTTCCAATGCATTGAGCATAATTCTGCGATACCATATGACATATAAAAGTAGAAAATTTGCATATAATTGACAGGGATTAGGAAGTAAAAACAGCAATTGAAACTCATTCACCAGATAGTATGCTCCATTTTAGTGATGGGCATCTTAAACACTGTAAGAGCAAGGATATATAGATCTTTTGTTTTAACTGTGATTGTTTAATAACCCAGAGTAAAAATAGTTAATAAAAACAACGTATAAAATCTTTTTACATAGGCTATTCTTACAGGTATAAAAAAATTGTTGAAAGTTTTCTGCTCTCTTCATTTATTGCTGTTTGTGAGGGATAAACAGGAACACTGAAGTAAACATGACTACATAGTTAATACTACATTATAGCAGATGGCTCTTCCACTGGCATTGCGTTTGGGCTTACAATACATTTGCATGCATGGCAAATGACTGGCTATCCATACATTTCATTTATCACAAAATAAAAAGAACAAAAAACCAGCAAGCAGTCTAAAAGATGTAAGAATGTGATTTGTGTGATGCTTTATGTATATTCAAGGGAGAAGTCAAAGACAATTTGGGTATGTATACAGCCTGCCCTCCCGCTAGCTTTGGATGCTCCATCAAAGCGGGCCCTGTGTTGTGTACCAGTGGTTCGCGGCTCACAGATACAATGGGGGCTCTCTCCGAGACATCTGCCTCTTTGCATCCCTCTTTTATCCCCGTCTTCTCACCCAGTCAGGGCGGATCACTGTGACAGACAGCTCTCACGCTCTGCAGCTTGTCCAGCCAGCAGGGCAGGCCTGGGGTCCACAGGGCCCAAAACTGCAGCGAGAGCCAGATCCTGGCTCAAAGGACTAGTCTCCACTGGTATCTACTGCAGCCTTGTCACACCCTCCACTTTAGATTAGAGCCCCAACAATTGCTGGGGCCTTAATTATCTTCCTTTTGAAAGATTTCTAATCGCCTCTGCGCCTCGAGAAGCATAGCGCTCTACTGTTTGCACTGTAGAACCAGTATCAGTAGATCACTGCAGACCTGAGGAAAAAATTAAGATCTTCAATACAGTCACAAAATAGCTACGCTTGGACAGCTGACGCAGTTACCAATCCCTCAAGCCTTTTTGTGTGCATTTCATGCCTTTCTTCATTTTCCAAAGTATACCCGATCCAGGCAAGCGGTCTTTCTTGTGGCTGCCATCAAAGGCTGGCATAATAAAACCAAATAAGAAAGGAAAACCTCAAACATCAGCAATCCACCTTATCAAGCCCGTGAACCTTTTATCAACGCTATGGCTCCACTACAAGCGGCTGAGCTCATTAGTATTCATTGTAACGGCGGCCAGAGGAATATCTGCAGCTCATAATCTATGCTAATATGCACAGAGGAGCAGACAAGTCCTGCTTCGAGGCGCCTCAGCAGAAATGGTGTGTTATTGAAGCAGCTCAGAACAGCACTGTCCGGGTGTCACAGACCGCTTATTTGGAGTCACTGGTAATTTGGACTTCTTTAAGGTTGGTTCTTCACTGCCCAGGCTAGAGACCCTTACTGTCCGGGGGTCTTTGTGGGGACCTGGGGAGGAACTGCACCGCACTGTGACTAGCAGGCAGGGCTGTCCTCCACCGGCCACGTATCAGTGAGCCCTTTCAGAGGGAGAGGACGCTTCCATTTTAGCACTGAGACTCAGCACTAGCTTTGCTCTGCGCTGGGACCCACCCGCCTCTGACACGCAACAAGCTATTCCTTTGAACGGGACTGAAAAAACTGCACAGAAAACCATGAAGGCAAAAATCTTTTCAAACACCGCGAGTCACAAAGGTCACGCAGCAATAAAATTAGAACAGCGATTTGGAGTAATAGCAAAATGGATTCAGCTGTGGTTAATGAACAAATAACCCGTTCAGCAGCAAAAAAAAAAAGAAGAGAACTACAGAATCAATAGTAGTGTCTTCATGAAATAGCAGAGAGTGGGCTCTCTGCAGACACGCCTCTCCTGCAGGCCAAACACCAGGGTCATTGCATTAAAAACAGCTAATATACCTCTGACAGGGCCGAGGTTCCAGAGACCTTTGCCTCTCCTGATAAAAACTGATCAATTGGTCCCACCCACAGGGACTCTGCTTCAAATAGATAACCCAAGCCTGGATTAACATTTCCCGATATCACTTCATTTCTCCACTTGATTTAGAATGCGATTGAAAGTGTATGGCTTCCTTCCCACCTGTATTCAGAAGAGGACCGAATTCTGTTTTCATCATCCCTTGCTGCTCCTTCAGGAATGCTGCTAAAAAGAGGCTGACTGAACCAATGCACTTAATAAACAAGCATTGCAATTAAGGTGCCATTCATTTAGCAAACAATAGAAACAAGCCTTACAAGGTAAGCAGGGATTGTGCAAACCTACTCAACCCTGGCTGATGGCTGAAGACTGAAAAGAGCATTGGCCAGCAAGTTCAGGCTAACTGCGCTACGGAATAATTTTCTCAGGGAAGAAAGCCATATGATCCCCCAGCAGATTAATAGACTTCACCAGAAATTGAAAGTGTAAGCCACTGTGCTAAATGCTGGAGAATTCTAAATGCTGCAAAGCCTCACTTTTCTTTTCTGCTTACACCCCCGTGACTAGAAATTCAACACTGCTGATGGCCAATTTATTAAAAAAAAAAAAAAAAAGCGTTTTTGAGAAAAATTTCTAAAGTGCTTGAGAATGGTGCATCCTTCTCCTCATACATGACCCAATGTCCTGCCTGTTGACTAGCTGTAGCTCTAACCAAACACCCTCGATGAGAAAAGTAGAAGAAGATCACCAAAGGAAAGAAAAGGCCATTGGAGTTCATGTCACAAACCTTGCGGTCAATGAGCAAACTTGAACTGTGATCTGGAATACAGTTGGGGAGGAATAGGCAGCCTTTATAAAACTTTTCATTATTACTCTGAAATTAGAAGCTTAAAAGAAAAACTACTCAACCAAGAAAAAAAACATTAATTAATAACAATAAGAGCATTTTTGTTGCTGCTCTCATTCATGTACATTCCTGTCTTGTATTTCACATAAAAAATCAGTTTTACAGAAAAACTGATGCCATCGGGACGCACACGCACACACACACACACACACAGTCGAAAGCCAATTATTATGCTCCGTTGGACATTAGTAAGGTTTACAGACCTTAAACTAAGTTAATCACACATCAAAAAAGAATAACTGTGGGTGAAAATGACTGTTTTGGATACATCTATAAATGCATCCTGCAGTTCTATGCTTTATTCCAGCATCAGTTACACCACTTTGGGTTAAAGTAACAGTAACACATCTGAAGTGGAACACATCTACTTCATTCCTTTGACACAAGAAAATAGTGAAATGTGCTGGCAACTGCTGCTGCAATAGCTGGAGTGATAAATATCCATGTCCACAGTGTATTAACAAAGACTGCAACAAGATCAATATTGCCCCTGTCCGTACTGAACACCCTTATAACGGACAATATTATTTAAAATAACAATGCAATATGCCATTCTTTTCAATTAAAATCAGATGAAATGGAGGTTGTAAATGATAAGAAAATACATTTTAATACAACTAAAAAAACTAAAATTTACAAAATAGCAGCACAATTCACCAGCAGGCATTACTTCACAGAATTAAACATAACACTAACCATAACTTCTGTATTCGTGATAATTATAATGTTAAAGAGATGTTGCCACATATGTATAAGCTGTATAATACTTATCCCCGGAAATGGAATACTCTGAAAAACACTGTTGCACTGGCCAACAGAGAAAAAAAGCAAATATTCACCCTTAGTTTAGACACTAAAAAGTACAAGGGTGAGTAGGCATCTATTAAATAGTATGTGTATAAGAGTGGTCCCTCTTACAGCATCACAATGGAAAAACACGAAGCTCTTGTTATAAATACCTCTCCTCTTAATAGTTCTATTTCAGCATGATTATTTCTTCCCATGGACAGCAGAAGATCTCTCTGATTTTCTCTTACCCCCAAAACAGATACATCAAAGAAATAGTTTTCAAAAAAAATTCTAACATAATTTGTTTAGTCGCAATGTTACTTTTCAAACATTGCCACTGTCAATGACACAAAGGCTTTCGGAGAATGAAACAGATCTTTGTGTCCGCCTGAGACCTCTGCACACATTACCCTGAAAGTGGGATCATTTTTAAGGGAGAGCGAAGGGTTGAGCACAGGGCTTCTTGTTGTGATACATTCATCTCAGTGCAGAGCGAGTAAGTAATCATTTCAAATGGTAACCGTTGGTTTGGCTTGGAGGTCAATCAGTAAAGGCCCTTTCATCCAAGACTCCTGTCAAACCAGGCGTATGTTCACTATTCATTTCCATCAAAAAGGTTAAGCAGTAGACAAATATCCCCGTACCCTCCCCCGATATTTCTCTCACACACACGCACACATGAGAAAAACATATTAATCTGCTCAATATTTAAATAAGGCTCTCATGCATTATTAATGTGAGCGTGTCGCTGTTGGTCAGAATAAGGAAAGAAATTAGTGGGGCTTAAAGCAATATCAAAAAGGGGATTTAGGCAAAGAAACTCCCAGACCCTAATAAACCCATTGTCAGTTTACAATCTCTATGCCTGTCATCGATTTATTCCTTTTTGAAAGAGGGAATATCCCCTTGTGACAGGAAGGTCTGCTTTCTTTACTGAACACTCCCAGTTTTCCTTTAAACAAGTCAAGGTAATGTATTCTATTTCCAAGCAGTCATGAGGCCACAGTTTAACAAATGCATCACTTGGAAAATATGACGCAAAGATCTGCCTAAAAAAGGCACTGGATCAGTCATTAATGCTGCTTCCACATACAGTGAATTAAAAAAAAAAACCTATATTAAAAATTTAATTGCTTTGTTGTTAATATCTTCTACACCACTGAAACTAGTGTTTTGTTGCACAGCTTTTCTATCATTACCCAAGGATGCGTATATCTTCAGTTGCCACACAGACTTACCCATGGACCTATCTGAAAATACAATGAACTTTCAGTTCTAGTGCATAATGCGGCAGTCAAAAATAATTTGTTGCAAGTGAACTTTGGTTTGGACAAGGTGGAAAAAAGCAGAAAGGGTGTGGCACTTCGTTGTCCGAGAGTAACATCCAAAATCAATTTGCCTTCTTTATGGGCCTATTTTTAAGTTTACATTTACAATTCTCAAATATTATTCATGCAGAACTTAAACATCAAAACCTACCATATGTGAAAGAAAAATGTTTTTGCTGAGAAAAATCAGGGAAAAATGTAAACTGCAAAAAAAAAAAAAAAAAACTACAAATAAAAATAAACAATAGGAAACAGAGGGACCATGTTGCTTGGAAGTGCTTTTCCCACTCTGCTTCCCTGCTCCTGGTATTAACAGAAGGAACGCTCATCGTCGGAGCCCGAGTACAATTTTGCACTCAATAAAAAGACAGGCACAAGCTAAATGCCAGAAGGCCAAATACTGACGAGCAGCTGCACAGCCTTTCATCTCTGGGCCTGAAAAACCTGGTCCATGTGCTTCGCCCGCATGCATTTCAGACCTTACCACGTGTGCCAGGGTTCAAGTCCAGCACGGGTCACCCACCACAGAGGGGCCGTTATCGTAGTTTAGTCCACCTGACCACTAGCAGGCTCTATCAAACCCTGCCCCTCTGCACATATTAGGAAAGAGCAACAAAAAAATCTAAAGGCTTGTATATCCCAGCACTACTTTTGGCTCGATAATGAAGAAGAACCTGCAATGTAATACCCAACAAAGAAAAGGCCATCCCTTAAAAATCAGCAACCGGCAACAGAACAAGCTGAAAACAGGTGAATGAAACCACTGGGAGACCAATAGTTAGAGCTATTCGGCTGAGAATAGAGATTGAGAAAATCTGCACCAGTCAACAATATCAAGGCCACTACACAACCATAGTCAGGGGGCCATTACTTAAAAAGATTACTTTTATAAATTCCTTCAAAAAATGTGCCTGAGTTAACCAGAAAAAAAATGATTCTGATGAAGAGGGAACAAGGCTCTGGATTTGGTAAGCTCCGAGAGTTGTGCTTTAATCAGGTCATCTGCCACTTCGCTCCACTTGGCTCTGAGAACGAGAGCCATGCAACACTGAGGCATTGACCACTGCAGCTGACACCAACTTTCCGTCCCAACAAGGAAGAAAACCAACCTAGGTGGCAAAGTTCATTTAATTTAATTATTGACTTATATTCCACAAATACATATTTTGTCAAAGCCAGCTCTGGAGATTTATCCAGCCTAAAACTAACACAAAATTAGAAACTTACTGAGAAAATGCAAATATGAGGACATGACAACATCCACCTGGATTTTAGGCGAGCAACACAATTTCTGATTTTCAGAATGTGCATATTTAAATGTACGCTCTAAAGACAGAATGTTGATCATGCTGATGGGAACAAATGAGTATCATCTTCACTTAAAAAAGAGGGGCAGATGTATTAAAGGTGATGAAGTGGTGGTGCTAAAAAAAGTTTTCTGAAATACACCTTGTATAAAAATCTGGTTTTGTCAGCATAGGTCCCCTTCAGTAAGTTCTGACTAACAGCAACTTTCTGGATGCAACAGTTTGACACTCTTCCAACTAAGAAATCACCTCTTCAGCATGTTTGGTCCACATGTTGCAGGCAGATTCGAGTGCAGTAGACCAGTCATGAAAATGCACTTGTTCATTCAAAACAGAAGTGAACAGATTGCTCAAAATCAAATAAGCTTCCTCTCATATGATCTTCCATAGTTAAGCAAATGTCATTTGCCAAAGACAATTACCCTACATTGACTGCAGAAACTAAACAAAGGCATTGCCCCAAACCATATCGTTCGAACACAAACCGTTTAGAATTGTGAAATGTTCTTTTAGTCTATAGAGCCTCAGCCAACAATGCAAGTATATAAAATAAAACAATTACATATTAATTCATTCTTTAATAACCCATTGTGATGACATCACCTCGATTTCATGCACAACCCCCTTACCGACTGTGGCTGGAGTATGTTCTGTACTGTTGGGACTTACTTAAATGAGTGGCTGTACTCTGATTTCACAGTACATATGGAATGTTATTGAAGAAATTCAGCCAGAACTATAAAGTATTCAATGTGGTCTGGCATCTCAATTCAAAAGCTCAAAGGAAAATAATGATTTACACATTTAAATTGTTAAAATGTCCAATACCAGGTAGGAGTCTTTACATGGAGCAAAATAAAATGTTATTTCCTTAGGATGATGAAGCTCATATAATTTTAGCAATGAATACTTTTAAATACAGAAACATGCTTATAGTGGATTCACCTGAAGCACAGCCAGTAATGTCTGCAAGCAGAGGCACAAAATAAATGCAAATATAGAATGCACTCATCTAAATTATGTAAATATGCATTAGACCTTCCCTGCTTAACAAGAAAAAATCTTACGATAAATCATGTTCACTCAGATAACCATTATTGGCAACAGACCTACTTGAGGGCTGCAACTGCACAATGGCAATATTAGCATTTTAACCATCTTAGGCTGTTTCAGAAACTAAACTAAATTTTCCAGGTCAAACATTAACAATCTAAGAACCTTGTCATTCATGGATGTGAAGACTACACAGGGAAGTTGTCTTTATTACCATAAATATCACGCAGGTGGCTAAAGTGGATAGTGAAAAAATGTGGCTACAGGGCAGAATGGTTATGAAATAAGACACTCAGAGATAAAGTACATATATACTGTATGTTTACAACACTTCTGTTAAAGTCGGAACACTCCGAGATGACAGCCGTGAAGCTATCCAACTTTTCTTCCTTTTAAATTTGCTTTTGGTGGGAAAAGGTCATTTGGATTATTTATTTTATTTTTTTAAACGAAACAAGCCTTTAACGTTACGCAAGGTCCTTTTATCATTGTTTCCAGTTTTCCTGTAGGTTGGAAACCTTTCTCTACATCAATTGACAGGCAAGCTTTTCTCAAAAGAGACAAATGCTAGGACCATTAAAGGGCACTTGTGCATCCCAAGCCTCCTCTCTCCATTCTACTTTGCCAAATTGACCACAAGCTGCAAAGGAAAGAACACGGTTTCCTCATTCTCTACCATCCTTTGCAGGCCCTAGAGGACACCGAGTGGTTCCACCTCTCAACGCACTCTGCGGCATTTTTCTCAAGCAGGTGGTCACAAAAAAGGATTTCTCTGAAAGGTAAACACCAGTCACCCTTCTTTCATCACCTGGAGGAACAAGCAGAGCACTGGAACAAGGCAGTGCCACTGTGCCAAGGTACCCAATTCCATATTTTAATGACAGGCTGGACAAGAGCCCTGGGATCTGTTCCGCCAGTTAATATACAGCTAAATCTGAATTCCAGAGTCCTCTGACTTATGAAGGAACTCATGACACTTAGGTTTCTATGTTAAATTACATTTTGTGACATCCAAAAGAGTCTGGCTTACAATTCCCTCTGAAACATACAACAAAAGGCAAATTTATTTTAAGATATTACTGTTCTTAGAGCAAGTGATCATACATAGTTAATAGATTAGATTTTTTAAAATCTGCTAAAATTTAATTTATTATTTATCACACATGGTTTTTAAGTTGATTTGGGTGCTCTATGCGACAGACCATTAAAAGCAATTACAATCAAACAGTACATTTCAAGCATATACTGCACAGTTATTTTATTACAGATGTGGAAGACTATGACAAAATGGAAAACCTTTGACAGTTTCTAGTCTATGAGACAAGATAATATTTTCCATATTGCCAACCATACTGAGCAGATTTTGCAATGAGTTCTGCCTTCCTGACTGAAATCTAGCCTTGAAGAACATCAATTGAAAAATATCTCCTGTACAAGACACAAAACCCCTTCAGTTGAAAAACTTTCTTCAGAAATATATATGAATAGCACAGAGCAGGAATGGCATGGTTCAGCAATACATCCAACTAAGCAGAAGCTCTATTGAGCTCTATTGAATACTGCTCCTCTTGGGCTATAAATAGTTTTCTGGACTCACACAAGCCTGCAGAGGCATCTAAAATTCACAACCCACCGAGATCACACCAAACAGAGATATAAGGTACAGTACTTTTCTATACTGCAATACCTTTGCAGAGCTATTGAAGACACTAGTCTTCTATAACTGTAGGAGCCCCGCTCTCAAATTTAGGCTTGCAAAACCTAGATATTTAAGTCCTTTTCATAAGCTGTGGAAAACTTTTTGACTTCAGAAGTATATTTTTGAAGTTTTACTGAAAGAGAAAAAAAGATCTTGGGTTACTGGGAATTTTATGAATGGATTCACCTTTATGACAGTATGACATTGTATGTCTTCAGTGATACAAATGAACTTAGCAATACACAGGCAATACTTGATCTACCAAAGACAACAGAGGCTTATTACTGAGAAAAGATGTTTTAAGGAGTGCTTCATTTAAGCTATAAACAAAGAAAAGATGTACAAAAGCACAACATTTCTGTTGATATGCAACATGTTGCAACAAATCCTCAATAATTAAAATCTATATCTGCTCACATTCAGAAACCATTTACAAACACTGGACAAAACCTATTTTTGGGAAAAGAACTCCATCATCGCAACTTTGTTTTCCAAACTGAGGTGGATTCTCTCCAATGTATCAAAGCATAAAAATTATTTCACAGCCTAACAAAACATAACAGAACAAAGCAACATCCAAATCATTCAATGCCAATTAAAACATTCCCTTTTTTGAAAGCTTTTTCCTCAGTGGAAATGTGTATGTCCCATGAGGGCAGATTAAGGACTTATTTTCTTTCGAGTAAGCCACTGACAATACATGTTAATACTTCGTGCATTCTAAAATGATGTACATTCCCAGGTAATATATTTTTTCCACTCTGTTCCAGCTTCTGTGGAATGGGTAAATCCACATATTCCCGCTGAATATTTTTTAAAATACATAACCACAACACTGCAAGAATAACAATTTGGCTATGACATGACAAGCAGCATTGGGCTGTGAAACATCAATATTGATTGAATGATCAAATAAAAATGTTTTAATCCAAATGTTTCCATCTTGCAGTGTTGAAACAGCCATTTTAATAAATCTTCTTTGAACTAGCACCAGTGAAACAGAGATAGTAATAACTTTGTTGAAATATCATGATGATTACTGGTGTGTGTGTGTGTGTATGTGCGTAGAGCAAAAATAACCAATAAAATGTTTTCTCTAAAATAAATCTGATTCATATTGAAGACATCAACATACAAACATACCAGTCAAAGACAGATATAGTGCCAACAGTGCATAAGCACAAGTTCACATTACCAGCACCCTGGACAAACAATGCCACTGAATAAATCTGCAGTCCAAGTTCCAACCCTACTACATCAGACTGTGCACACTGTACAGCACCCACACCAAAATACTTTGAGAATGAATACTTGTTCATCCACTCAAAATTTATGAGGAAAAAATGTGAAGGCACAACTTCCTCAAATGTGAAGGTAGTGTAAATTCCATCAGTTGTTCACGTAGGTAGGATCTCTCTTCATAGACGTAAAAGTGAAAAGTAATTTGAAAAAATCTGAAGGCATAATGTGAATACTTTCAAATTTACATATATACTCTGAATTGTATTATTGCATTCATTTGAAAAGGGGGGGGGGGGGTTATTTTGTTTTAAATTGATTGCTGTTTGCAAAGGGCATTTTGTTATTGCCGACCAAGTTAGTTATTTACTTTAACTCAACGAAGTCTTACCCTTCCATTACAATTGATATTCGCACTCAGTTTCATTTCGTTGTCTTAAGGCTGCTTACAGCCTAACGTGTATCAGAAAAACGATTTTTTTTGTTGCTATTTTAAAATTTCGTTTTGAAATAACCGTTTGCATACAAATTTTAAAGTTAATTAGTTTTTCAATGTTCTATACCAAAAGCGTTTTTACACTCAGTTTGACAGATTCCCAGAAATTGGATTCAATTATGTCTAAATCCTTACTCGTCCTGTTTCGCCAGCGAAGAAATACCCTACTCAAGAATCAACAAAATAACTAGGAGTCATATATTGACATACATGTGCGGTTCATGATGCCTCGAACTAAAATTTTCAGATTATTCCAAACCATAAGCTTGTTCCGAAATAAAAAGCACATTACCAGGCTGGAGAACTGTGATTATTGTTCCACTTGAGTTGAAGACTCAACGTTGTAGCATACATTTTAATTAGCTTGGCAGTATGAACTGAATTCCTACAGCCTAAATCTAATTTGGGCTATTGACGATGTTCGAAATTAAAGATAAAGATAATTCAGAAATCTCCCCACACACGTCTGTGTATGATAATGCAAACGTGTTTTGAGTGCTTATTTATTATTATTTAACTTGTTCGGATTCAGTCATATTAATACAGGCCTATATGCACGTGCTTGTGTGTCGCGCTTTATGCAGCAGTTCCGCGGTTTGCGTGACATTATGCTGCCGGAAAAGGTCTTGAGTAAACTATTCCTCCAGAGTTTATTTTGGGTGGCTCCACGGCCAAATTAAATTCGCTACGACACCGATGTTCATGCAGCATACAAGGCTACAAAATAAGCTACTAACTAAACCATCTGAAATAGCTGAATAAAAAAATCTGGTATCTAGCCCAGTAATTCAGCGTGGCCACTACTACCGTAGTAATCGAATATTTTGGAACTTTTCAAATCGGTGTAACCAGGCATTGCCCTTATATTATCAGTCACTCTGGTGCACATGGAAAAGATATTTGTAAAAATAAATAAAAATAAATCACTCACCGTGATGAGAGTGGAGATTCATGGCCGATGACAAATATTTTCCAGTATGGAGCGGTGCCGGGTGCCCCGTACCCACATGGCCTGGGGATGGAGGTATTCTCCCGGCAGCAGCGGCTGCTCCGAGTCGGTGTGGCTCCATAGCCAGCCCCGACAGCAAAGGCGAGGGTACATGAACGGATCTGGGGGGGCCGAAATCTCGGCCATCCATCATCCAAAACGGATAAAATTGATATAAGAAACTGTCCGACCAGAAATTCCAAGATAGCCAGTCTATTAAACAGTCCTTATTTTTCCGTGGAAATCTGCATCCTTATCAGTCATTCTGCTGACCTATAAATGGAAAAGAAAAACTTTTGAGTGCTCAGTTTTATCACGTCAACAAAACTAATGTTCGGTTTATAAATTCAAATATATATCAATAGACTTAACGATGTATTCACCAAACACACTGGTATTGGTAAAAAACAACATTTTCTTAGACGTTGCTTTTCTTTTTGCAATTCGGCCTTTTAGTGTGTGTAGCCTATGCTCATGTCTTGCACTCGGGGAAAGCAGTGCAAGGGTTTTTTCATAGCTACGTTCGTAGTAGTGAAATATATGCGTTAAAACTAGGTGTTTAAATGGTAATTAAATGTCAATATTCAATACCAAACAGTTATATCAGTTTTGAGCACATTTTAGTTAAACCTGTGTCTTTTAGCTTTACGCATAACGTGCACATTTTCTTGTCGGTCACGGCATGGTCTGAGATGAGTTTATACAAAAATACTTGCTTTGAGTCCCCGTTTACAAATGTAGGCTATAAACATTTCATATTACGAATTATTCACATGGAAATTAAATTTGATTTGGTGATTCTTTTAGCAATTAAATTTATTATCATACAACTATATCTTTGACCAAAACAGGCTATCATTAAAAATGGTATGTTATCTTAAATACATAGCCTGCAATAATGACTTATGGGTCATGCTACACCTGGCTTACTATCTAAAAACAGATTTTTCTGCTTTAATCATCTTGAAAGAAAGCAGTTCAGTCCTTCACTCAAATCTCAGTACTGAAATTCCGTGTTAGTAAAGAAAACGCGAAAGGAATACTGATTGTACCTAGCAAGAGGCGTAGTGTACGACACACACAGCTTCTTAAATAATATATACAAAATGTATTCAACTCACTTTAATGCCGCCCCGCAGACTCACTGTACGGACTCGCATTGTGGAAGTGCCGATTAAATGTGCTGCACTCGGATAAAAGCTCATTCTTTCGGTAGCCTAGCCTACTTGTAACAGAAATGCAGCCACGTTTCAGAAATGTTTGTTCATATAGGCTAAACATTATAGCGTCGATAAAAGTCGTTTCGGTAAAATAGTTGAAAGAGCGAATCACTCGTTAACAGTTTCAATATGATTAGTCCTCAGTTCTTACTGCTTTTACGGTTCCTCGTTAGAGAACAGGACACGTTTGGATGTGGTTTGTTATGTTTGATCTTTCCGCACTGCTTTGGGATTTTCCACAAATTCCTATACCATTATATTCTATTAAAACGGTATCGATAACCACACAATCACAAAGACCATTGCTGCTAAATTATTTTAGACAGAAATAGTCGTAAATTGTATCTAATTATAAAGAGCCTCAAGGCTGTTCCACAGACTGATTTTACTTCGTTATTCTTATAACACTGCAGCATATAGAGAAAGTGAGATGGGCCAGTTTAAACTCAATACAGCCTACAGCAAGGGAACGAAAACAAAATGAATAAAAGAGTTTAGATTAGACAGACTATCGTTCCTTAAAATGCGTCACCTGGCACGACTGGTTTCAAACTTTTCTTACAACACTTAAAAAACTTACAATGCTTTTAACAATCTTCGGATCGAAAGAATGCTGGATTTAGGGTTTAGGAAACCCGCTTCAGAAATTCCGTTTTACACAGCATGACTTCTATCTGAGAAACTTTCTGAAGTAGGTTTATAAATATAGGTTTGCTGTTCAATTGTTCATATAATCCTTCACAAATGAACTCCCCTACTAAAAAACAGTCCTTACTGGCGATGGAGTCCCACTAAAAAAATCCATTAATCCAGAAGTTTGTAGAAACATTTCAAATGCTCCATAATATACAGTCCATCCGTAGATACACTGTAAACTAACCTTGGGGGGGAAGTCCCTAGTAAGTCCTTCTCTGTAGATCTCAGAAAACTCTAGCAATGAAACAAGCATTGTTTTACAAACCCCGCCCCCTTCAACTCATCCAGCAGAATTCTACAGCTATGTCTACAATTGGTTGATTCCAATGTCGATCACTTCAGTGTAAACACTTTGGCTCTTCGCCAGTCCTATAAAACCAATTATGAACCAAGGAGGTTGTGCGGTTTCTAGGCCCCCTTACTTCAAGACTGAGTGATCAAAACAAGCAGTGTGAATTTTTAGGAGAGCCGTTTCAAGGCAGCTCTTCCACTCTGGCTTCAGTAATCTAAATAGTGGAATACGGACCTGGTAGGCTAGTGGACGAGGTTCAGTTCATTCTTATCTCAAGATTTTTTTCTGAAATATACTTCAGATTGTGCGTTTATATCCACTAGCATAAATTAGATTTTAGGTCTATAATAACATATTTCCGTCTGTCCTGCTTTGGTCTTTTATTTGCAGGGTAGCCCGTATTCTAACATCATGCGACACAAAAAAAGTCAAGCGTTTAATCCACAAATTCTACAATCTAAACATTTTTGCATTGGGGAAAATCAAATTATAGTGATGTGTATGTATATAGGCGTATGTGGCTACATAGGCGTGAAGTCGACAAACCTACTTTGGTTAATAAACAAGAAGAAATTATAACGTCGTCTCTTTTAGCCACTTCGTTACCCGCAGCTGCACGGACCATAGTGTAGCGTCCTTTAAATTATATGAATTAGCCTATAATTTTATCTTCTTGTTTTAAATGAAGCATTGTTCAAAATGATCATGTTTCAAGCGATGTGCCTGCAGGCTACTCTATGCGCCCAGACAACACACTATAGGCTATTGTATAAGGTAGAAATAGACAAGAAATTGAGTTCTAGTTGTTCACACACAATAAAGCCTACAAATCTGTTTTCATAACTCTTAATATGTGGATATGTCGCCAGATCTAGATGACATGAATGATCATTTAACTTAATTACAATTGCTCTGCCAACAATTAGGCTACAGTCTCTTGACATTCATTTCAACTAAATATTCTTGTGTTTCTGTCCGGGAGATATGGATCAAGATAATAATCCAACATTAGATTTGAGTAAAAATTGGCACATTTTTATTGTGGCCTAGTAAAACATGAAATTTGAAAACACATTCACGCGAAATTTCGCTTTAAATAGTTGTTAGTAGACTTGTTTTGAGATGTAGCCTGCTAACGACCTGGTGTCAATTGGCAAAATAAACGTTTTTTAAAGGACTAAAGTCTTACACTTTTCTATTAGCTTTAATTATTTTGATTTATATTTGGTCTATAGTATATAGATCTAGTCCAGTTATATTATAAGCGCAAAGCATTTTAAGGGTAGCTATAGATATCCTCTCTGTCGTGCATGGGTCAAATGGAATGAATATTTTTGTGCCCCGTCAATGCAGCGATGCTTTCCCCTTAAATTTGACAAAGATCCACCAGCTCGGTTCATAGCTATATGCTTGCGTGCGCGCGTGGACGTGAAAGTGGATATAGGAACGTTAGCGTCATAGTATTACATTTTGGATGTTGCACAAAACAGTTAATAAAAGAGTCTATGGACGGTTTCAAAATACCCCCTTTGCCAAGCCCTGATGTTGCGGTTTCAAGGATCCCCCATTTTGGAAAGCAGAGGGGGGAAAACACTAAAATAGTAATGAGTCAAGGGGAAAAGCAATGTCTGAACGTTATAGCAAAGGGAGATCTCATTTAAATATCACCCCGGCACCATTTCAACCCCAATGAAAGGAAAGCAACTTTTGGAGGACTCAACACTGGATTGCTCCCAAATTGGCCAAAGGACCAGCAGGAAGAAAGGGGAAAATTTGAGAATGGGGGAGGGTTGTTATGGCGAGGAAAATTAATGCAACAGCGAAGCTTATGGCTGCCCGGACAGAATGCCGAGAGATTCTGAATTATCAATGGAGTAGCAGTGAATGACAACCGCCCTTTAAGTGTATTTTCTTCTGTAGTCTGTTTCGTCTCTAAGCGAACGCAATGAAATGCACTTTATTGTAAACACAATCGGCTGTGATTCGACGCGTTCCCTTTCCTACAGCCGCCTGAACCTAATGAGATGTCAGAGAGGGATTCAGATTTTTCTTGTATTTCAGAAAACATAATTGCCACATACAATCGTCTTTTGCCACATGCAATTGTTATTTCTGGATGACTCGAGAACCCGAACATTAAGATGGGTATGTATTGAATGCAATACCGATTTCGCTACTAATAAATTACCAAACATCAAACAAGGCCTACTTTTTCTTTGTTGAAATCTACTGGAGATATTCACCAAATCATGTACTTATAGTAGGCTATGCTTACACTGATTTGTTCACGCTTTGTCGACGACGAGTAGGCTAGGTGCTTTTCCTGTATAACGGTAGTTTAATGGCGTAAACCCATTGCAATTATTTGCCAGTTTGGTCGAGGAACTTTTTGACGATTACATTTTTTCTTGGAGCGCAATTCTAGAGTGTGTGTATTCTTATCGCTCGTAACATAGACTATTCAAATATATATTATACTTGCAATTTTTAAAAACCGCTTGTCAGGCTACGGTACCAATATGAAACCACCGTCGTTTCTCAAAAACTGTTTTATAACGGGTTTGCTACCGGCAGTCAATAAGTAGGCTGTAGCCAATACACGATTAAAATTATAGTACCTATGTATGAAATTAAACAATTACACAAAATTGACCTGGGGCCATTTTGGGGTGTGGTGTAAAGCAAAGCACAGAGTATGAGGACAAGTCGGAACATTAATATTTATACAGTTGTTTAACCTGTCTCAATTTAATCTATAGGCTAGTCTGCTTGGTTTGTAGCGTACTTTGTAAACTGTATCCAAGAATATGGCTACTAACAGTATTGCTTCCTAAGGGAATATTACGCAAATAAACGCGGACATATCCTACATCAAGTGATTAGGGAAAAATATGTTGCAAAGCCTAACTCGAAAAAAGCTGACATGTCCGAATGCGCATAGGCTACTCGTTCAAAGGCGGAGAACCGTCCACGATTTGGTGTCAGAATATTGCTAAATATTCACAATTTGTTTTAATAGAGGTATAATTACGAATTCGGCCGATGATAATAATTAACACATCGTGATGCATGTAAGCTATTTTAAAATACAACACGTGCAAAAGGGTATGTAAACTGCTGTTGTGATCACCGTAAAATGCTAAATAACAAGGTAACATGCATTTTGGAGTGCCCAAAAATTTACCATGCATTTTCTCAGGTAGTATATTGTGTAGAGTATAAGAGTCTTCGAAATGTCCCTGCGCAATGTTGGATTATATCAGAAAAATCCAACTAGGTTGAATATGATAATATAGGCAAAATCAATAGCCTGTGTCATCAAAACTGGGAATTACTTGTTTGGTCTAAAATTTTTGTGTGGCTTGTTCATTTCCTGATTTCACTTGTTCCCCATCGATTTCCTCCAAATGAATAAAATGTCTGTTTTCGCCTTTTCACAGTGATATTTCAGTCCATTTATAGCACTCAGAAGAGTTGGATATTTCTGGTGTAATGGAATATTGGCGTGTGCATAGGCTATTTGCCGACTACTTCCAGTCTATACGATATGCGTAGAACTTGTGATATGTCATATGCAATTATCACCATGTCACTTGTTTTAGTCAAGTCTTCCTGGGCGATACACGTGTGACTGCAATGTAAAAGGTTACAACTGATCAAAAACTTTGAAAAAGTAATATTATATAGGTTAGTCTGTCGTGGTCCAAAATGCGTACGCATCCCGGGTCTCCAAAATAAGTTGAACCCGTTTCTAATAAACTTGTAGAACACAAAGGAAAACACAAGAGCTAGAGTTTGAGTTTCAAAAGGCAAACCACTGAAATGTATTTACAGTGCTAAAAGTCCCCCATCAGTGCCTGCCATGGAAATGTCGACGTCAGATCTATAAGGCATCCTGACGCATTTTCCAATCATCACCCTGACCCACGACTAGCACGACACAATTTCACACAGGATTATCAGTTTCTATCCATAAAATACAGGGTAATCTTCAGATAATTATATGGCTAATTTATGAAATTCTGCTCCAATTGAGCGTCCCTATTCCCCTATTTTTTTTAATTTTTTTTTTGCAAATACTGGTGAAAATAACCTCTTCAGCAACAAATACGATATAGCGATACACATGATCTCAAAACATATAAACACACGTGTTTCACAAGGTTTAAATAACCTAACAAACTATTTCCTAGTTCAATGGGCTAATAGGTTAGATACATCGTAACTAGCCTACTGAGCCTAATTCGTCTAACAAATTAAATAGGCTGCACAGAACTGAATGGCATTATTGTTTTAGTTTAACACTCAATTGATGAAACTTTTTACTCAATTTTCGCTGAACTGACATAATCTAATCTTATTCCGATTTGCGTAAAACATTCAGTGAAAGTGTGAGGAGAATTTTTTTAAACTAGCCTACATGTATGCCTATATGTTCTGTGTGGGTACAAATCAACTGAGAATAGTCTTCATTTTTTGGCGCTTGATATACACGCACCCGTGAAAATGTTTAAATGTCTCTTCAGATGGTGGAAACCACCCACTTGCGTCCATCCGACAAATAAAATGAACTCAAAACTCTCTCTCACTACAAGTAGTCGTCCATGTCGCGTCAGTCTCCCCGAAATCGCTTATTTAGTAGGCGATCCTAAGCATCCAAGTTACATACAAGATAAAAAAAAATGTCTGCGACTAAAAAGTCACAGCCTTAGAATCATGAATTTGCAGCCGACAGGTTGTGATTATTATCGCAGAATGAGGCATGTCTGTTCTATTTTTTTGACGCTAAAATTCTTTCTGCTTGGATGCAATGCTGTTTAATTCAGTAGAAAATAAGTTTTATAATATACAGGTAATACTAGTAACTTTCATGCTATGTTAGGTTTAACGGAATAGATTAGTCTATGCGAATAATATATGTATGTTCGGTATACGGCCTATATATTGCATTTCGAAAGAAACAATGACATGAGTTATGACCACGCAGTGAACTTCAAAAGCCTGTCATGTCCACATGAATGTACTGATGGTGTGGAATAGCCTATATTTACTAATTCAAATTGATCTATTTACCTCGTGCATGGTCGATCTGTTAATTTACCCTGCAGGCCTTAAGACATCACCTGACTTATGCGAGAATAAATGCACGATTTTATGATCTCCAGGAGAAAGTTCTTGTACACTGTCATATGATGAGTCCCGCGAAGGTTTTGCTTCATTGTTTGTATTTGATGATCAGTTCGAGAACTGCATTTTATTTTATGGTTTTAGATGTAGAAAAGCATCTTCCAAAAAGATAAGTGACAACTGTATGTCTACAGTGATCAAAAGAATAAAAAGCCCCAAGATTTAGGCTACACAGAATATGAGTAAAATCAAAACCGGCAATGATCATCTCATATCCATTTCCCTAACGCACAGTCCAATTTCAAAAGCCTGTTTTTGTTATTCTAAGTATTCAGCATATTAGCCTATAATAAAAATAATACAACGCATTCTCTTACTGGCATTTTAAATAATAGGCTACAATTTTCAATGTCACGTTCTCCTTAGATTAGGTCTACATATACTGGTCAGAACGTTCTTGTATTTTGTTTATATAGTCTACACCACATAATTTAGTCAGTGCTGTGTGAATTCATGGTTTCTTGATGACAAAATTGTAGATGTATTACTGCATATGAGGTTACTTGCAATTGTTCTACCAGAGAGATGCTTCCTGAAATAAAAGTTAAGCCCCATATTACACACAAAAATCTATCAGTTATCATCACACGTCTTTCCAGGTCTCATCAACCTTTTATTTTCTTTTAGTACTGTCTAATCAAAGCCAAAAATATAACGCATTTTTGTTAGAACCGGTAACCTGTGTAATATTTATCGATTTCTTTGTCGAGAGGGATCGCAAATCCCAACGAAGTGTGTGTCTCAAATATAAATTTTATTTTTATTTATTTATTTTTTTAAAGCACAAACACGGGAAATCAACAGTTAGAATGTCCACGGTTAATATTATTTTTTTCTAGGAAATAAGGCGTTCTGGAAGATTTTACGCCAAAATATTAAATATTTGGGGGCTCTAATTATTTTGTCCCGTACGCGACGCGTTATATTTTAATTGCGATATTATTGGACTACAGCACCACGGGTAAAAACTCTTTTGTGTTATCCAGACAGATCGATTTTGGGCGATCTATGTTGTTGCACTGAAAACAGGCTACTTCGGGATCGGATCACGTTTAAACGGATGCGAAAAGCGTCTGGCAAACAGGAACGCAGAATCTCAAACCCAAATTAACACACCGTGCTCATTCCTACAAGCCAAGATGCCAGTAGCTTTGTCATTTATGTTGGGTAGTTACAACATGTAGGCTACTGGGGAAACCTGGAAAACGAAGAAGACACAAATCTCAGATAGATGCAGAACAAAGCAGTAGACCGAATAGAACGAATGAATCCCCACGTTGTTTGCTCTTCAGTGCAATTAATTTATCTGCACCAAATATAAGCGACCCTTTTTTAGAGATTTTCAAAGATATTTAACGTTCATTGAGCAACGTTCTGCGTATGCCACGTTATAACGATCCATAGGAGCGCGTAGTGTTAATACCGAATGTGGTCATGTCAAATTTAGCTTTAAAGTCTCGAAGTTGAGAATTTAGTTGATCTACACAAAATCCTGATATAAAACGCTTACACCATAGTCATATAACAAAATGGAAGCATGCTTATTTAATGTACTGTTTCTTTTTATTAAAGTCGCCTTTAATTGCTTCACTAACATCACTAAGCATGTGATGCTGTAGATAAATACACTGGAAAAATGATTCACTTCCATATAAATGTCTCATGCACATTTATGTCATAGGGCATTTAATTGCTATAGTGTTACAGAAAGGGAAGAGTTATTATTATTATTATTATTATTACTATTATTATTATTATTATTATCCATCTCTTTTAAGTTTTGGCGGAATTCCTCACCTTTGTTGTTTTGTAATTGTATGTCTCCCTGTGTTTACTGTGTATTTATTCAATGGTAATTTATCCAATGGGAAAATGTCCAGGACTAAAAGATTGTCTTCAACATGTTCATTAAAAATTTGAGTAATTCAATTACACAAATGGAAATGCCACTGATAACCAAAATATGCAAAAATAATTCCACCCAGAAGAGTAAGAGAAAAGTTAGAGCACCTTTCCAAATTTTGCGGACTTCATTACAACCCCAATTTAATAAGCTTCTCATGGGAAGCTGACACCAAGGCCTGACATCACCACAGTTGAAAACCCATCTCCTCTGGCCACAAAGTGCCTTGTCAATTAACAGACAGCTTGTTGCAGGAGAAAGAACGGAGAGCAGTGCACCCTTCCCCTTGGGGGCAGAGGGGGAGAATCAAGTTTCTATTGATAGACCCAGACACGCGGTGTAAAATTCAGGCTGGAGGGGGTAAAAAGAGATTTTGGATTGGGGAACGCAATCGGCATCACTCAAGCCACAGCTATGTCTGCTGAAGGAGCTTGTTTACCAAAATGCTGTATCAATGATAAATCAGTAACGTATTCAGTGTTACTGATATCCACTGCTTGACACGTACGTTTACTTGAGGGCTGTGATACTTTATGCTGTGGGTAGTTCGCATCTTTCCTTTTTTTCCATGCACCGTGTGTAGGACTGTAGTCATTTTGATGTAACCTGTGAACAACATCACCAGTGTGTTTATCAATTTCTATCTATTTTCAAGACACATTCACTCAAATGTGAGCCACAGTCAAGCTTAGTGTCACACTCACTACATTCCTGCTTGGGAGTCATAGCTGCTGCAGATGAAGCTCAGTATAAAGTAAAAGCTTTCATTTGGGATAGTCCAACTATCCCATTTGGGATAGTTTCAGGAGATTCTCTTTTTGGCTAGCTTACCCATCATTAGATGATACGATCAATACCATTTCCATCCCTGTGCATCCAGTACAAAAGTATTAGACAATATCTACATGCTGCATGCTAACTGTGTAACTTCCATGAATGGCTGCAGATGAAAGCAATGTTAGCTTGCTAAGTGAAGAGATGGAAATACAAGTGTGAGTTGGGGGTTGCCAAATAGACATGTCACTGACTGTAAACATGTGCTCCCACTGCCGCTCCCACTGCAGCCCATGGTACTGCATACCTGGCAACACCACACTAACACTTTGAGCATAACTGCACAACTACTGCACCCAATGGATGGATACATGGTTATTTTACAATTATAGTTCTGAATTTAGCTGCCTCCAAAACAACTAAGGTCTTGTTTTTCAGTTTTTATTTTTGCTTGTTTTAAACATGCAAGGTGCAATAACTGAGCTTTTGGAGCAGTTGGAAGATGTATATCCATCACTAGTTAGCAAATCTAACGGTGTTTTCGTTTGCAGCCATTCGTAGAGGTAGCGCAGTTAGCATGCAGCCCGTAGATATTGTCTAACATTTTTGTACTGGACCCACAGGGATGAAATTGATATCAAACTTATTGCTTAGTGGTAAGTCAGCCAAAAACCTAGTTTCCCAAAAAAGTTGGACTATCCCCTTAAGAATGGCAATGTGAATACAATTCCATAATTTAGAACTTTAAATTATCGCAAATTTTCTCAGGGCTGCTTTTTAACACATGGAAGCAAACATGGACCACACTAAAGAGAGACCATAAAGTAAGAAATGAGAGAGGAAAATTGAACCACACAGGCCTGGCTTTTAATAGGTTAAAAAATAGGTAATGGTCAGAAATAATATAATTTGTAAATTTTACAATAACATAATATGTATTGAGCTGTATGGAGTGTTGGGTGGCTGGACTTCTGACAAAGCGGTTGTACCCTTGAGCAAAGTGCTTAACCTGAATAGGTTTTGCGAATCTCCAGCTGTGTGAATGAATAATGTGTAAACATCTATGCTAAATTAGACAGACTGGTTAAGATAATTTTCAAAGCAAATAAAGGAGTTCTTGCCATTCATTTAAATTTTTATTTTCTCCACAATGCTGCAAGGGATTAGATAAGTGAATATGATCAAATGCAAGTATTTATTAAAATGCCATGTGGGATAATACACATGGCAAAGTTATCTTGAGCTGGATGACAATCACAATGGTTTCCATGATTTCCTGACTCAGTTGTTTCATGTAGTAAAGTAACTTGACTTCTCTGTGTTTTGCTGCCAGTTGATGGAGGATCTGCTCCAACTTGTCGTTCTAAAAGGTTTGGATCCCTTTGAGCTCACCTTGGAAAGGATCTTCTGTTTTGGGGATTTTTCCCAATCAATTGTGAATGTGACCTTAGAGCATGTAATTGCTGTGTAATTCAGATAAGGACAATGATAGATTGTGTTTTGGCCTCCACTCTACACAGCCAAATGAAAGATGCCTTACAGAAATGCAGGAGATCTGTAATTTTTCAGTTTCTTCGGAGTTATGGATTCATAAAGCATATCACTGTTTATATTTGCAATCTAAATATCTCATATGGAAAGTCATACTAAATTAACAATCTTGAACATTTCCTTGTCTTTTTTTGCGGCAACAATACATTTGCATTGATGAAGCAAGCAGAACACATTCCACAATGAATACAGAGTGCCCCTCGTCTTACACTGCAGTATTCCATCAGAAATGAGAAAACACACCGGAGTAAATATGTTATTAAGCTCCTTTTAAAAAATACAATTTTCATGTTGACATGGCAAAATGCTCCAATATCAAGCAACAGCAAATCTGCACCCCCTCTTCTGATTGCTATGTCAATGGGGGAAAACCATGCACCTACAGTCTAAACTGGTGAATGGGTACCAAGCCTAAACACTTTCCTATACATGAATACTGAACTTAGCAACCTCATCTATCTAGTAGCCATCTTTCATTTGAGCTTTTGTGTAACGGGTTGGTATACATGTTAGAGATGGTATGTGAATGGTACAACACAAGTGTGTTTTGAAAGCCCTGTTAGTAATTTTGTTTTCAAGATCCATGTAAGTTTGTTTTTCTTTCAGCGAGGCTATTAAGTGGTTTGTCTGGTAAAGCAAAAATATACATTCATACAAAGGTGCCTTATGATATCCACATCCATCGTTAATCCAATGAAAAGAAGTATTGGTTCTGTAGAGACTTATTCTGACATATAAAATGTGCTTATTAACCACTTAACTACACTGCATACTCGGAATGTCCCATTTTCTTTTAGATTTTTTTTTCTGAATTACAAAGCTATCATCTTTGTCATCACGTTTGATGCAGACAGCTCAAGACTGCAGTATAAATATAGGCCGTCTATGCCATTGCTTTCTGCAGTTTTAGTATGTGCCAATATACTTTTCCTACATAATAAAATTGAATAAAACCAGTTTTCAGCAAGGTTTGAAATAAGTATAATATAAAAAGGCATACACAGATACTGTTTGGTCATGTAAAATACTCTTAAATTGAGATACGTGTCTCAGTGTTGTAATAACTACTCACTGGCTTGTTTCCTCTGTGCTGAAATTTTCTTGACAGAAACAGGACTGAAACTTAAGTATAACATAGGCCTGGTAATTGGCCCTGATTTAAAACCCAAAACAGAGGTACAGGATATGTGACTGACACCAGCCTGGTGAAAAATTGACCCATTGCTGCTGGTTTCTCAGGCTTATTACAAAAAGAAGAGATTAAATATTAATGAAATCACTGATGTAACCAGTTACCTACCCTATAAATGTTTGCCAAGTCCTCAGAATAACCTGAGAAGCATCCACTTAGCATCAGTTGCTGTCCAGGCCCAGATACCAGGCTGGTGTTATAGCTCCTATATGATGAAGCATTTGGTCACTTCCACCCATCATGGCTGCTCTTGACCCTATCCACTGGACACTGGTAGTAACTGTAGATATCTGTAGTATATGAGCCGTTATGTGGCATCTGAACAGTATCAATGTTTCAAAAAGTGTTATGTCCTAATTTACCATTTCAAATCCTGTTGAAAATGGGTATTTGCTCCAATCTAAGCAAACACTGCACATATAAATGTATTAGATTAATTTAAAACGTCTTCAGACCAACATGAACATAACATATGTTAGACTATCCATTTTATTAATAGGGTATACATCCAGACGATTGCCTAAAGCAGTCGTTTCCGCTGATTATATGAAATAATTGTGTTGGAAGGCACAATTATGTGTCATTTCAATTTAAATTAATGGTTTTGCTTGAGTCTTCATTTTATTACAAAACATGAAATCTACATGACATGAAAAATTAGTCTTCTCTTTTCAGTTCCTGAGTGCGCTCAATAGCTTTAAGTGTTCTCAGAGAATCCACACACACACGGTCAAAATAGCAGGATAACAGGATACTAAATGAATCAATTCCTACAGAGTCCTACATGTGGAGAAATAATTCATTATGATGTTTAGAAGTTTTCAAAATTACTTTTTAATGCTTTATCTTCCCAATCTGTCCCTGATCTGTACCCACGTATTCCTGGTCAGGGACAAAGGAGGTGCTGGAGCCTATCCCAGCATGCATTGGATGAGAGGCAGGAAGACCCCCTGGACAGATCACCAGTCCATTGCAGGGCTATCCCTGAATTCCCAATCATATATAGCCATGTTCATCTTACAATCACCACAACTGAGATGGGAGAGCATAGATGAGCATGCACTCTCTTCCAAAGTACATGATGTCACCAGTTGCTTCTTCCACACAGCTGCCCATGAGCTAAGCTTGCACAGACATACGTTAGAGGAAGACACTGCTTGTGCAGCTTTAGCAAGCAGACCACAGGCACCCCACTGACCTGTGAGGATTGCTAGAGAGTGATGAGACACTCATCCCAGCTGATTGAACCCTCCAAAAATCTGGCCTATGCCACGACTAATTATGTGTGGCCCTGTGGTGCTACCTGCCACAGTCAGCACTGATATGGTGTAAAATGGATCCACACATTTGAACTGTGACTTAACAGGATGAGCCACTCAGCAGCCCCTTAATTAAAATATTGCATTTTATACAGACTTCAGTTGCATGGCATAACATGACATGAACATTAAAATAAAAAAGGGCATTTCAGGTTTAAAGTAAAAAATTTAATCCAGAATAAGACATAATGAATAAATAATTAAACAAAGCACAACATTAATAGAATGCATCTCTTAGGTTATGAGAGTGGATATAGTTCCCTTAATGCCTCATTACTTTTTCTTTTCAAATGCTCGCCTCAATTTTATCATCGCTTGAAGCAAAATGATGGTTTGCAACTAAGTGGAAAAAAATTCAAATGAGAACAATGAAAGATATTAAGCAAGATTATTTTTTTATATGCTGGATCATGCTCCAAATCACTACATACTTCATTTCTACTTTAACTATCTGGAATGCAGCTTTTAAAAACATGGGCAGAATTCAAAATAGCAAATAACAGACTTTTCAAGAAAAATTACATTTCCCACTAAAAAGCAGCACTTGGAAAGTGCTTTGTTGACTTTTTTGCCTTTTCCGCAGTCAGTCAGTTAATGTCTGATTTTAAGGCGCTCTTTGCTCAAGAAGAAATAAAAAAGAAATGATTCAAACATCTTCATTCCAGACACTTGTGTGCATTTCTGTCTCTTTTTTTTTGGAATGGCATGTCATGTTCGCCTCAGTGTCAGCTGTTTCTTTGCATAACAGATGCTCTTAATCCAGGATGACTTACTCAACTCACATTTTAACGATTGTTCAGTAAAACAGCTGGATATAACTGAAGCAGTTGAAGTAAACGTTTGGGCTTCCAGGTCAGTTCTTTAACTACTACATCATACATTACTCAGAAAATGCCAGACTGTCACCAGTCCTACATAGTTTTACCAATAATGCCACATGACGCAGATATTACACCAAACAGCCAGAGATGCAATCCTACACTCACACGAATAATACACTTCCACTTATGCTAAGACACATGGCCACTAATACTACACCACACTATCAGTGATAATATTTCACACTGCCACCAGTAGGACACCGCACCACCATTGATACTAATTCTGTTTGTTGATTTTTTTGTCACACAGATCAAAGATAGCTAATGAATGAATTCTTATATTGTAGATTTGGATTCTACCATTTTAATCGCAAGCTTTTCATGTTGGAGCAAAGACTGGCCTGTGGTCTGGATACCACAAATAGCATTTAGCACACAGCAATGGTATGTCAAATTAACCATTGTTGTCATGATAAGACTGAATTACCCTGCTGCTGAACAAATTTGGTTTAATATATGAAATGGAATATAAGCCATACTACAAATGCAAAATACTACTACAACAAAAAAAGACCTTGCCTACCACCACAGAGACCTGGGTTCAATCCCCAGCAGCGGTACTTCCGGCTTGGTCAGACGTTTCTACGAACACAGTTGGCAGTGTTCGCGGGTGGGAAGCCGGTGAGGGTATGAGTCCTGATCTTTGCATTAGCGACTTCTACTGGTTGGTCAGGCCGCCTGTCCAGCAGGGATGGGATCTGGGGGAGATAGCGTGAACCTCCGCACGCGTTACGCTCGCCCAGTGAAACTCCTCGCTGTCAGGTGAAAAGAAGCAGCTGGCGACTCCACATGTATCGGAGGAGGCGTGTGGTAGTCTACACCCTCCCCAGACCAACAGAAGGATAGCGCATCGATCAGGACCGTGATACACATGGGGAATTTGTATAACGACTAAATTGGGGAGAAAATGGGAGTAAAATGGCAGAAAAAAAGACAACTTGCTGGGCAGGTAACAGTTATATTGTACTTCAGCAATTCTGACAGCTTTAACTGTCAGAACAGACGTCTAAAAGCCTCCAAATACAATTATTATATGACTGTAATTTCACAGATGTTTATATCTGGCTTCAGATTGGCAGCCTTTATTTCCACGTTGCCATAATGATGGATTTTTGCTGCTTAAATCTGGTACTCAACCATCTTCTCTCTAGGGTTTTCGACACACTTGTTCCTGGTTATGGTTATACACTTTGTTGTACATCGCTGTGGATAAGAGTGTCTGCCAAATGCCTGTAATGTAATGTAATGTAATTATATGATTGAAATATGACTGGCCTATCATTTTAGCTACCTGACCTATCCTCCAACCTGGCAAAGAACAAAAAGAAATGGTTGTCCATGATAATTCCAGAATTAGAAAGCAGCTGGCAGATATCGGTATTTGGTGTCAGGCTAGTAGGTTGGAACTTGTGACAAATGTTCAACTGTAATTCCCTCACAATCAAGCATATGTCATTTTGTAACATTCTGATTTCTGTAGAGTTATGGGCGTTGAACAGGACTATGCCAGGACCAGTCTATGCCAGCTTTACTACTGCATGTGATAAATGCTATATTGTATATGTAAATGTATGTCGCATTTGTTTATTCATGCCTGTCCTTGTCTTCCTTACTGGTTCTTTTACAAACATGGCACCATTTCCACTTTCATTAAATTTGCAGCTGAAGATAATGTAATGTTGGCCACAAACCGAAGAACCAAGCTACTAAAGCCAAATTAGCCTTAATATCAATTGGGTCTGATTATATTATTTTATTCCACCATTTACAGAACTATGTGGATTATTTCCAAATAAGTCTGTTACTTCTAACGCTTATTCTCAGACTGATGAGGTCTAAAGCACTGACTGTGAATTGTATAGCATGTCTTTGATGGGAGTTGCTGTTGATTTGAGGCAGAAATTCCTCCCATGGCTTTCACCGGAGGCTGGAATGAGCCAGGCCCTTCTTTTCACACAGCCTGCGGGGGAAACACCAGTGTGCATCGTCCCCCATAACTTGTGTCTCTTGTCCTTCGCTTACCCCTTTGAATTGTGTCCCACTGAAGGGACATCTGGCATTGGCACAGATTTATGAGCCACAGTTGCCCGTCTTGTTGAAAAACGCAGAACGGCCTCTTTACCATTCCTAAGCACACAGTTGCCTGTGGTCCGAGTATTGAGCCCCGATTACATTACATTGCATCGTAATGATTTAGAGAGGCAGAGTATGCTAATTTGCAAGCTGTGATTATTTGAAGAGATCCTCCAGCAACACAAGAGATACTCATAATACAATCGTGATTCCAGTAAAAAAATAATAAAATGGTGACCCTGACAGCTGACAAGGGAATGAGCATAATCAAAATGGAACAATGGACAGGGAACACTGTATTCAAGTAATAAGTGATTTTTATAAAATGACACTATACCAAGCCCATTTCTTCACACTAAAAAACAACTGGTTCTAAACATATATACATCACAAAAGGACAAAAAAGTGTTTCTTGGGATTTGAAAAATGATGTTGCTTTTAAGTGAAATTTTTACCATAAGAAAACCAAAAAAACGCTCATCTGAAGGATGAGAGCATTTAAAAGCTTTTATTTTTAGCCTATATTTTATGGCTAACATTGACTATTTACATGAGTGATACAGCACAGTTCAAAGAACACGGACTCTAAAAGCTCACACAGTGAAACAAGCACTACAGCCATGCACAGCAGCAATAAAACTTCCTGCATAATCCTGAGCGTGCTGATGTATTTATAGACAACTGACAGCTTGTTTCTCTGTGTGATGTAAAGCACATTTGGAGTTTCCCAATGGCCAGCACAGTCATGCTTCCCCCTCCCGTCAGGAGGTGGCTACAAACGAAACTATCAACTGGGGCGCTAGTTGTTTTGTAAAATGGGTGCACCAGCTTAAGCAGGAGTCACTGTTATCATACCTTAATTTATCTGCACAAGTCTCTTTCTCTGAGGAGATACAAGTGCCAAGAGGAGTTAAAAATATGTTTTTTGGGGACCAACATTCCCTTTTTTCACACTGCTACAGTACTGCACCAGTAATCTAATACATTTGCAGTACAGCGGCAATGTCTTTGAAGACAAGTGGGGATATGTTTCTCAGTTCGATGTTTTATTACGATGCGATGATTGCCTAAAGATTTTGACATAAATCGTTAACCCTATAGAACTGTCTATTCCGTAGGAAGCCAAAAGCATTAAGATAAAAAAAGCATTTATTTTATGAGATTTAAAACAACCTAAAATATGCTTGCCAAAAATAATATATCCAGAAAAAAATAATGAATAAAAAATGAAACAAATTGGTGCTAGTGTGATTAACTTCAGCCATTCATCACATATGTTCCTATATTTTTAATAGAAAGCAGAACACTGACCATCTGCTACCAAAAGCATTTGTCTCCTAGTTTAATTTATTCCCTCCTGGCACAAAAACATCAAAATATGTATATGTATAGATGCAATATGTAGCCTATAATAAAGCTGAAATATGTTCTTATGAATCTAGTTAAACTTGACCTGTGACCATACAAAGCATTTAAATAGGGGGGTTTTACACCAGTTTAAATGTTCAGGCTGGCAGATTGTTGTAATAAAAACCAAGCTGGGGGTCAACTGGGTTTTCCTCTGAGCTAGCAGTTCCTTGGCAACCCCTGGAAGCCAGTGCTGGACACAGAAAGAGTAGACACAGACACAGCTCTGGTCCAGCCAGCAGCTTAACATGGAAATTGATTTTTTTTTAAAAATGTATTTCTAAACATAGCAGGTCACTCGCAGACAATGGCTTGCTATTCCACAAACCTGTTTCATATATTTGTATTCATCTTGTGTAGCTAAATCTAAATCATACACTGCATATTTAACCAATAAATGGTCACAGCTCAAAATGCGATTGAATGTATTCATTTCTGCCTCACACATAACAGTATTGGTATCCTTTCACCCCAAACAACTGGTATGTGCCTCAGGCTTTGGATGTATCTACATTTGAAGCAAGAATTCTAAAACTCTTCAATTATTAGTGTTTTCCTGGGTACCACCCGCTTTAATAATAAATGCTGTATCTGTGTGTGGATCCATTTCATAAAAAAGTATACAGCGCTGGGCACTTGTTTGAAATGATATGTGTTCACACTTGCCTTTGCTGAAAATATTTTTTAATATGAATTAATTCTTCATCTGTTTTATGCTTGCTTAAAGCTTACTTTTAGGTTTAAATTCCTGTTGGTTTTTAAAAAATTTTTTATTGCATTCATATAAAAACATAGAGATAAAATACATTGCAGTGGCATAGCCAGATGTTTTTCCTTGGGATGACATACAGGCAAACAATACTTTGGTAGGAGGGGCCAGATGTGGGGTCCATCTCAATCCCTAAAAGTAAAATATGGCAAAATACAAAATCACATTCTTGCATTATTCCTTTCCCTAAGATAATTATTTCTTCTTAATAAAATATACAAGAATATTTATTATTATGTCTCACGATAGCTATATGAATTTTGCCTCACAATAGCTAAAAGTCCTTTTGAAAATCTGAAAATGGTAGCAACCTACACCATCTAGCACTATGTTAATATGAGGCAGATGTCATACAAAAAAGTTATGGCTTGGTGAGCCGGCATGCCCCATATCTACACAGCACCGAGAGTTTGGAACTTTTCAGGGTTTCCTACAGAAATAACCACAATGACCACAGACGCTCAGCCTTTAAAAAACAATCATTTCTGTACTTCATGTCAACAGACAGAATTCACAAACAACTTTGCATGTCCACGCAGTAAAGCCCCAAACTTGGATGATTCTGCATTTTGCCGTCAACGTTTTCTTTATCCTGCTGATTACAAAAATGCTTCAGTGCTACTATAAATAATTCTTCCTGATGGACATTTTGCTACTGCTGCCAATGACAACATCTCATCTTGAAACTAACCAATTACAGAGACAGTCGATACCAGTATCCACACATCACCCGTAACGTTCAGGTTAACTAGCTACTAAGCAAGTGAACAATACAGCTGTCAGACAAGTGGGGGGGTCCACCTCAGAGCCACCGTTAGGCCGGGGGATCCCCTTGGCACCACCGTCCACCTGGACAACCCCCAAGAAACCAATTCCACAAAATCACGACTGATTCCCACCACAGCAAAAACAAGTTTTCTTTACTCTTGACCATTTCGTTGAAAGGTACAATAGGATTGCTTTCCAGTTGGAGCACATATTGACACATCAGTACTCCATACTACTGTACTTCAGTTTGGACTCACACATGTATGCTGTGTGCACAAAGAGCATGAAAGTATATGGTTTGAGACACAGCTCTAGTCTCAGTGTGAACAAGGCACACCCTGTAGTCAATCTGGCACTTGTAATGTGTCTGTACAAACTGTACATTTCGCAACATCCACTGACAAATCATCTGCACAGCTGAGCTGGGGGACTGACGATTGACTAGAAATTGAGGACGTTGCAGCAATGAGACCATCCTAAACATATGGTTGGGCACTGTAAATCAAGAGAATTTGGCAGAATAAAAACTAATCAGCGATAGAAATGGACAAAAGATTGTTGCTATCCAAATAGACAACCTAAATGCTCATATGGCCCAGGACAGGAGCAGTTCACATGGACAGTGTATGCAGAGAAACCATTTCTGGTTGCATACAATATATCCACTGAAAATATTGTGATGTACTCTGATTTTTTCTTTCTGAAGGTTAGCAAAAAATATCTCTCATCTTGACTGGAAATACAAAATTTTACATGGACCAGTGTTGAAGCACTGTAATACTTAATAAAGCTTAAAAATAAAGTGTTGTACTGACGTCTAGTTTGCACATTCCCTGCCTGTTCTAATGGGTGTTACATAATTTAAAGACTTTTCTGTAACCTACATCTGTAAATAACTTTAAAAAGGTTGTATGGATATACTGGTGATACCTACAGTATATATCCATATAAAGCATATTAGAAGTGTTCCCTGAATTTCCCGCAAATATACAATGACTATAAAATACATGCTCAGGGAAGAACATTTTTCATTTCTTCTCATTTCTGAGATTCTGCTGAAGAGCCATTAACTGAGCTATTTCATTTTTCCTTCTTGAGAATGCACATATTTTAGTCCATTACAGATAATTACTGTAAATAACAATGGGGAAGATTTATTCCATTTTTCACATTTTGTCTCTGGAAGTTTAAAATGTTCACTTTTTAAATTAAACATGGAGCCCGGCATTACCTGGAGTTGTTCCATGCCGAATTTCATCCTTTTATTCTACAGGTTGAGCTATGAATGGTTCTGTAAAGCCATCTGCTCTAAAGGGAGAAAAAGATCTCAGGTTCATCATGTTGGATTGACCAATGAGATGGTTTATGAGTAAATAGTGACACAACTGCAAAAATCAGCCATAAATTCCAGCCCCAGTCAATATCCCCATTCTGCAGAGCTTCATAAGCGAGATAAATTAGAGGAGCTTATGGTCATTAATTCATTTTTAAAATGGTGGATGAAAACAAGAAATATGTGCTTCAACTGAGCACAGAACACAAATTCTTTTGTGTAGTAGGCTAACTCTTACAAAAAGAAATCATGTGAACTTTTCACATGTGAATTAAAATATTTAAGGTAAATGAAATGAAATTAAAATCATTAAAATTAAAATTCACCTGTGAACACAAAACATGCCACTTGAAATAGCATAGGTTAGGCTACCTTTTCCTGCTCTCATTTCATGAGGGATTATTTTTATAGTGTGTAATGTTCACATTTTCGGGGGTTCACATGAGGTGAACAAGCATTACAAACAACCTCCATTCCTGATACACTCATATCTCCATGGTTCTACTGTATATAGTTCCAGGTGCAGCATACATGAAAACACTGAAGTCTCCGCAAAAGCAAAGCCTCATTCTTAAACAGCGGACAAGTTTGTATGTTTCAGACGGTGCACTGAACACTTCATCTTTGTTCTGATGATGAAGACAGACCTCTGTTTGTCAGCCTCGCTCCTGAGCACCTCTTGGGAGCAGAGGATGAGGTGCCCGGAGTGCTTCTGCAGAGGCAGGATTTCTGCAATAAAGGTATTAATCCAGCTGAGGCTGTCCGAGCTGTCACATCACAAGTCCTGACCTGAAAGTGACCCGAGATTTTTCTGAAGAATAAGACATAGAATTGCTGTCTTAGATGTTCTGGAATTGGAGTAGGTACCAGTATTACTTATATTGATAGCACAGGTACCTGTAAGATCCATCTTAAAGGTAAATGACTCCTTCAAAAATGCTAGATTGCTTCTAAATTTGGGAATTTGATTGAGAAAAGGATCATGCTATTTCATGTTTGATAATCTAACAGTGCAATCATATCTTTCCAAGGCTTTGAAGAACACAATTTTTTTGTATAGCACCAGTGACTTGACATAAATCTTGTTATCTTTGGAAATTATGTGATATATTAGTATACATAAACTGTCAACGTTTCTAGAGAGAAGTTGAAATACAACATGCAGCAGTTGTCAAAATGTTTGTTTAGTCATGCCAGAGGATACCACTTCACATCACCCCATGGTCACAGTTGTGAAATGAAAGGCCTACTGAGACATTCCAGCAACGATGTTTTGGCTGAAGAGAGTTTTCCTGTTCCAAGGATGTGGAGAGCGGTTCCAAATCCGGGTAAAAATGGGTTTACAGACAACAATGAAATGCCTGTTGTGTTTCCAAATAGAAATGAGAGGACCAGGCATTGCATCTGTAACTGATCAGATTTCAGATTATTCTCAAAAATGTGTCATAGTGTGACAAATGCATTATATATACTGGCTGTGTATAAAATCCAACATATGGGAAAAGCTGTACAAAGATAAATAATACAAATGCCTGACACAGGTGGAGCGGCTCACTGTCTCACACCAAGGCTAGTTAATACATTCTGTCTAAAGGACTATCTGACTGGTATCATATAGATACCCAAGCAAAAATGACAAGGTATCCATTAAATATCTATTTTTAATTTGAGGCTTAGTGCCAAATCAACAATATGCATGCTTGTAAGCCTTCTTCGTAAATTCTGTTCCAGGCAGACATGTTCCACACTCATATCTAAAATTAATTAATATTGGTTTGAGAAAAGTGATCTTTGTTGGTAAGAGGCAACCAAGCAGGGTATTTTTGGTAATAAAACAAAAAATGACACATTAAAGCTTTACTCTTAATCTCTTGATAGGTTTAAAGAAATTTAGATTTGACCACAGTAATGGCATCAGTGTTGATTAATGAGACCGTTCGGAGATGGTGAGATTTCCAAACATTTGGATAAAGATTTATCTCTAGGAAACAGGGCTGCCTGATGAGAAAGAACAGCTCCAGATGGTTTCACATGAAACAAAGGGCTGAGGGTGCGGGGCGTGGGGGGGGCGAGGGGGGGGGGGGTGATGCAAAGGATTATGAAGGAAAGACATGTTCTCGTGGTAAAGGATGTGAGGTGAACAGGAACTTTGAGTTAAGGCTGTGAAACCACAGGAAGAAATGTGCTGGGTCTAAATCCGCAGTCATAGCCGCTACCCTGCCACGTACAGAGCTGTGGTAATTGGCTGCTCAACAGATTCCCATGGAAAGCCTGTCATAGTTGGAATTCTTTTATACGGGGGTCTTGTGCTATTAGGCATAAAGGAGCTTGGAGGAAAAGCAGGCTGCCTGCTGTGATAGTTCGTCATCCCCGGCTATTAAAGGAATATACGAGGCTCAGGGCTAGCTTGCAGAGTGGGAAACACTAGGCCACAGTGATTGACTGTCATTTGCAACTAATGACTATCAGGGGTTATGACGAAGGGCTTCAAGTCCACACATACCTCTTTTCCTCTGACATGACTGTGGAGAATTATACCCCGCTGAAGCCTTGGACCTTGTTGACAAGGCTTCTTTGGGTCTCGATTGCAATATTTGGGTTGCAGTAGTTTGCATACTTTTTAATTAGAAGGATAAATGTTTTCGAAACCCAGATAGTTGAAAACCATAAACTGTATAGATTCCAAGCTTTAACTTTGAAAGTAATTTTACCCAGCTGAGAAGGATAAAAACCTTGATTAAGCAACTCTATTAACACCCTCCTTTAAATACGTCAAATAGTACCACTATATACACAGTAGCCATTGCTGTCCCATATGAGCAATTCTAAAGTATATATACATATAAAATCGGTCAATTTTAATGTAGATGCTTGATAGCTAAAATTCAAGCTGCACTAAGCTGAACATTGGCCTAAGCCCCCTGTAACCCCTCTTCCCCTCCCTTTTAACTTTGGCACTGACTGATGGAATGCAATTTGCGAACCGGCCCCTGGCCTGTTCGCAACCAGACAGACACCAGATAGGTTATGAAGCCAGGGATTCACAGTTGTTTCTCATCTGGCTCAATAGAAATGTTTAATGAGGAATTGTAGAGCCTAGGAAATGATCTGTAGGTTCAGTGAACCTTTATCCAGTTGAACCATGACCTTATCTTCCATGAAACATACTGTAAAGGTGTCAGGCTAATAGGCTTAAACTGTGGTGACACTCTTTGTATTGGAAGAAAGTTCATTACCATGTCTATTCCCAAATATGGCTGATTCTTAATAAATTATTTTAAAAGTAATAAATCATAAATAACAAGCTGCAGACAATAGCAAATAAGAGGCTTCCTCTTATTTCCGTCTTATTTGAATTCACACCCTGAGAGTGTGCCCATGATTCCACACCCACAGTAATATCTATGTATAGTGGCTATGCTCCTGTCCTAACTCTATTTGTGTGCATTGATATAGATATGTGGAAAATAGCTATGAAAATATGAAGGTCTCTTGGGAATATTTTTAGTTATGTTTAAAAAAATTGAATGCTATTCCTAACTGATTTAATTGCTCCCCTAATCTTGAAAGGTGTTCAGCAAAGCAAAGCTGACTGTACCCCCAAACAGCCTCAACAGAAACGCTTTCCTATAATATGCCTTCTCCTTGACACTAATTAATTTCAAAATAGAAATTAATAAAATAATTTGTGCTTTCTCACAGTATGTTATTTATCCAGTGTGTGACATAACTGGGTTAGGGCCTGGTTATTTGACACTGTGACTGAATACAGCACTCAGAGGTTACCTGAAAGTACATGCATAACGTTCCTTTTGAATTTTTTAAATCAAATATTCCTACTCAATGCAACTGTTTTCTGCTGGCTAGACAGTAAAACAATATTATAAAAAGGCCTTCTCAGCAAGAAGACCCCTAAAATGCTAGTGTAATGTATATATTTCCAATACTAATAATGCTTTATTTGAATTGATCTCTCTAAGGCCTCGCTCTTCCATTTATTTAAATACAGTGAGTTAGCGGATATTTGGTAAGCCAAACACATTTAGGAGCGCTGTACGTATCCCTGGGTAGCTGGCACAGCAGAGCCTGCTGAGGAAGCAGACAATATTTCAGAGGCAACTCAAAGGCGAAATAAAACACACAGGAAAGGCTTCTGTTTATTTATGCATGTGACCTGCATCTTTTAGCACAGCAAAAATCCATTATGAACAAAAAGTATTTCCTATTCTCTGAGAGTGAAGGATCATGCTCCGTTCAATGATGTCCCTTCTAAATGTAATAGAAACATTTTGTTTTAAAAGCTGCTCTACTTTTCCTGTTATTTCAATTACATAAATGCTCTACACCAATCCCTGGGGCCAGATATAATCTGCTTTACAACTCCTTCTGCAGTTTATGGAGATACAACAGTATTTTTTTTCCCCAAGGAAAAAAAAAAAACTTTAGTACATCTGAAGCTGAATTACATTTTTAAGAGCCCCTTTGAAGCGAGGGTCCATTCTTTTCTCGCTTTTCAAAACGGGGGACAAATCATCTTTGCTTCTGAACGGTTACCACCTTTTATGTGAAGCACTTAAGTGAAGTAGCAGAGGTGGGATACAAAATTTATTGAACTTTTTGCTCCCCCATCACTGAAGGGCTGAAATCCCAGAGGAATCTGACACAGTGCCCTCCCCGCCTTCAGTCTTATCGAGCCTGACAGCTCGGCACTTGACGGGCGGGCGAGTGGGCTGCCATGCAGCGCCGAGGCCCTCCCAGGAGGACGCGACCCGCAGAGGGTTTAATCTTGGTATGGAGGCCCATTTTCACGACAGACTTTAATTCTCTTTTGGTGCAATTCATCATGTATTGTCTGCAAAGACCCTTAATCAAATGAACTGCGGGATATTCACATCCTGCCAAATGAATCCAGCCCACTTTACACCCCTCAAATTTATTTCGCTGTGTTTGCACTCGGTTTTGTTTTTGTTTCATTTTCCTTGTGCTGTGAGATACGTTTTTCTTTGCTTTATACTTTCGTGGTGGCAGCTATCATAAATGATGCTCTCCTGCAGTTTGCTCCAAATGTAAAATGGCTGGAAATAAGACAGAAAACAAAGGCTCACTTTAGCGCGATTACCTAACGCTACTCCATCAAAGACCTCCATTTGTGAAAATATTTCATTAATTCTACCATATCTGAATTAAAAGATATAAGCCTTCTCAACTCAGACAATTTCAGACATCTGGCCATTATGTGTATGGAAGCACAGTGCCATTCTCACACCAGACAGAAGTACTTATATGTAGAGAACAGATGGTTTGTGCATTATTCTGCTTATATGTCTATATACCATAAAATAATTCAGTGAAATGATCACATATGGTATGACCATTTGCAAACATGATCATGATTTGGAATGTGAACTGTGATCTCCCTTTGCAAAGATGCAGATAGAGATGTTTCATGCCTTACTGGTGCAGTAGACCAGTTATGCATGAGCAAAAATGCACTGAAAAAGACCAGTGTTCTCTAAAACACTAAAAGGGAGAGATATTTGGAAAACTATATGGAAAAAAATACATTTATTCAGATTTCCCACAGGGAGGTTGATAGCAAAAAGCCTGTTCACTTGAGATACTATTTGCTAAAAGTAGCACATCAAGGCAAAATTTTAAAAAAAAGTCTATGTAGCAAATTAAGCAAGTACCATAACGTAGTTAGCTAACATTGGCTTGCTAGATGAGTTACCTAGCATTATCTCATGCAAGCTAGAGATCTCAGTTGGTAGGACCCTGTAAACTGCCTATAACTTAAGAGGCAGAAATTACTGTATATGTACACTGCCAGATACAGTTATTCTACTCTCTTTGGTAGTACCCACTAGTTCATAAACCTAGCTCATAATAACTAGGTATTACATAGCTTGCTAACTTATCTGGCTAGCAATGAACAAAATATCAGACAAGCTAGCTTGCAAACTTAACTAGCAACTGCTAGCGAAAATGTCAATCATTTCAGGCCTTAAATTAGCACCCAGCCGGTGGAATTAGGACCCAACACAATAAAACAGGTGGGAGTCAGTGGTGCTGAAATACAGAAAATTGGGCATATAATCCAAATACAGATACAATGCAGAAACTGATTTAATGGGGGCTTAAATCTGTAACTGTTTGATCTAACAATTAATCTCATTAGATCATTTAGCATACATATGTAAATTATGCTGTTTTGTTGTGTTAAGTTAGTTATATTTATTATCATAAATATATGCTTCAAATAATTCAAGTTAAGTACCTTGTTTAAGGGTACAGTGACAATAGCCCAGCTGGGAATAGAACTGGAAACCTTTGAGCTGGTCACTCGACAGCATGTGCAGTAGTTGCAACCTTGCAATTAAGCAGAATTGCTTCAGTAAAACGTCCTACCCTTAAATTGGATTATGTACAGACGTAAGCTTTATATGTTGATCTGGATAGAAGTGCCTGGTAAATGACAAAAAAGTAAATATATTTGTTATTATTTTGCTTCACTAAAAAAATCTTTATTTAACAGATTGATAGACGTATATTATCCATTTCAAATTTAAGCCTGTCAACAAAAGCAAAATGTTTATTGAGCACACTCGCAATTAAAATTCAATTAGATATATATATAGATATATTAGAAAATATAATAATAATAATTAATAATAATAACTTACTATTTACTTATTATGACCTTTCAACAATACAGCACATTGCTCAACAAAGACAACGTGTTTATTAAACGATTTTGATGATCATTAAATTAGATTTTTAGAATTTGTGATTGAGTATTTCATTGATGCAAAATTTAAACACAAATTTATAATTTTCCTTTTTTGCCAATGGATTGCATTCACACAGGAAATTTAGGAAATGGTCCTTAAAAACATCTAAATTGAATTGGTAGTTATTTTTAGTGTGCACTAATGCTACAGTTTAACTGTCGTATTTCCACGGTGTATTTCTACATATAAATATGTACTCAACAGTACTGATAGATGGCAGTGCATGTATAATGCATACCAAGATTACTTAAAATTAGCACATCAGTGATAAGATATTGTTCATTTACTAAAATATGAGATGCAACATGATCTGTCCAATATAACTGGTACAATTTCCCATAATGTAACCAATACATATTGTTTTCATATATGCTGCATGTCCCCCTTTAAGTTCTACTTACACACACACATGCACACACAAAATTTCACATTTGCTAAATTTGAAAAAATATCCATGGTATCACACTTTTTTGTCAATTAGTGTATTCATAAATGAGGAGAAGACCTGAAGAATGGCATAGAGAACACAGGCAAAACATTCAGGGTTTGGAAGCTCTTTCCATGAAGACAGAAGAATAAGAGTCACTTTATTGTCAGTTAACACAAGGTTACAGGAATTCTTTTTTTCACATACACGGTCCCACTACAGACATGCGTTGCATTATACTGTGTCATCAAACAGGCCAGAGTGCGGGGTCAGCCACAGTGCAGTGCCATTGAAACAGCTGTAGGGATCACTGCCTTGCTCAAGGGCACTTTGGCAGTGTTTGATGGGACTGCAGATGTAACAGCAGCCACCCTGCAGTTGCTAGTCCACAACTGGACTGCACCATTCTGGAACTGTCTTTCATGCCAGGGATCAGAAATTAATGATAGTGTTCATATCCTAAAAAAATGGCACTGATGTTACACATCAAGTTAAACCGAGGTAACCAACCTGTTCCTGTAGATTTACTGTCCTTAGGCTTTCATTCTAGCCCTAACAAAGAACTTTCAAAAGCTAGAGATCTTGATGAGCTGCTAACTACTAGATTCAGGCTTGCCAAATGAGGGTTGGATTGGAAACCCACAGGATGGTAGATCTCCAACAGCAGGATTGGTTATCACTGAATCAAACAGTCAAGTGGATCTTCCTCAAGAAATAAGGCCAGAAATCTGGCATAATTTGCTAGAATGTCTACAGACTGCTCAGGTTTAGCTTGTAAATTGCTTTGGCTACTGTACGTGTGGTACAGATAATTGTGCAAAATTAAAGTAAATATGCAGGTACTTATCTGTAATCAGTTGGCCTTGTTTTCAGAAAATCATATAATTCATAAGAATATAACAAGTTCAATGGCTACTTTGCAAGCAGACAAGCAGAGGACTGTTTAGTGAAGACAACAATGCTGTCTCACAGACCGTCGGCAGTGCTGTGGAAATGGATCTGCCAGCAGCAGTTGGAGCTTTGTACAGACAAAGAGCTTTCGTGAAACAGTGAGGACCTTCGAATGAACACAGGTGCCAGTTAGGTACCTTACCAGGGGGTACCTTAAAAGGGGGCAGCATTCCGTGAAAAAATCACAATATGACATTGTGTTCTATTCATTTTAAAGTAGCTCACATCTTTTCCCATGTCTGAAACTCCTGTGTTGCTTAACCAGTGCACCAGTTTAAAATGCTTTGATCCCCAAAAGCATTTTCACTGTACAGAGCTCTTTGTCAGGAGAATTAAATTCTTTGCTCCTAGACAGTCTACCTGGGTTTATTTAACAATCGATTCATACGAAATAAATGTTCGGTTTTCCTATGTTTTTACTCTTGCCCAGAGGGCATTGCATGTATTTGTCTGGCCGTATGAAAGGGTGGCAGTAAAGATGTTTTACCACTAGAGGCTGTGCTTGAATCAAAGGGTCAACAATCTACAATCTCCATTGCACTTATCTGTTGTTCTTATTATTTGTGTATTATAGCTAGAATGAGTCTCTCCTAGTGTTATTTACCCCCGTAGGCTACATCACAACTCCCAGGAGATCTTTATTATATCATTTTAATAGTAATGAATAAATCCAAAACATTGTATTCCATTTAAAAACATATTTATAATGAAGTTTTTTTTATATCTAAAAAGTGCTTATGTTTAAATACTTTTATGTTAGACAAATAATTATGTATTTAATGCAAGGTAAGATCTGTTTCTCTGCCCCAGCCAGTTTCCTCAAATTACTTTATGTGTTTGGAAAGTGAGTAACTTTCTACAACAGTAAGTGCATATTGCTGTTTCATAGTACATGCTGTGATATGAGCATCATATAGCTAATGTTTTCATCTTACTTAAACAATTTTGACAATATATTGTGTGCTACGGTGGCTCTTGTCTTTAAAGACTGTTCTCCTTTACTCCATACTACAATTAGAGGGCTCAAACCAAGTAAATCTCTGCATAGTATTATGCTCCAGCATTACTTTGGATCTTCCCATAAAAATCATTCTCCATTTATCATAATCCAAGTCTTAGCTGTCATGGCATATTGCCAGTGTTAGTTTGGGAAACACAGTGAAAGAATGACACTGAGCATTCAGAAGTGATCTTAATCTACAGGGGTGAAGTCACCATGGAAACTGACCGCGAGGAAGATGTACTTCAAGTCCAAAGTGTAATATGTGTTATATCAACATCTGAAACTGAAGACACCCACAATTACGCCAATGAAATTGTCCATTGTAAACTAATATGAATGGGGTTTCCCACAGAAAACTGTTTTGGCCTTACACTAAATACCACAGAACGGATTTAAAACATTGGGGAAACTTGAGCTAAAGTCTTAGATTCACTGTAAGCACAATGCAGTAACACAGTTCTGCTTCATGTACAGTTAATCTCTATTGATACACATTTGCTGTCTATTTCTCAGTCTCTGATGTCTTATTTCAACCTGCACATGCACTCCACCAGCTCCTGAAAATGATCAAACACTTGTGTCCAAACACACAGGTGCAGGCGCACACATGCTCAAGTCCTACCCACCCACACCAGCATCAGTCAGTGAGTTAGGCAGCATATAGCAGGGGAGGCAGAAATGGTCTTTATTAAACAATTATCCTGCAACTAATTTTAAGTTCAACTGGTCTTTGATGACTTACACTCAAAATCCTTTAACATAACCCAGTCTCTGTGTAATCATTACATTACTTTTTTGTGAAGTGGGCAATGATGATGTAATATTACAATATAATTCAGTAAAATGGAATCAATCGCATGCAGTATCCTTGGAAAACTGGAAAGCTTGTTAATTATGAAAAACAATCTAAACAGGCTGAGGACAATTATGCTTATCATATTATAGATCAGTTATCTGCCTTCTCATTTGCTGCTCACAGGCCACCTCACAAGCACACACATATGCACCCATATGAGCACACTCAAGCACACACGCAAACACACACACATATACACACATACGCACCCATATGAGCACACAAGCAGACACACACATATACACACATACGCACCCATATGCGCTCACTCAAGCACCCAAGCAGATATACACACATATACACACATACGCACCCATATGCGCTCACTCAAGCACACAAGCAGACACACACGCATATACACACATACGCACCCATATGAGTACACTCAAGCACACAAGCAGACACACACCCATATGTGTACACTCAAGCACACAAGCAGACACACACACACACATGCACATATACACCCACATGCACACTCAAGCACACAAGCAGACACACACACACGCACATATACACCCACATGCACACTCAAGCACACAAGCAGACACACACACACATATAAACATGCACACACACACACACACACAAGCAGACAAACACACACACACACACACACAATAAACACACATACACACACTGGGCCATGCCTGAATAAGCTTAAATAATTCTTGCAACTCAGAAATAATAACATAGCTAATGTCAGCAGTCTCTGTGTGACAAGACAGCACTTTTGAAAAATAATAGTAGCTACTGTCATTAGGATGGCAGGGACACAAACACCTCAACTGCCCATTAATTCAAAAGGCAGCACATTCTTGTATACATTATGGGTATAACATATTTCATTAGGTGATGTCTGAAGTACATCATTCATCACAGTCTCTCAATCTGCTGTCTCTTTAGAAGCTGAGTTGGCCTGGCAGTAATTATATGCTAAGACTGCTGAGAGATGCTGGGTTTCTACAGTGGGACTCTAATTCTCATGTCTAATATTTTATTTATCCCCTGCTCCAGTGCTGTTTTTTATATAGTGCTTCCTCCAGCTTTCAGAACTCTATTTTAGGCATTTTAAATGCAAAACACACCCGTATTTACCCACACACATACACACAAACACGCAATAACAGCGGTCCTAGTCAAGTGAGTTACACTATATGACCAAAAGTATCTGGACACCCCTTGGTCTGGGGCTGTTTTTCTTGGTTTGGGCTGGGCCCCTTAGTCCCAGTGAAGGCAAATCTTAATGCTACAGCATACAATGATATTCTAGATGATTCTGCGCTTCCCCAACAGTTTGGGGAAGGCCCTTTCCGGTTTCAGCATGGCAGTGCCGCCAGGGCTCACAGCAAGGTCCATACAGAAGTGGTTTTGTCGAGAAAGGTGTGGAAGAACTTGAATGGCCTGCCCACAGCCCTGACCTCAACACCTTTGGGATCAATTGAAAAGCCAAATGTGAGTCAGGCCTAATCACCCAATCAGTGCCCGACATTACTAATGCTCTTCTGGCTGAATGGAATCAAATCCCTGCAGAAATGCTCCAACAACTAGTATAAAGCCTTCCCAGAAGAGTGGGAATAGCAGTAAAGGGTGGACCAACCAACATCTCATCTCAAAATTATGGGATGAGATGTTGGATGTCAGGTGTCCACATACTTTTGGCCAAGTATCATTATAACCTATTCTCAATTGCAGTCCCAGTACATTCATACAGTTGGCAAGATTTGCCTCTGTGTTGTAATGCATTTAATGAAAGACTGGACAATCAGATAGGCTCTCCTGTAAACACACCTGAATGGAGTTAAAATAGAGGTGTAGATTTCTAGTTTGGCTACTTTTGGTGGGATTTCACTAATCAGTTGTGAAGGCATTGTAAATAGATTTCAGTAAAAAGGTAAGATATATGCTAGATATCTAGCGATTAGTTAATTATATATGAGTCAGTGTGGAGCTGAACATTGCTACTGGTGCATTTATTGTTGACCATATCATTTACATTTTCTGTTTAATTGTATGGATTATTGAGGTCAGCAGTGACCCTATCATCTTTCTATCCATGATGAGGCTGGGGTATTATGATACAAAATAAAGACATACGATGGAACATGCGCACATACACCAATGTCATTAACTGTAATATAATATGTTAGCTGCTGGCCAGACAACAGCACTGTACCATAGGATTGCAATACTATGAATCACATACCATCTAAATATACATGATGTTGCTTTAAAATAACTGCTTCATTGTGCACAAAAGTATCAAAATATACAATGAGCTTTCATATTTACATAATAATGTTCCTATACAACATAATGTTACGTATTCAACAAAATTGCATACCATATTGTCCCTGTACAACATGACATAATGTATCTCTAAAACAAAATTTTACATAATAATGTCCCTATACAATATAATGTCACATAATTGTTCCTTTAAAATAGTATCACATCAAAATTCTCCGGCACCATATAATGCCAATTTTGCCATTGTGCACAGATAATTCTATTATGAATGAAGTATCAATGTATTGAAATGAATTGTGAGCTTAAAAGGTTAAATACAATTGTTGTGACATTGAGGCAATGCAAAGTACAGCCTTGTTGCAGTCACAGCAAAGTTGTTGACAATCAAAGAATTTTTAACATTAATTAATTGAATTAATGATTAGATCCTGTGAATGCAGCAGTGGGATTTAAATAACATGTGCAACCATAGCAACAGTAACAATTGCTTGTAGTTTCAAAACAATCAAAGGGCAGTTACCGATACTGATAGGAACAGACCACAAGTGAAATACATCGATTATTATTTATTCATTTATTTCGGCCCATCATGGAAAGAAAGAGCATGTTTTTTGCCTTTAATTTAACAGAATGTTGATGGAAATAGAGCATTCCCAAATTACATTATTAAAATAAAACACGGTTACCATGTGTCCATTCGTATTTCTTTAAAGTTTTGTTGGTACAATGTGTTGTACATCACGAGATTTGAGTCTTTGATGAGCTTCTTTTGTCACCCATGTTGTCGTAATGGGAGAAGGAACACTGGGCTCTTGACAAGGGCCCTCAAACATCTAATTTCAGCTACTGACAAGGACGAGAATCTTGACCCCAGCGCATTCCCGAATCTGTATACACTGTCACACTCCCAGCATTTCACAATTGGGTGTTGTTAAAATGCATACACCTATACCAGAGGTGCACAACTCCGGTCCTGGAGGGCTAGTCTGTGTGCTGGTTTTTGTTCCAGCCGATTACCATAGATATAGTTTTCCGACAGCTGTATAAACTATGCTGCTTCACTCCTGCACTTGAGCTCAGTAAAATCTCTAGGATACACTTGCAGTCTGCGGCTGTAGTTGGTGCTTATACACATGTCAGATCAAGATATGATTGGGCTAATTAAATAAATGAAGGCAAATGTTCACACAAAATCCTGAAATGGACTGTCCCTTGTTGTGCACCCCTGGCCTATACTAATAACACTGTAGGCTGTGTTGAGTTTGACAGTTACCATCTAAAACTGCCAAAAAAAATCACAGAAAGCACAAAAAATGGAGGAAATTGTAGAAATGGCTAAACATGGGGAAAGTCACAGAATTTGTGGCACCTGTGAAAAACGGGTGAAGTGCTTGTTAGCTAACTAAGCTAACTAGCTAACAATTTAACTCATAAGAAACTGAAATGCATGCTGTGAAATGCATGCAGTTTATCAGAGTGAGTTAAGACCAAAGAAGGTTATTCAAAAAAGAAAAGGTCATTAGCGTAGAACAGACGAAACAGGTTATGGGAGGAGCACCAAAAACAGAGCCCTGGGGGACAAATGTAAAGACGTTATGATGTCTCAAAAAAGGGATGCTCCACATAATATGGAAGGAGTTACTATTAAAGTAGGAAGCAGAACAGTATAGGCCTGCCTCCCAAGTTCAAGGAGGTGGTGGCCAATCGTGATCCTTTGCAGCATGGGGCTCATTACATGCTGACTACATGGAGAGCTATCTATGTGGAATGGCTCGCCCTACAACTAGACTGGTGAGGGCCTAGGATGTCACCTTGAGTGTGAATGGTTGAAAATGGCACCATCACAAGGATTTTAGAGAGGAAGCAAAGAACAGAGACAGGAAAGCTGTACTGGATGACAGAAGGGTAAATCTGCATGCTGGAAGAAGTAGGCTATTTCAATAACAGGATTTGAGATTTTCAGACATCAGAGAACTTTAAAGCTGTTTAAAGCTTATGTTTAACCAGAAGGCAAAAAATGATAAAACACTATGGTGAAAACACATGGTATAGTTATTATTTGATCAAACACTGCCTGGATGAAGGATCTGACTGCTGTATATTAAAACACACTGTGTAATGGCATGTGCTTTGTCCTCAGGAAAACAAGTTAACGATGTCACAGACAATCTGCCTCAATGCATTCCTCTATGCTTAAATGGTTAAACTCATTTCAGTTGTTATGAATTAGGCTTCTGTTGAATAATGCAGTAGTTTTGTAGAGGCTTTACCAAGGCAATTACATCAATGTATTTTCATGGTACAGTAATCTTGTTTCTGATATTTCCAAGTATAGTATCTCACATAAAGCATAACTGTCTCTAAAATACTGAGAAAATGTCATTGTGATTTTAAGTCTTCTCCAATAACTAAAATGGTCAGGGAGCATTGTCAAGGAGAAAACCAGGAACTCTTTAAAGCAGATATGCGTCACACTTATGACAGCTACCTGGGGGGATGGGGTTCATTACATAACAATATGAAACAGTGCCTTCCACAATGTCTGCTTCTGGAAGCAAACAGAAATATGTGTGAAAGTGAAAGATCAATATTGAAGAACTAGTGAGCATGAAAATTAAACTGCTGTTGCAACATATTGATGGAGATTCCTTTAGCAACAAGAAAAAAATCAATAAACCAGCATAAGAGGCACAGATATGAAGACTAAGGAAAAAACAAAGCGCCCTGGTTTAGACCTTTAAAGGAGAGGAAGATAATCTGAAAGCTTTAAAACAAAAGAAACTTATTAGTTTTTCATGCAGGACACAGGCAACTATATGTATACATGTAATACTGTAACAGCAATCGGCTAGTTAGCTAGTAGCTTGTGTATAGTGGATAAACCACTTCCTTGTTTATAAGCAGCAACTAGCCAGTAAAGGTGCTCTTAAGTTGTACTAAGTATGTTTATATGGGCTGCAGGCTATGTACAAGAAGGGCGCACAGCCAGCACTCATGGCCAGTTCCTCCAATCTCATGCTTGTTGATGCTTTCAGGGCTTTCCGCTTTCCTCTTTCCTCTTAATAAATGAGCGCAATGGCTCAAACGCAAGATCCACCAGGTCCCGCACTGAAATCACTATATATATATATATATATATATATATATATATATATATATATATATAAATTTCTCTAGTGTGGGGATGCTTTGATGCCTCAGCACCTGGATGACTTGCCATTATTGAAGGAACCATAAATTCTACTCGAGTACACACCCTCGAGCGCTACAAGCAAAATGTCGAGCGAAGGGGTGAGGTGGGCAGAGATACTGAAAATTCCATTTTTAGCAACATGAATGAACGGAATCGCGTGTGGAATAAGTAACATTAGCAGGCAATAGGTACATTATTGTACTTATTGACTTTTCCACGAAGTTATCCGTATCATATTGAAATATTCGCCATTTATTTTCACAGAAACAACATAATATATACGTTAATTGCTATGGATAACTGTTAGTACCAGTGATACTTTATGCGAATTCTAGTTACTTTATCTAACCGTTTTGCAGTTGTTCCAACGTATCATTTTTATACGGTCTATGTTCGGTATACAGTGATTGTGCGTCGCTTCGGATAAAGCCGCTGCCAAATAATGTAATGTAATGTAATTTTACATTGTTATATTCCCGAGGTATAGAGATAAAAATTAATTATTTAAATATTTCAATTTATGTTGTTATACACGACCAACTAACGAAACTTAAACTGGACAACGGAATTACATTTCAAGCGTTTCCTACATGGAAGTTAAATGAGGGATAAGATAGATGAGGTAAATAGTTATAGGATCTTAGCATACAATATGGTACAAATGTCTACAAGGATACAGTGCCATCCACTGGTTGTTTAAATTTTACATTTTACTAGCTATGTATAAGGTGCTACGTCGCAGTATACACGCATAAAAGAAAGACTGTGATTGTGATTTGTGATTCTGACATTTAGCTAGCATGATTTAGTAAGTTAGCTAGCATAAGTAAACGCATAATTTGTAGACCATTCGGAACCTGGCAACTCGTACGGGTCGATGTTATTTACTAATGGAAGTTTTTATTGACACCGCTCCCTTGCCTCTTTCGTGAGATTTTCCCTGTACGGACATTTCAGTTTTTCACATTCTTTATACATTTTTAAAAAAAAAATGTATTTAATTATTTTAAACGACTGGTGACAGTGAGAGATAACAGCTGACAGATACAGACCTTTAAACTCGTATTCTCTAAAGATGGCGGAGCCGTCCCAGAATGCTCCGCGATTTCCATTTTCTATTCAGTTCCCGATCGAAATAAATGCTGGTGAATTACCAAGCTAGCTAAGTTGCAACTATAAACAGCAACATCAGTTCCCATAGGGAGGAAGAAATCTTGATGGGAGAACAGAATTCAATACAAAATCTCCCCAACCTCAAGCATCTAGCTGCCTAATATAACTAGCTAGCTAAAAGTAAGCTACTTACGTCCAACAGAAAACAGGCCAACTTCGCGTTACTTTTCATCCCCTTGGCGAAGTTCAGCTGACGCTCCGAGGAAAAGCAATTCCAAGGTTGTCTCTAGTTATTGGACGAGCCCTGTCGGCTTGTCTTTCTGCTTCGTTGTATTTAGGCTTCTTAGCGTTCGTCATTACAGCCTCTAACAAGCAACAAGCACTTGTGGAGGGTGATCTCAAACCCACAGACTCTGTAGGCACGCCCACCCCTCACCACACAAAAATGAGTGCCACGCCTAGAAATGTCTGGAACACATTTTAGAATAATAAATACAGTTAAAAATTTGTGAAACTAAGTAAAAACATAGATTGCCAGTGCATCATAGATATGCCTTAGCATGGTTATTTTATTAAATTAAGTTTAAAAAATTCCTGCATAGTCTGCCTTTAATAAAAGCTGATTGTCTTTGACCCAAACATTATCGAGGACTCTGTAAGTGAAAAAACTATCTACCTCAACGGCTACCACCTATTCCGGCTGGTGATTTCATGCATCTATTTTTAACTGCGTGTCAAAATCATAATACAAAGGGATGTATGTATTAAAATGGCTGTAATTCCTACATTGATCACTGGATATGCTCTATAACCTCATATTAATTTTGTTATTTCAAAGTACAGAGCCAAACAATACAAAATTGTGTCACTGTCCTACACTTGATTATTGGCACCATTAGATTTGCCTATTTTGTAAGTGCCCTTTTTAATTTAAATGGGCTAGATTGTGAGATTTATGCTGGGCTGTAGACCTCTTCTTTGTGAATGGGGTCATCTGTACTGTGTGACCTCAGAGCTCATGAAAAGAACAGTTGATTGAGATTCAGCTGAACACGTGACATTTGTATACAAGCACTGCAAAGCAGAAAGATTATTTCAAAAGGTAAATGCCACAAGGTTCTGAACTCAGAATGTCTTATTGCGAGAAAAGTAAATTATCCACTCTGTGTAATCCTTAAGAAGGGTTTTCAGACTTTTCAAAACCCAATGTATTTTAATGCATACATAATAGACTGATGAAAGCCAGGTTCTAATAGGTCACATTCAACACTACCAGTATTTCAGAAAGCCAATGTGTTTTTTAATGTTTCGGGTACTGTTAAATAACCTTTAAAGCAAGTGGTCTAATAGAGTTGATGTAAAACATATGGTTGAAAGTAAGTTTAAAGGGGGCTTTGTAAGTCAGAATACCTTTCACTCTTACTCTGTGGTGTATTTGAAATGCTTGCATCATTATGAAATGGGAAGCTTGTGGTGTTTGCCTGAGGGCACATCAGACTGAAAATTGTACTATCCAGAGTTATTTAGTCAAAAGCATGAACGCTTGAAAACATGCAATCAGCACACTGTGGATTTACCCTGAGTTCCACTCTCCAGAAAGTCCATGCAGAGATTAGACCAGCAAGACTGAGAGACAGGGGCCACAGGAGCTCAGCCGTTACTGCTCCCCTCAGCACAAACATAGCCAAACATGCTGTTAGGGCTCAGCCACCAAAACCAATGAGTTTACCAGGCTTGATAGAGACCACTGCAGGCTCACTAAGGGAAAGTTTCATAATGCCGGTGCACATCTTTGAGCAGAGTCAGCTTCTCCTCCATCTTCTTCATATCTTGACTTAGGTCTCTCTGGCTTTTAGATTAAATTGACACAGTACCCTTTCCAAAGAAAACTGTGAGCCAAAATAAAAGGGCAGTGTTTTTAAGAGAGTGATGCCTGCACAAGAAGCCCATTGTTCTAGGGTTGAGGAATGACCAATGAATGATTGTCATGTGAAGATGACATCACTCATCCCCCAGTACTGATCCAGCCAGAGCAGCCACTGTTTAGTCTCACTGAGAAAGGAGCAGCAGGGTGTGAACAATGCCGTGTCAAAGACTAAAAACAGCCATTTGGCAAAATGCTTTTCGGAGATCATCAGGCATAAAACAATGGAAAATATCTGGCTTTTTTGGGATTTTCTCCTCCTTTTCAGAGGAGAAAATCTGCAGTGTGTCATAGCAGTCAGTAAATTATCCAGTAATGAGTAGAACATGTTTGATCCCTCAGGTCTGTACGCACACATGTGCAGTGTGCTGGCAGAAATGGAAGTCAGTAGTTGTAAATATACATTATATTACAAACAGGTTTTGGATGCCTTTGTAGGGTGTGCCAAAGCTTCTGCTTCATGGACAATACAGAGGAAGAGACATCACACTACTTTTCATGGAATTGGTGTTTTCCAATTCATGTAAGAGAGACCTTGGGGGGGGGGGGCATGCACCACTCATATCCTACAATGGACCATATACATTAACAAGTTTATCAAATAAAAGAAGTACAATCCTGGCAAAGAAAATCTTTGTAGTGCGATTTACCCGTGTAAGTACCCATATAATTTCTTCTCAGACACACTTGCCTCGCATACAATTTAGGGCAGTCCAGTATTATTTGTAAAAAGGGAGAGTATCCTCCATTCTACAAGGTCCATTTAGCTCTTATTGTTAGATTGAACCAACCTAGTTAATTGGCCCTTGCGAGACATATTGTGCTCTGGGCTATCAGTCATTATATACGGGGGAGCAGATATTGTTGAGTGGGTACAAGGCTAGTTAAACTCACAGCTCCAAAATACCCGCTGTGGGTCTGTTATGGATTCATGTTTTTTTTATATACTCAGAGCAGAAAGCCATTGTGTTGCCCTCCCCCACACACAACAAGACCTTGCTGTAGGTCAGTCAAACCAATAATCACATAGTCTCTCTCAGGGCAATTGATTGCATCGTTTCCCTCACAAGCACGTGACAATAATGAGCAGGCAAAACTTTATTACTGATTGCTATCAAGCCCAGTTTTCTGATACTTGTAAGCTCCCTTCCTGAACACACTGAGCGATTGTGTCCTCAGGCTTCAGGTTGATAACAGAACTGGCTTCATATGGTTGAGGCCTGGGGGCTCAGATATGTTTAGTTTTATATTTCAAATAATCACAAAATGCGTGTCTGTTTCTTCTTTTTTTTTACTGTCTGGGCGACTGGTCGAATGTTCAAAGTGGTGTAGCTATAGCGTGCTTGGGCTTGCTGTCAATCAGCTAGAGGCTCCCTGCTGAGCGCAATGTAAATTATGTCATACATGGGTTCTCAACTCCAGACTCCCTCATTAAAATATTCACTCAAACCAGTCATAAAACAGATAGAGACATGCTTTGTGAGTTCTGTGTGTTTTCATTTCTGTTGTTTCATTTTGTATAGATAAATATAGACATATTATTTTCTATGACATACACCAGTCCATTTGCTGTTGCAGTGTATAAAACTATGGTTATATTGGCTCAAGTGATTATTTTTTTTTATCACTTGATATAGACTATTATAGTCTGATCAGTGATTTCAAGGCTCAAACTAATCTGAATTACCCTACGGACTTTAATGGTTGGCTAACGCTACGTACTGTAAGTCCACCTGAAGAAATTCAACAATCCTAGTGTAATGCTATAATATATACTGTATCCTCATTCTCCCTATAAATGTATTTGTATCATGTCATCAAGAATGCATTGACTGTGCTTGAGGAGGAAAATAGGTAATGGAAGAAGGACAATATAATAAGATATGTTATATTAATATCTTTTTTATAAAAAAGATATCTTTAAATAATTTGCATTTATGTAAATATCTTTATTTGTTGGATTTTCCTATTAGAGAATGTGACATACAGGGCCCCCCATACTCTGTGTAGTACTGCTTTTTTACAGCGCAATCACAGCTCACAGTGAATTATAATTCATCTGCCCAGGAGAGGACCATTTATTGATGGGAGGACAAGTTGTCCTGCTGAACCAGAAGTCTGTTAGACAAGTGCTTGCTGTATTAGCTTTGTTGATTACTAGAGTGCACAGAGCATTTAGTTTCATCAGCATTTAAGCCTGAACTTGTTTCTCAGTGCACCATTTGATTTATCATTTACATCAGGCCATAGTTTATCCTGTGACTCCAAAACCGTGGAGTTAGCCATTGGTTGGCTGGAGTCATCACATTTACAAACAAGATTGATTTGTGGTAGCTGGAAGTTTTTCAGACAATTATTTATAAAGAGGACAGAATCAGATCTTAGCTTCCTATTTTTAGCATGTCAACACAGAATGTCAGCACTTTCTCAAGATGCTTTCTGTTACATGTTTTCTAAACATATTTTTGAATAAATACAGTTACCACAGAAACCAATGCACTATTTAAAAATGCGGTACATCATTTATACAGAATGTGACATACCTGAAAATATGAATGCACATCCCAGTAAATTACAAATGAACATCTTTATGCACAGCCACAATTAGTGATGCAGGCAATAGTTAATTTTAGCACATATGCAAATAAATATATGTTTTATATGTACTGTATAATGCTGAAGCTATCAATACTATTTTGCTTCTTGTAGATAATTTATGTAGCATAATATGTGTACTTCACATTTTTTACTTTACGACACCATTTTGCTTACTTTCAAAATAATCAGTATGTATTCCCCAGTTTAATTTACACACAGACCGTCTGAAACAAGGTTAGTCTACAGTGTGGTGTTTTCATGCAGTTTCAGTGAGAACAGACTTCCGTCATTTTAAGGCAGTAGCATTGACACCATCACATGAAAATCAAGGGGAGCCATAACATGCAACAGACATACAGACACAAGGTTGCTGTCATGCAGTGCAGCAAATGAATCCTGTCTATTCCTGTCAAATGAAAAGGGAGAGATCTCTAACACGAGCATGCTGCTGTTCCCTTGGAATATCTCTTCACATGTGCATCCATCTGTGGGCAGTGGGCCTCGCCCTGCTGCAGCCCCAGGCATGCACAAGGCATGGACTGACACTGACCTGACAGGGGCAGACCAGCCGGAGGGAGAGCACCCGGTTATACACGGCCCTGACACCACCTGCAGCACAGCTCCTGAACCAACGCAACAAGATTCTGTATATGACTAACTCATCAATATAGTGTGGGAAGAATTACACCTGCATCCCCTCAGTCTTGTGTCATCTGTCCTCAGCTATTTGTGTAAAGTGAGGTGAGATCATTTCCTCACTTATAGGCACCTCTACCCATGCCCGATTACCGTATCAGTTATGTAACCAAGATCCAAATAAACCTGTATTAAACTGGAATCATTTAATGCAGCACTGACCCACCCCCTGCATTCATAGACCCACCCCTCTACCACCCCCATAGCCAGGGAACATTTTAATTCCACTCAGGTTTCTACCCTGACAGCCCTGAATGGTTTTGGTTCATTAAACTCAGATGTTTCTTTCTGCACCACTAACTCCGACAAGCGAATAAAAAAATTGAAGAAAAAAGGAAGAAAAAATCCAAAGGGGCAAAGTTTATTTAATCATTAAGGCCTCAAGCCAGGAATTAAAAAGCCCTGTCTTGCTTTCTCATTTTTTTCTTCTTTTTTTTGGAGTCCAGTTCCAAAGGTCATGGAATTCCTCCAGATGTACCAATGATTGTTCATCAAAACAAGCTATTCTTCTTCTGTGACATACCTATGTGCAGACAACCTCCTTCTAAAAAAGCACATGGAAACATCAATAAAAATGACTATAGAAATAAATGCTGGGATGCTGTGTGGGCAGGCATGGCTGTGCACTGCGGGATATAATGTGATGTGCTTCAACTCCAAGCCATTATCTCAAAGACACTTCTACAGTGAAGGTCATATGACCCTTTGTGGATTAAATAATGTGACTTTGCTTTGAATACATTTGGTATTCTTTCTTTGTCACATGGAGGGCAATGGCTTTCCCAAAAGATGGAGTACTACCCAGAGGTACAGCTATGACCCACAAAGCTCCAGATTTATCTCAAGCGTATTGTTTAGTTTAAAAAAAAAAGAAAAGAAATACTGTGGCAATACAAGGCAGAGTGTTTTCTCAGAAGTAATAAGTTGAGATTTAACCTTAATGTAGAAAGTGTTCTTTAGTTCTGTTGATATATGGAATGTAAAGGAAAAATAGGGAATTTGGGCATTGAAGGAATATTAAAGCTCTGTGAACCTGTATAGATTTACAAAAGACATTTATATAGAAACCTGCCAGCATTTGAAATAGAGCTGGACGTCAGCATCCATCCTATTTTTTAACATTACCAGAGGTGCTTGGTCTTCAATGGAAAAAATCCCGAAAGGCTGGCATGCCAGCCTCCTGTAAACAGAAACACTAGATATCTCTGAGTGACCACATAATGTAGGCAACAAATTCACTGTACAGCTCAGAACTATAGGTCAACACTTGACGACAGCACCGATTCAGGTTTGCCATCTGTCATTTTCTTTTTAACATTCATTTACCCATTCTTTAGTGGACATGAGCTCATTTTCCCATGGGTCTCACGCTCAGCGCTGTTGTGTGATCACAGATCACCTTGTCTCCTGTTTACTCTCCATTTTTCCTCTTTGGTTATGCCGCAAACAGACGCATATAGTAAATAAAAATGAATGGAGAAAGCTCCGGTACTCTCCTTCTCTTTGCCATCGCATATAAATTCTTGCCATCCCCTTCACCTTTCACTTGCACACGCCATTAGGCACCAATGAATCCGCAGTAAGAATAGTACTGCGCTGCGGTTTGATCAATGTGATTTAGTAACCAAATGATGCCTTCAGATGCCCCGCATAACCCTGTAGTAGGATTTTGAAGGACTTCCCTTTCTGTTGCCGAGGCACATTAATCACCCCACACCCAATGGTTCTTCACCACATTCAACTGTCATACATTATTCAGACATTCCAGTCCTCGTTTAGTTACAATTCCCGGCCTAAATAAAGGCCTGATAATTAACATTCTCCCCATCGTGATTTTACAAAGGCCTCACAGCTTTTTAGCTCTGCTTTTCCTTTAATGCAAGCAACACAGTATCTAATTGCGGTTCCCCTATCCTCAGGGACTAACTGTCGTGCATAATAAAACTGTACCTAAATACTGCTTGTCAACTCTGAATGTTGCCTGTAGTCTTTTTTTCTCACCAAAAATCAAGTAACTAAATAGGTACTGCCATGTGCTGTTGGAAGTCTTCATTACTCTCATGTTGTTACACTATTTTATTTTCCAGCCCAGGGCAAACCCAAAGCTGTATGCTTTCACTTTCAAGATTTCTACCTCTGCCTCTTTCACAGGGTTGTATTAGCCTGCTTCCTCTCATAATGTGTGAGAACAGCTTGATGGCTCACTAAGGATGTAAGCTTGGGCCTGTGTTCTGTGCTGTTGTTATTTTCTAAATCATGTTTTTGTACCTTGTAAAGTGAGTTTAAAAAATGGTGCTATATCAATTCTTCTTCTTCTTCTTCTTCTTCTTCTATTCTTCTTCTTCTTCTTCTTCTTCTTCTTCTTCTTATTATTATTATTATTATTATTATTATTATTATTATTATTATTACTACTACTACTCCGGTTTCCTCCCACAGTCCAAAGACATGCAGGTAGGCTAATTGGAGACTCTAAATTGCCCATAGGTATGAGTGTGTGAGTGAATGGTGTGTGTCTTGCGATAAATTGGCGACCTGTCCAGGGTGTATTCCTGCCTTTCGTCCAATGCACGCTCAGATATGCTCCAGCACTCCCCGCAACCCTGCCCAGGGTAAGTGGGTATAGATAATGGATGGATGGATGGATTATTATTATTATTTGCCACAATAGTGTTATTATTATTGATAGATAAGCAAATGCTGTTGGACCATTTCTGTAAGCAGCAGTGAAGAGGATACCGAGACAACCTAGCTGTGTCTTTATAATCCTGCACTGGTAGAGATATTCACATGAAACTATAATAGCTTTAGTCTGACTCTTGGATGAGACTATAGGCCTCTTGGTTCTCATAACAGTGACATCTGTGTGTGATTTGCTGTGCAGAAGCCCTTCCTCAGTTTTTGCCTTGTGCTCCCATTCTCTCAGAGCTACAGGACATTGCGACCTGGAATTTGGGCCGCTCTTCTATCCTCTGGGTTCCATAAACAGACTGCGGCAATGGAAAATAAATTTATAGACATTAGGAGGATTTTTTTCAAAAGCCTCCTAAACATTCTTCATATATATTATTTTTCCCTTAGATAACAGCTTGGTTTTTAAAATGACAGCCTGTTATTTATAGCGCTTTCTGAGGCAAGCCCAGACTAAGGTGATTGTACTGTACATGGCAGAAATGTGTCTATTCCTGTCTGATGTTGTGAATGGCGGATTTAGTTTATAATTGCTATTTAATGACTGTTATTCTGAATATTGTCTGTTTGACCTGTTTGTGTAACATTTTTGTGACAATCCTTGACAATCCTCTTCCCAGTAGTCTATGGTTTTTAGAACTAAGCCTCCCTGTGACTTTACAGGATTGCATGCTGGGTGAATTTGTGGCTTCTAGATGTGTAATGTAAAGTGGAGCATTATGAGTATGACAAAGACAAACAGTGCCGGGAAGGTAACCGTGGAAATTTCCAAGGAAACCCTCTCTGCTCTGGGGAACTAACCCACAGGAATTCTGGGTATGCCAGGCATAAGCTAACTCACCAGGGATGGGAACTATCTCCACAGCCGCAAATTGAAGAGACTCGAAGGACAAACATGACAAGCTGACATTGGCTCGGGGTTTTATAATTAGATGTTGTTTAAAATGATTTATAAGTTGGTCGTAAAACACACATAGCCATGAACATGTTCCTGACTGAGTGATATTTTTGTAAGAGACAGCCCTGTACTGCTGGTATCGGCACAGGTGTTACTGCATAGAAATAGACTTGTTTCCAGCATACATATATGCACAAAATTTCGTCCAGTGGATCTGTGAAGGTGGTTAAAGAAACAGCCTCAGTGTCATTTGATGTGAGGAAAGGACTGAGTGATTGTTGTAAATATAGTGTGGATATGCTGGGTTTCATTCAGATTCAGTATTACAATGCTATTACTGAATTCCTGGAAGAGATACAGAGGAATGCAATTTAGTTAGTTAAATTGCACTTCAAGATATGTGTTCAGCTGTCAGGGAGTCAACCTCTGGGCCCTTCAGGAGTTCCCAATGCAACCCCTGTGAGGGAAGAGATTACAAGCTGATGTCTTACAATAAGTGCAACTGCTTCCACAAATGGCCAACATTGTTTTTCAGCTTCTTGTGTAGTCCAATATTCCAGAGGACTTGATCCACAGCCCAAATAAAAACAAAATGGAATTAAATACATACATTCATGCATACATACATATGTACAATTTGATCATGTATATTGAAAAATTGATCACATATTACTAAGCATTAAATTGTATTGAATATTTTATCTGCTTTCATATGATTCAGGACTGGCCACTTTAAGCAATTGCTAGAGGACGGAATATAAATATGTGTATTGGATAGAGGTCTTATTGACAGGAGAGTTGCAGGTAATGGGGAAAACGAAACAGGTTTATAGGTTAATAAAACCCACATTAGCTCCACGGTGAAGCCTGACCCGAGAGGAATTACAGCAGCACTTCGATTCATAAAAGTCTTCAGCTGAAAGCTGACTTACTAGAAGTGACGTCAGCAGGTTTACGGTTCCAATAAAGCAGGCCCATCTCCCTTCCTGCGCAGTGCCCTTGCACTCCCAGCAGCCATCTGAGCTGAAGCCTGCAGACAGCGCGGCTGTTAACGCGGGGGCCTCCGGGTGAAGGTGGCAGGCAGTGGAGAAGCTGGTCCCAGAACTGCTGGAGGGTTCAGACGCAGGAGGCCTACCGCATGCACATCATCGCATCCTAATGGTAGTCCTGCCGTTTCAATGCATCATTAAATGCCTTCATAATCCAGCATTCAGTGTTCAGCCTGCTAAAAGTATGGGGGAATTTTCATGTATGTCTTTTTGAGAGCTTTCAGAGATGATACATAATACCTGATATGTTAGTGCTTACTGTATTCACTAAAAGGAACTGTTGCCCTGGTTCTAACTGCAACTGACCAACTGGCTCATGTTGTCAACATATCTGGTTAAAACACACTGGTCATCTCACATTAAAGCAACATTTTGCACCCAAAATTTGTTGTTTCGTATCTGGAACAAATATCTTCTCTGATCTGTAAAAAATTTAAAATACTTTTTTCCCTCAACACAAAAATAATCAGATGCTCAGTGATGGCATGATTTATAAACTATATCTCTTAACATACAGCTCAAGTGGATATTAACAATTTGTTGTGTCCTTCTAAATGTACTAAGCAGAAACACTTTATATATCTGCAAAACTGGTGCAAATAAAAGCTACGGAACATAAGGAGAGGTTTATCAAACGATTTATAATGAACTGTGAGAGTTCCTCTCCATCGGTTTGCACTGAGAAATTCTATACTGCAAAATACAGTTTGAGATGTTTTTCATAATGCACCCCGGAGATAGGATTTGAAGTGTATGCATTGCTTTTGGTACTGTAAGTAATTGCTGTCTTAAATTGGGGGGGGGGGGGGGGGGGGAGGGGGGGGGGGGGGATGAATTATATTTTTCACATGCCTTAGATCTGCAGGAGCAGTAGCAATTTTAAAAATCTGAGAAATCTGAAATTTACTTAAGATGTTACTAATCAAATTACATTTGGGTGACTGTTTTCTCTGTCTGAAACATTTTGCTTGTAAAAAGAAGAGAGTGCAGTATTCAAAATACTGCAATAACAGTAAGAACATACAACGCATTCCAAGTTATTTATGGTCACATTATACATCATTCTCTGGCTGTGCAAAAAAATAAGTCTGGCAAATACTGCATGTATTTAGTGGATTTACTGTCTGCGAAAGCAGTTTGCACAAAGAGAGTGCTGATGCATTAAACATAATAAAAAGACTTTCAACCACTGGGCATTACTCTCTGTCATTGTCAATCTTCTCTTCTATGCTTCCTCTTGATCTAAAAAAAGACCTTGACAGCACTCTAGAACATTACCTGCAGTCCAAAGGAGCAGGAATACCATCTGTTTTCTAAAGAACTTCAACACTTTGGTTAAAAACAGGGGTTACACTAATCCCTACCTCAGTCTCCTTCTGTCAAACTATAATCCAAATCCTTAACCTACCTTCAGCATCAGCATAAGCTGAATGCTTCACTATACCCTTAAGCAATGGATGCAAGCTCTAAAATTGAATATTTAAAAAGAAGGAAAGAAGAGATAAAATGATTCAAAGATTTGTAATGCCAGTCTAAGGAGATTTTCTTTAGAACTTTTAAAAATTCCTGACAACCTGCTTCATTTATATTCAGTGTAAAACAACCCCAAAACAAACACACAGCCAATTGACATCAGCCTTCCTTTCAAGGCTCCACATTGTTTAGTTTTTTTTTCTTTGGAGATTTTGATCTTCTTTTAACAAAAAAGTGACATCTTTGAGGGTGTGTGGATTCTTTTGTTTAGTTCTGTCTTGCAGTCAAGGCAGTATCTCTACATTTAGTATCTCACTGCAGATTAAAGTCCACCAAAGCAATAGTATTGTAAACGTACCTTTAATCTTGCACCTTAAAACATATAGCACAGGTGATGTGAACATTATTGTTTTTTTCCCGCTCAAACACTTATCATAGCCTCCAGAAGAGAGGGAGAAAATAGTTTCAGCTTAATTCCTCTTCTTAAATCCGGCAATCTCTTTCCAGCAGCCGTTGACTCTGACAGCTGTCAGTCTGAGACCAGAGAAGCTGTCACACTGCCACTCCAACCTTCCCTCCAGAGAACAGGAGGCCAGCTTCATGCAGCCAAGGAGGCAGCCGCACCAGGGACCACTGCGCCAGCTTTCAGGAACACCGGCAATTGGTGGAAAAAAAGGGGGAATTTTCCCTCTCTTTCCCAGTGGTGCAGCACATGGCAACTGAATGCGCGCTCCTCAGGAATGCTGAAAATGACACGGGAACACCAGAAACCCGCTCTCGCGTCACGCGTCGCTCGGGAGTCGCGAGGTGACTCACGCCAATAAGCCTCAGGCCCTGACCTCAGCCGAAGCCTGTCATCCTATACTTGATCTTTGCCTCACCCCAGAGCCGACGTGCACGTGACCGCATTTGCAGTTCGGAGGAATGCGTCCGAGGCGTTCAGGCGTGCGGTACATTTGAAGTGAGGACACATTTCTGCACTTGACTTTTTTTTGTGAGCTCCACTCTCCCGGGTGTCTGCCCTCTCCCCTTTCCCTGCCCCAGACGCAGTAACGTGCTCTCGCCCCATCTCGTTACATCTGCTTAGCACCGACTGGACCCTCTCTGTTCTCTTCATGCCTGTCTGATCCACTATCCATTCCTATTAAAATATCCGCCCCATTAAGAATTCTGATGTGGCACCACAATCACATAATAAAGGACTCCCCATCATGCCTCACACAAAGCAATCATTAACTTTTTCATCATTAACAGTCTTCCTCTCTTCATGCACTCTTCTTTTTTTCTCTCCATCCACCCCACTTATCACAGTTCACTGGTCAGTTTACGAAATACCAGCATGAAAAGTTCTGTGAAGGTTGTAGCATGATATTAAATAGAATGCCTTAAAAGTTTCAATACATTCACTCTGCAAGTCTATTCATCCCAAATTCAGAAAAAAAGCAAATTGATATTGTTTAGTCTGTTCCCTACCCCATTAGTTGTCCTACTGGTCTTTCTCATTTGATTCAAATGAAAGTGCAATAACTGGGGTGTAAATGGCCTCCTAATACAAACTGAGAGCCCCACCTGCTGGCCATGACAGGCATCCTGCTTACGGACAATTTGCGTAAATCGGTGCGTATTCAGTTGTGCAGGTGGTGAAATTGGTAACAGCTTGACATGACTCATCTAATCTCAAATTTCTTTGCAGAGAAGAAGCCACTGAAGTCTAATGCAGTTCTGTCACGTTCTTATTCGCTGTCATGGCCGTACTTGTGAATGCCACAGGCTCGCAATATATGTCGTCTGCGCTCGTTCTATATCATCACCAGCGATCTTAATCCCCGGGCAGGTATGACGATAATTCATCCTTATCCCCAGCAGCCGCCACATTCCCCAGTAGCTGAGACCGGGGTAGAGTAACGCAAGCTTCCTGCTCGCGGCTCCCCCTGCTTCACTCTGCTTGTTAGAGAGCGGTCTGCATCCTGGTGGAATTTATGGGGGATTAGGTATCAGCTGGCCTCCTAAGTTCAAATAAAAGGGGATGTCTAAAATCCAAGACAAGGAGCTACACAACTCCTTGATCGTATTCGGGTTAAGACACATGAGAGTGGCCGTGGCTGAATCATGAAACCCTCAGAATGGCTAAAAATAGGTTTTAAAACAGATGGAGAAATTTAAATCTTTCAGTACTCTGAGGTCATGATATTTGCACTCTGGGAATGGGGGCATTACATAAAACACTTAACACTAGACTAGATAACAGAGGACTACAGTGGTGCAAACTGCAGTAATAGAGGGAATATTTTCATATTGAACCACACAGTACACGTTAAACACTTCAGTTCCAACTGTATGAGCTGTTGGGCAGAGAAAACACGGAATCTGTTAAGATTTTACATATTACATTTGGCCTCTCTAAATCTGTGACTACTGTGACAAAGGACACTTTTAAGGTTACACAAGCATCTACACGATGTTTGTTGTTTTGAAGACATCACAACTGCAGTACCTTAATACAGATGTCAAGGATTCTAAAATTCCACATTATTCTATTTGGTCCAAGATAAAATTATGTGTAATACTGAAGGGGAAAAGTAAACAATTGGTGTTATTTTACAGCAGTTTGGTAGCAATACGTGCTTTTATAGAGACAGGTCACCTTTATGAAAACAATGGGTGACGAACAGACATTCCAAATTAAATGCAGTGCCAAGAATAATAAATTGCCAGAGCATACCTTGTGATTGTCCCTGTCAGTATGGTCTGACTGTTTATAAATATATCAAGTGGCCACAAAGATGTAATGAAGCACTTACTAAGACTGATGTTACATTCTTCTGTAGGACCCTTTATAGAAAGTGGTACCAAATCAAGATTAGTTCCTCCTATATTTAAAAATTCAGTCTGTGCATAAAAAAAATAGTTAGCATAATGTATCATGTTCAGGAACGAGGCCAGGCCTATCCTGCCAAAGAAGGCCTACATGGAGCATCAGTGACATGTTTGTAAAACAGTGAACCATTAGAAGTCCTTCAACAAATGGCATCACCTCATAAACAACACCCCCCTCCTCAGGCTGCTCTTTGTGCCCTTTTCCCAAACCTGGGCATTTTTTAACCACTTAAGAATGCAACTCTTGACAGAATCCCTTGCAAATGTAGAAAGTGTCAAAGTCAAAGCAACGGGCAGGATATATAGCAGGATGAAAAATATGTCAAGGGTGGTCTGGCAAAAAGGTATTATCAGTCAGCGAAAGAATACACAGGGAACCTTTCTTTATGCCAAAAAATGTATAGAATGCTTTGTAAAGATTTTACTGCATTTTATAGGTGTTCCATTGTTCCCTGTGGTTTTCTGTCATTGTCAGCATTATGTTTCTTATACGATGTGGATGAGGAGAGATTGATATTCAGAGAAAAATGCAAGACCTTCAAAAGAAAGCTCTCTTCTTCCATGCTTTGTATAACTTACAAATATCCGGTCTTGCAGAACATGCCATGAATGCATGTCGTGTATTGAAATATTTCACATCTTCATCTCAATAAAAACAGTAATAACATGTCCTTGCACATTTATGGCCGCACATAAACACGGAAGGCGCTGCAGTCCACCTCCTCGCCCGTGCGTGAAGCGGCCTCATTCCCAGCTCTGACCTCAGGTCCGTCCTTGACACCGCCATACAGCACGGGATACAGTACTGAGCAGAGGAGTGGACGTGCCTAGGAGGGAAGACTCGGGAGAAAGCCCTGTCACTGCTTCTGAGCGCGCTGGAAGATTCATATTCAGACACAGCCTCCCCAGAGAGGGCTCTCGTGCACTACACCACTTGGTGAGCGGATTTACAACACCTCAGAGTTTTGCCGTGGGGCTCTCGGCCACCATGAAATAAATAAGTAAATAAGTGGTGAGATGGTGCCTGGAATGTGAGAGCGACCGGTCGACCAGCGCTGCTTTCGCTGAGGAGGTGAAGGGTGATGGACAGCCACCTGAGGCCGCCTCTCCTGCGGTGACAGGCTTTCCAGCCGAGGATGTGTGCAGTTCAGTCGCAGCCCTTTCCCATCAGCGCATGCAAACACACACATTAGGACCAGTCTTCCACCACTCCCTCAGACAAAGAGCTGAGTCCACACGCACATCAGGAATTCATCAAAATACTGACAGGCTCTCTGAAGCGCAACAACCAGGTATAAAGTAGTTAAATGTGATCAGAGCACAGAAAATAGAGCTGGGATAATTTTAGCTGGTACAGAGTGAGCTGTGGTGATTAATTGGGAGATACCCCGTTGCATGGCCGCTAGTACTACCCTCACTGGCCTGATTCATCAGTTGCAGTGTGCCAACACCATGCTGCTTCTAAACTAGTACAGGATGACAAATGATCAGCAACAAGGAAGCAAGACACAAGGGACCGTCCCGCAGCAAAGCTGGCACACAGGAACACAACAATCCTGCTCTAGTTTACTTTTTTATACTTCTCACTGGCTGTTTTGCACAATACTAATTAGCCTGCCTTCTGCACGTTTGGAAATAATAGCTCCCAAGCACATCTCTGTAAGCATGTTCATCCGAGCTTCACAGACAGTCACTTAATCATTCCACATCACGTCAAAATATCAATCCGAATAGACCCAAGGATGCTAAACCACCTTAGCGAGCTAGTTTATACTTCTCCACACCTTTTCCACAGCTGGAAAGCAACTGGGAACAGAGCAACATTCAGCCTACATACTTTTAAGATATTTCAAGCCACATCCTCCCTATTCAATTCAAAGATTAATTTACAACATTAATAGCCACATTATATGAAAGATGGAAATGTCTACGAGTTAGTACTTTTTTGATAGAACAATACAACAGCAATGGCAAATGGTAACAGTGGAAAACTATTTTCTATTTCTGTGGGCAAATTGCTTTTTGTAAATGCATGATTTACAACTGTCCTGTCTCATCAATAAAAACCTATTTTATTATCAATGAGGACAAATCATATTTGACAATATATCTTAAATTGTAATTATTAAAGAAACACTCCACAGATAAAAGCATGTTCAATTCTCAAAACCATTAAAGCAATTCAATTTTGAGAAATACACTTTTTTTTTTCCTTTTGCAAAATCTGTTTCAAACAAGAATTGGGAACTAAATATAAAGCTGGCAAATAATGGGCACAATAGGTGTAAATTCATCAGTAGAAAGAACATTCCATAGAATGCGCGAGAGAGAGGGGGCATCGAGGATACTGATCCAGTGAAACTGTCCAGGCTTTTACAGTGGTTAGGCTGGAGGTCAGCTCAATACAAAAACATCATAACTCATTGTTAAAGTACATTAGTTCTGTCGATTACATTTTTACATGGTTAAAGGCAGCATATTGTTCAAGGTGACAAAATCTATAAAATATATATCGAGCTGTAAAAATGTGTGAATAAAATATGTTAAATTTCTCTCAACATCATGGTTAACTTATTTGTGCGCATGTATTTTTAGATTTTCTCAGAATTCCACCAAGTGGAATTCTCACTCACTTAGTAATGTCAGATTGCACATGGGGAACCGACAGCATGCTTACTACCGACTGAAAGTACATTGCTTTTCACAGATATGCCCTTTCAGGATGAATGGGAAGCTATACAACACTGAAGCCATCTTTGATTTCTTCTTATTCAATCCCCAGCCCATAGTAATTCACAGCACAGTGGGACAACATTTGAATGGAATGCTGTTATCAAACAATAACACATGGACATACATTCAAGAGAATAATTCATTTGGATGGGAGCCTACGGTGAATTCCATGTTTTAAGTATAAATCATCCATGAGATTAATTAGGGACGATTCCCACAGGCATTAGCAGTCATGTTTGAGAAATGGTTTTTAGGGAAACTAAAATATTAATACCGTCTCTTTATATGTACTTGCTGCAATTTGCTTTCATTTCTTTTCTTTCAAATCTCACATATTTTACTCTTATCATCCATTACAGTTCAGTAGTCAAGCTTCCTGAGCTTTAAAATAAATCATATGTAGTGACTGTTGTATGATTGGTACCGTATGTAGACAAGATTTTCAGCTGATCTACTTTCACTAAGAGAGTATAGATATAGTCTTGAACATCTAGGAGACCATGAGCTGCATTGTTATCATTTATCTGAGCTGCACCTGTTAGATCACACAGCTATTGTTTAACAAAACAGTAGTTCATTTCAATATAGCTAATTTTACTATACTGTTTGCATTGGAAAAATATATAAGAAAGCAATTGAACACACCTGACTTATCAGAAACACCTGTGAAGCCATTTGTCCCTAACATTATGGTGCTCTGAAATGGAGGGGACTATTTATAAAAAGTGCTGTTATTTCTACATGGTGAAACTCTATACTTTCCACATTGTTTCATTACAAGTCTAAAATTGTGGAGTACAGAGACAGATCAATTAAAAACAACTGTATCAGTTTGGAGAATATTTGATTTGACAGATGAGAATGGCATAAATCTATATAAAGTCTACAGCATGTGCATTAATCATGTAATAATGGGCATGGTAATTTACCTGGAATTTTAGATTCCTGAAAAAGTAAAGCTCTGGTCCTTCCTGCCACAAATCTACCAATTAGACCGGACCAAAAGCCTGCTGTTTTCATTAACTACTTTTACAGAACAAATATTTGGTGAAATCCAAATTAAACGGTAGCTTGTAGCACTGACCGTATACCAGGAAAGTATAAAATTTGTTCTTTAGCCAATGCCTAAGAACCATACTGCAATGTATTGACTTCACCTTTTCTTTTTTCATTAATTTGCACAGTTACATTACAAACTAAACAGACATTAAAGGAACATCCAATAATGTGAAAGTGCAGAGTATCCAGATAATGTATAATAAGGAAGACCTGACAAAGGCACTGCTTTTTCCAAAACATACTTTTAACATTGTTTTCTTAATCAGGGTACATTTTAGTTGAGGGGAGAATGTAATCAATATTTTTCCATATTTTTCTGTTGAAAAAATGTTCAATTGCTAGATTCATCTTTACCAGTTCATTGTATTAGCATATTCATGTATTAGCATATAAATTCAATTATTCATGAGATGATACAATGAATTTGGTAATTACTCCTTATTAATGTACAATCCCCAATATTTAGCATTGGCTGTGCAGGGCTATAGTGCAACTAATCAGTTATATTACTAAGTACATGCTGGAGAACATGCAGAGAGCCTGTTCTTGGCTTTATTCAGCCAGACACATTTTTCACCAAAATAATCAATCTGCCTCAGTGAGCTGAATGAATGATGTGATGTCACTCTTGGTGGCTTGTTTACAAGTGGAGCTGCAGTGAACATAAAGTGTCTATGAACATTTTGTACCATTCTGACACTGGGTAAACCTTCAGAACATACTTGGTATTTTAATAAAACTTCTAGAAATCTCTGTAATGGTTTATTATCCCTGAATAAGATCTTGTATTCTTTTTACAAAGAAGCATGAGAGACATACATATAAAATCATCCAATGCTGATGTGTAAGTAATGCTTTCACCCACAAAGATTCTAAACAAAGTACGGCCACGTGATCACACTAACCAAAGAAATACTGAATTATTTTACCGACTTACAGTACTTGGAAACCACAACACTAAAATATGTAGTTAATTCCAATCTTTTGCACGCAAACCAAAATGGCAATCATTTAAAATATTTATAAAATCAGTTTACCTTTAGCTGGAGTATCATCTTGAAGCTGATATGTAGATGATTTTAAAGAATATTCAGACATTACAAAATCACAGATATCATTCTGAATTGGAATGGACATGAAATTAAATTTAAAATGTTGCTATTAAATCAAAATAGCAATACAAAAAACGAAATATTGTACTGTCACAATCTAAGCACAGCTTGTGCAATAAGCAAGAACATTACTGCCGATGGTAAGCTAAAGCAGAATGCTTGTGACTGCACTCCTCTTGGGATGTCAGAGGTTACTCCAGCAGCCTTCCCATTGAATCTACTTGACTATGAAAGGAGATGCAATGAGTATTGAAGTTCTACTTATTATGTATTTCAATAGCTGCCACATTTCAAGTAAAGACAATTCAATTTCCCTTCCACAAAAAGATGCAAATGACCTTGGGGAAACATACTTCAATCAACACTTGTATGCATGCAAGCACAAACGCGTGCACTCACACACTGAATTAGATTTAACACTCCTGTGGAGCCCACTTATTTGTTTGAGGTCTCAGAGGAATGCTTTGGGCTACATTATTTGTTTTCCTTTTAAAATTGTGTCATTTTTTCCCTGAAATGATTGCATGGTTGCAACAGTACACATTACCTCATAAAGTGACAATACATACATCCTGATGCCGGCATTAATGAACATTTCACTTGATGCGCTGTGTAATGATTTGTGTTGTTTTATTTTGTTATTATGTATGTGCATTAAACTCTTAGACAACAGCACCACCTACTGTATAAAAGCAACCACTGGGGCTCATTTTTTGATACAAAACTGTAGCCAATGTTTTCTTTTGCATGTGCTCAGTGTGATATGTAAACAATGTAAATTCTCACAGTGAAGTTTTTAATGTAATGACCATATGGGAGTCTTCAGGGAATATGTTCAAGTAGTCAGCAAACTATATACTGGAACAGACCCAGATTGTCTCTCCATCCTTCCTCAGACAGCCACATAAACTACATGAAGGGTAAAAATATTTTAGTCCCCCACATCAGTAGCTTTTGTGGATTTAACCAGGAGGAAGGTAATAAGTGCACAAAGCAATTTTTTTGAAACAGATGGATGATCAGTCTCAGTCATTGATAGGTCACAAATCTAATAAATTCAACCAATGTAGGAAGTGAGGATTTTGAGTATTAATGACCCCTGAGTGTTGCTCTAGATCTCCCCAAGAAAACAAGAATAGAACAGTACTTCTGTGTTTTGCATGCTTTTGTTTCATATACCACAGTATCTATATTATGAGAGATATACCTTTTTTAAATAAGACATTTGCAATAGCCAAGAAATGTGCACGTAAGTATAAGGAAGGTCCTTGTTGGTCTTGATTCTCATATTTCACTTGCATAATGCAATATACAGCCTAGTTCTCATTGGCACAGGTTTCCCAAATTTCAAATAATAAAAGATTAATAAAATATTCTTGAACTCTGTCCCAACAGATCAGAGAGCAGTCAAGCTAATCTAAGCCTTTGAACACACAGTCGTGCACTGTCACAGTAGGCTTTTCCAATTAACCGTGTAACACATAACTTCAGCGTCTGTGCTTAGACAGACCCTGAGACGGTTTCATATGTGGTAATATCAGCAATGACTCAAAGCAATATAAATGTATGGGATCTAACTGATAAAACTGAATGCACCTATCTATCTATCTATCTACACACACACATACACACACACACAGAATACATAATACATAATAACAAATATGGCATTTGGCTGTAGACATACGTGTGGTCCACATACACATACATGTTGGCACTGTAGCTGCATTCTGTACTACAGGGTACCAGAAAAGGAATCAATTAATTGGACAAATGTATTGGTTTGAATCCATCAATTGAACAAATGTATTGGTTTGCTTGCCAAATATATTGGTTTGATATGCGTATGTATTGGTTTGCTATTTATGAAACAGATTTGTTTGTTTGTAATTTAGGTATATATATATATATATATATATATAGTTTGTCACTGATGCATCTTTTGGTTTGCCATTTACACATACATTAATTTGTTATTGGTGCATCTATTAGTTTGATTGTCATGTATATTGGTTTGATATACGCATGTATTGATTAATAATTTGCGCATGTATTGGTTTGTCACTGATGCTTACATATTGCTTTATTCACGCATCTATCGGTTTGATTGTCATGAATATTGGTCTGCTTCACATATACACTCACCAGCCACTTCATTAGGTGACAGGAGTGGCACCCGGTGTGGTCTTCTGCTGCTGTAGCCCATCTGCTTCAAGGTTTGACGTGGTGTGCGTTCAGAGATGCTCTTCTCTGGTTGTAACGAGTGGTTATTTGAGTTACTGTTGCCTTTCTATCAGCTCGAACCAGTCTGGCCATTCTCCTCTGACCTCTGATATTTTCTCTTTTTCGGACCATTCTCTGTAAACCCTAGAGATGGTTGTGCATGAAAAACCCAGTAGATCAGCAGTTTCTGAAATACTCAAATCAGCCGGTCTGGCACCAACAACCATGGCACGTTCAAAGTCACTTAAATCACCTTTCTTCCCCATTCTGATGCTTGGTTTGAACTACAGCAGATCGTCTTGACCATGTCTACATGCCTAAATGCATTTAGTTGCTGCCACGTGATTGGCTGATTAGATATTTGCGTTAATGGGTGCAGTTTGCAGTTGAACAGGTGGACCTAATGAAGTGGCCGGTGAGTGTATATTGGTTTCATATACACATGTATTGGTTAGTCAATAGTGCGTATATTGGTTTGCTTCACATATATATAGGTTTGGATACAGGCATCTATTGGTTAGTCATTCGCACATATATTCATTTGTCATTGATCATTATATATTGTTTTGTTATTCACACATTGGTTTGATTGTCATGCATATGCAAACCAGTATTCATGAAATCAGACCAATGGATGTGTAAATATCAAACCAATATATAAGCAATATATGCACAAATGATTAACCAATATGTGTGTATAGCAAACCAAAACATATGTGACGCAAACCAACATTCATGATAATTAAGCCAATAGATGTGGAAATAATAGACTAATATGCTGTGCAAGCATCAACAAAAAACCAATACAAATGTAAATGACAAACCAGTATATGCATGAATTAATAGTCACAACACATGTGTATATCAAACCAATATATAGGAAGCAAACTAATATATACGTACACTAAATTGACTATTTTCTCCTGAACGGCACCCCATACTGTACTAAATACAGAATGTGCTTGGCAGTTAGTGAACCTTCAGCAAGACCTGAGGAATAAACATGTACCAGAAAGCAATTATCTCAACCATTAAGAGATCTACAGTATGAGTGCTTCACCCATCTGGATAGTGCATCTAATATATAAATATAGCCTAGTATATTTCTCAGAATGAAAATTATTGCAGTTAGTGAAAATCCCATAGAAAACATCTATGCTAAAATGCCATACCAAATGAATAATTCAATATATTGTATGAGGGAGACTGAGTGATGACTGATACATTAACCTTCACGAATATATAACACACTACTCCAGTTTAAACAAGGCAACAAATTACCTATTATCACATCTGTAACAAGGCAATGTCTGAAGCCACTGAAATGAGGTATTTGGCGCAGTCTTTCTTTCAAGTTGTGTATTACTTCATGTTTTGGAAAAAATAACTCTCTTAGTAACACATCCCTCAAAAATAAACTGTGGACCATCACACATTCATTCATAATGACAGAGTCATACAGCATAAGAATAGAAAAGAAAAATGTATTTTTTTAATTCACAGACAACAACATTTAATTTGTATTCGGGAGGGGATTTGAGGACAGGTTTCATTCTGAAGCACCCTAGCAATTAACTAGAGTCCCTTCAATACTACAGAAAGTCCCTTCAGGAAAACATGATTGACTAGGTGCAGTTGAAGAAAATGCAACTAGGCAATCATAAAATTTCATAAAGTTTCCTCAGGTTTCAGATATGAGTAAGCAACATAATAGTATGGGTGGAACTAAAGGGTCCCACCTCTGTACAACAAAACCCTCATAAAAACATACATGAATAAATAGCAAGGCAACATGGAATGAATGTATAAGTCGTTATGACCAGGGCCACCTCTTCGCCCCCCTTCTTTTTCGCATGGTACTTCAGTCCTCCAGTGGCTAGAGGTCATGACACCCTCTTTGTCAAGCCCCTTCTCAAACAATTATCCCATTTGTGCCACCTCAGTATTCTTTATTCTATAAGTTGTTAAAGTATTTGCAAATAATTAAGCAGAGACAATGGTTGACAGCAATGTTCACAAGCAACACTTGCATGTTCAATTCAGTTTGATTGTACATGCTGCAGTAAATGTTATACAGGGGTATGATTTTTGTTAGAAGCAGTGGGAAATGTCCACATTAAAAATTAGAGCAGTTATATAACATTTAACCTGCACTAAAAGTCTTAAAAAATTAATGAATGATTCAACTAATTAACTAATCATGGTCTTCAATCAAGACTTTATGTAGAATCAGGTGTCTTAGCACTGGGACAAAAAGCTGCACCCACAGCGGCCCTTTTTGGATACGACTGGACATCCCTGTTTTATAGGGTTGCATTTTTCTTTTCTACTGCAGCAATAACTCATTACTGGTCCTGGAGAGCCACAGAGTCTGCTGGTTATTGTTCTTTCCTTAAGATCAGCAACTGACTCAGACACAAGAAACCAGGTGACCTGAGTTAACTGTAATCAACCATTTTAATTGAATAATTGCTGTGCTACTGAAGTGCTGAGTAACAACGAAAGCTAGCAGACCCTGCAGCTCTCCAGGACCAGGAGTGAGGACCACTGGCTCAAAGACATGCTTTTCATAGCATTTAAACATCCATCCATGTTTACTTTCCTTTCAGACTCTCCCCATGTTAGATTGACCAATTAGAAACTCAACTGTATGAATACTCACTTGACTGTGCTGCTGGAGTGCCTATGGGGACCCCTGGAGGATAACCATTGAAATACAAGTTTAAATCCCAGCAGGTCACATGGTGGAGACAAACTCGTGGCCCTATTTATGATACAGGATGCCACACACCTTCTGAAAGGCAGCATGAGATAGAAAATGAGGTCATAAGACACAGAACACGGCAGCAGAGTAAAGCACTGGCAACATAACCGCCATTCTTTTTAAAAAAGTCTACATCCTAAAATTTGTATTAAAAACAATCACGAGGAAGAGAGAGAGTTTAGATCAGTTCCACATAAACCTGCTGAGTGGTCAAGCTCTGCTGGCTATCAATGTCGTTACCTTTTTGCTTCCGAAATGCGGCCACCATAAAATGTTAATTCTAATGTATTTCATTGGTGTGGTACTACTGGCTGCGGCCCTTCTCCTGCCTTTTTGACTACCCTGAGGTGGAGTTGTGCAGTGCTTCTGCGTGGGGGGTGGATCCGTTCGCTATGATGCCGTAGGCGAAGTAGGCAACTGCAGATCCCAACATCAGACCTGTCATGTAGGACACAGTCATTGTGTTGCCTGTGGGAAAAGAGAGAAAGACCCAGGTGACATCATGACATGCATGTTCTCTCTAAAAGCAGTCTTTCACTCTTCTCATACTCTATATTTGGAGAAAAAACACAAGCGGAGCACATATACACATTTCACAGTACAGTCGACAACAATAATGTTGCCGGTTTGACAGCAGTGAACCGCTGTATAATCTGAGCAATTTGCACGTTCTTCGCAGAGGCAACTGGGAAAATAACACAGAGAGCGCTGTGCGCCTTCTGCTATTTTTGGTTTTAAAAGGAAACGAAAAAAGGAAACTATAAAGGGAATATTTTAATATTCATGAGATGATCAAGGGAGAAGGAGAGGAAGCGCAAGCGCACTGTTGGAGCCTGGGATCTCCCACCTGCCAGCTCCCTTTGCTCCGGCACAACCTTCCCCGCTGCCAGGATCATGGGCACGCTTCCAAAGTAGCCGTTGCTGATGCCCATGAGGAGGGAGAACACGCAGGGCCAGGCAGGGTGGCTGAGGGTGGGGCTCCCGACGGGGTAGACGCACATGACGAAGAGCGGGATGAAAACCACACGGACGCAGGAGAACAGGAGAAGCCGGCTGCCTTTCCAGTCATACGGCAGCGCCGCCAGGATCTAGGAGAGGAGGGAAACACGGTGAGAAGGAAGACAGTCAGGATCTCCCAGGAAAATAAGACTGATTACCGCCCCCCTGGCCTCCAGGGAACACCTCCCCATGTTCCATCAAACACAGCTGTCACAATGAAAATGAGCGATCTGGAGGGGCCCGCTGCTGGCGCAAGTGACTGGTGGAGGCCGCTGCACTCTGACTCACTTTGCCAACAAAGTCGGACATGTTGAAGATGGCCATAATGAGGATTGGCAGCCAATCCTCCAATGTGGCATTGTGGATCTCCGACTCCAGTCCCGGGAACAGGCAGAGAGTGATGAAGTAGGTGACCGCAATGGATAGCATGTAGGTCCAGATCACACGTGAGACCACATAACGATGCAGGATCATGTCTTTAGGAGAGACAAGAATATGAGCCCTTGTCCAAACATTTGTCTGTTTGTTAGTGCTGCTTTTGTTTAGAAAGCAGCCGAGGTTCAGGAGGCCATCCACTGCATTTTAATATCACAGAGACAAATGCTTTATCAAGCAAAAACAACAATATAACAGATCAGAATTCAATTAAATATAGAATATTGTATAAGGGCTCACCAAGTAGCATTGCTCCACTGTTAAAAAATAAATTATACATTCCATGGAAAATGATGAAACTTTCTGAGGTAGAAAGTGACTGTGTGGAAAAGTAATGTACGTTTAAGCAATAAATCTGCTGGCTTTAGCAGTCAGTTTCACTACATGACATTATGGCTAAGGGAATAAATGGATCATTACTTTCCAGATGATTCTCTTACAATATGTTGAATTAGAATAAATCAAAACACACGCGAAAATAGATCAGACAGAGGAAACTGTAGAACCAATTATTAGTTATGTTATAAATCATAAGCTATTAGATGAGAAATTACGGTTTATATGGAGAGTGTGTTAAGTAAATAAAAAGCATTAAACATAATAAATTGTACGAACATTAGAGGGGGAGGGAAAGGGAGAAGCAATGTTTTAAATCACTGTTTATTACCCCAGATACTTTTCTTCCATGCAAGTTTAAAATTTGTTAATCATCCACCATAAAACTGTCATTTTTAAAGTTCCACAAATAGCCCTGGAAAATCAGCAGAAACTATTGAAATATAGCAGATGTAAAAAAATAGCATTACATAAAATGCTCTCACAGATACTTTTATAAGCAGTCGACTGAGTAGAGCAAGGAAGAACTACATTGTATTAAGAATACAAACGTAGAAACCAAAGATTCAATTCAGTGGGAATTCAAGTTGGAAGTATGGTCAAGGTGTTCAACAGACTGAGTTTTTAGAGAGGAATGAAGTCAATATAAAGAGCTGAAGGAAATAAGGGAACAAATATTTTGAGGAAGTCTATTATAGCTAACCGTAGATCTTTAGCTGGACCAAAGAGGGAGAGAGTGACGGAGATTCCACAAAAATGGAAGAGGGATGAAGCACCATGATAAAAGGGGTGTGATTCTGCTCAGATGAAGTATTGTAGTATAATCGACATACAGCAGAACTGAAAGGAGAGTCAATGGGAAGAGGTGGCGCACAGGGAATGAAACTGAAATCTTCAGCACAGATATATTATCATAGAATGAAGGTATTTCCCCATCTAACTCTAACTAACTCTTGAGGAATAATGAAGGGAGGAAAGCTGAGCCAAGGGAGATACAAACATGTAAAATTAGAGGGAGGCATTGATGTGTGGTAACTACTGGTCCAAGCGGATCATATGAAAACCCCCCATATTAGTTAAAGCATCACTCCTTTCTCTCATAGGACACCTCTTTAACTTACCTCTTATGCTAGGCCAGCTCTTCTTTATTTTTGGCTTAGGGACATCAAATCTCATGTATGTGCCACCGCCAGCAATTTCAACTTCATTTCCAAATTCTGAAGGGGATGCACCCACTGCACCATTATCCTATGGAAAGAACAGATGTAGAACCATTACTGGAAAAGAAGAAACTGATAGCAGAGAACTTTGCTTTGTCAACACAAACAGCTCACTTTTAATGACTCAATTCCTTTTTCAGTTTGTGATACTTCCTAAGAAACAGTCTAAGCCCCAAGTGTAAAAGTATGTTCAAGAGTCAGATGTTTTGACTAATTACATCACAGAAGCCTCAGAAGTGACTGCACAGGATGGATGAAGAAGACATTTCAGTGAACATGTTCAATTTCAAAGTGGGCTATCAGACACAACTGCATTGTCTGTACTCTGAAGAAGGCTGCTTATTAATTGCATCTTCTTGCATTAAATACTCTCGCTTTAACTGGGAGAATATGGAGAGAGCATTTTGTGTATCGTATACAAAGGCATCATGGAAAGAGGAGAAAGCAGTAAATCAGTCAGGACAAATTACAATGTTGAGACACACTTGGGCCAGCTTTCTGAAATAAACCACTCAAAGAAGAAAAAACCCTGATGTCATGTGATTTATGAGCACAAATATCAAACAGTTTTGGCAAATCCTCTTTGGCAAATGGCTATATATTTTGCTTTTCAAAATAATTTTTTTTTGCTTTTAGATAATGCAAGGGATATTAAGATTTTTCAAAGTTACTACTACTGCACTACTGTAGAATGGTGAGGGGGGGTACCATGTTTAAGTGGCAAAAGTTAAAAGTTTATAGTGACATAAATTTAATGACGCGGAACATCTTTGCCCTTGAAACGGCACCATTTTGCATTTTGAAGACAAGGGTGTTATTAGTTTATACTTGGGTCAAGAGTGAAAACTCAACCAAACCTTGAAATTTGCTCTTTGAGAGTTTACCTTTAATGCATACGTATATTCTCAAATGATTTACTTCATTGCCTCTTAAAACAGACACTGCTTTCATGAAAGTCAAAGGCTTTATTTTTCCCTCTGCTGAATTGTGAAAGCTAAACATTTCACTGAAGTACTTCTGCAGGAGAATCCTTTGGGGAGCAGCTAGATCAGACATCCCTGTTTCTGTGTGAAGAAAAATACTTTACATATAAACAAAGGCAGGTTAGGCTATAATAGTATCTTGATTTTTTTTTCCATATTAATATACGCAGTCTTAATAGCAAATATTTATTGAGGCATTGATGAGGAAGGACAATCCTAATTAACTTGAATGTTACATTGAACTGAAGATCTCAACGAATGACAGAAATTTTTTGCTGTAGGCTGTCAGCAGTTTATTCGTTACAGAGAATTCTGTGCCTGAGACAGCAGTGCTCACTATTCTGTCTATCAGACTGGATAAATAAACATTATCTCACCAGTAGTTTCATTTATTATTTAAGGGGTACTGCATGTGCTTGCTATATTGGCCTCTAAATCATGTTTATTTTGTAACCTTTTACAGTTCAGTTAAAATACAGTTACAAGGATCAGTCAAGTGCTCTAACTGTACTGAATATGCCAAATAACATCAAAGTAAACACCAGCATTAGGCTACTACAACTTTAAACATTAGGCCAATACCCTTTAAATAGTTTTGTTGTATCATAAATAGGTCCCACTCAATGTATTCTGAGGTCCCCCTAACACACCACAAGGACTTATGGAATCACAAGATCAATTCTGAACTTTTAAACCCTATTAAACCCTTCTAAGGATAATGACAGGATTTTTGTTTGCAGAATTCAACATTGCCCATGCTCCCAGTTTGTCAAAAATATCCTCCCCATGCTGCTGATGAAACCCAGCATGGGAGGGACATGTGAGAAATTAGGCTTCAGAATTCATTTAATTGCAGGTTTACCACTTGGTCACAAACATGGGTCTGAACCGTAATTACAAATTTTTCGAGCACTCTTGGTATCCCAAATTATACTGCACTATGCATATTCATTACTTGCTGGTACTTCTAGTACAAAAAATCCAGCATAGTCTGCCTTTAAATCTAATTATAAATGTACCGGATAATAAATGATATACAGACATTTTTCTTGCTGAGGCTAGTGTTTGACCATAAATTATATATTATTATATAAATGTCAAAATCTGTGTTGATATTACAAACCTGCCCAACTGCAAAATACTCGCTGCTCAAGTATTTCCTTGCAAAGGCAATTTTAAGTAATGGCATTCTTTAGAAAATGTATCATGTTTTGAGCTGAGAGCCCAGCAATGAATTACAGCAGACTGCTGCACCGCGACTGTAAATAACCTGTGTTTGCTGAGCCAGCACTGCATCAATACAGCCAGATGCTCCGCTGCGAGGGTGAGAATGAAAATAGATGCGCTGTGGTCCAAGCGATGGAGGATAAGACGAGAGTCAGCCAGCAGCTGGCAGATAACCTTTAAGCTAATCGCACTATCACACAAACTCTGGGCCATTCAGTCATTTTTGTGGTTCAGGAGGAAAACATTTGGCTGGAGATCCAAAGCAGGTGCACTCTCCAGTAGGCCTAATTACATGAGAAATGGCCCTCTCTCTCAGCCTGGAGCAGCCTGGAGCAGCCTGAATACAGCCCGTACCTCAGTGCAAGGAGGGGTGCTCTACTGCTGTGATATTTTCTTTTCCTATAATACATTTTTATTGTACTGTTAATTTCAAATTGTCAATACTCTGCACTACAAGATTTATCATTTATCAATAGGATATTATCAATAAAAAATACATATACATCATCCCTTTGTGTATATGTATTTTCTGTATAAAAAATGTAATACACCATCCCTTTTTTAACTTTAAAACACTATTTAGTGTGGGTTCCCTTCCTTCTCGTATCCCACACATGAACCCCACTACATATACCCCAACCTAGACGTACTCACATAGAAACACAAAAGACAAAAGCAACAGATGTACGATAAAGCATAAAATGTAACAAAAAATTACAATTTATTAAAGAAATTATAAATAAAGGATCTAATAATCTGATAATCTCTTCTGCTGTGATTTTATCAGCAGTGAGTGAGTATCTTTTTCTCTTCACCTGTTACTGTATCTTCACCAATGAGCATCCTTTTCTCTTCACCATTTCCCACCAAGAGACAGGTCATTGCTACACTACACTTGAAATATGCTCATCATTACACTATAGATATTACCTATCTTTATACACATGGCACTTACACATTTAAATATAATTTCACTTCTTAAAAATGTCATTTCCATTGGTACAGTGGCATGAGTCAAATATAAAACTATAATTTCAGGCAATTATGATAACATATTTTAACCCATTCAATTAGGGATTCCATCATCATAGTTGCTAATAGGTCCTGGCACAGCGTTTTCTGACCTGTGCTCTACAGAGAGACAAAACTTACGAATCTTACTTCCTCTGTACTGGCGTCATGGTGGACCCTGTATCCGGTGCCTGGGTCGGCGTGACCCCTCATCTCAGCGTGGTCGTGACAGGAGCGTTTGGTGTAGTACCGCACAAAGCGCGTCCGGCGAACCAAGAGGTGAAGCACAAAGCACATCAGCTCCATGCTGACGGAGAAGAAGAAGAAGATGATGGTGTTCTTCTTCTCGTTCTTAATTAGCAGCTTGGTGAAAATGCGGCTCAGGGAAATTATCACACCTGCTGTGCCTGTATGGACATGAAGTTACATCACACAGAATTGGGTTGGTTACAATAACGATGACAATAATAATTATCATAATAATAATTGATAAATGCAATAATAACAATTATATTTAATGAATTGGTCTAGTAAAGTTATGGATGTAATAAAAGATAATAACCAAAAGGAGGTAAGCCTGAATAAGGAATTTTTGCTATAAAAACTGTAATAATCAAAGTACAAATACAGAAAAAATGACAAAAATGAACAAGAAAGCATATTTCTGTGAAAAAGGAAAATATACATGCTAACCAAAAAAGATGAGGAGCAACAATATTGTTCTGGGAAAAAGAGGAAAAAAAGACACACTGAGAAAATGGAGGGGAGTCACAAAGAAAATCTAATATGTTTTCTCAGCAAACGCCTCAACTGGTCCAGCCAGCAGCATGCCTCCAGTAATACTGACAGACACGTTCACCTTCAGTGGGCAAGAGATCATCAGATCAGTATCAACACAATGTGACTCGCTGCAGCTAACCTGCCTTATTTATCACATTGTAGACATTTGTTCATGTCCACAAATAGCCTTGGTCAAATATCTGTAATTAGTAATGAGAAATGAACATAAAAAATGAAAGCAGCAGACAAATAAATGTTAAAGAGGAATTACACTTTACGTAATTCATTTTATCTCTTCCTGATGCATCACTCATCCTTCAAGTTTATTTTCATATGAGCTGTCTGCTTCCTGATTTTATTGCTTTGCACACCGTCCACAATTACCATGATCAACAAACTTATACTAAAGGGCATCTTACTCTCTCCAGTCATCACTCCTTGCGTGTACCTCTTTGGAAGCATTCCAGTGTAACCATAGAAACTGGACTGCTGAACTGTAAAAAGCAGAGGTCAAGGGAAAAGGTGTTAGCACAGACACAGCAGGTTTCCTCAATAAACCGAGATGTTTCTCACCTTACTGGGATGACACAGCCATCTCTACTAACCTCTAAGGCAGAAAGAAAGCTCTTAGATACAGAGCAAATGATTAAAGTGCCCTTCATGGCAACACTGTTAGCAAGAGGACAGTCTTTTAGTTCAGGTCCTATCAAGTGAAGAAATTGATTTTGGGTGGAAAATTCCTCAGTGTGAAAGTTATGCACATAAGATACATACCTGTACATCCAAATGCCACCACTCCTACAGCCACCAGGTTGACAACATAGGCCTGCTTGGTTGTGAACTGCTCCAGCCAGACATCACAGATGCTCACAAAGAGGAGGGGCCCCAGGGCAAACAGGTACCCTGCACATGTATGTCAGTCAGCAGTATCTTCAACACTTCTCGGGTTAGCTATTTTTTCTGTGCTCAAGAGACTTTCAGCAGAGACGTGCCATTCATATCTTTTCATATCAGACACCGGCAATCTTTATTTCCACTTAATGCTCCCCATCTGATAGGGATGTTTTAACCCGACTTTGCATGCTTGCATGTTCCTTTTGATCTAATGATAATCCATTCTGCAGTGTGTACGGAAATAGTTACCTCTTCAGAAGCATTATCTAGTGTAAGTTTATCCTCAGAGATTCAGAAAACACAAACGCTCTCTTCTGAAGGCTCAGCCTCCCCTCTGAACTGTTAAAACTAAGCTGGGTACTCTTGTAATAGGTCCTGTTCTTCTTGGCACATTTATAATTTAAGGCTCCTTGTGGGGGTGAGAATATTAATATTACTGAGGCCTTCACAAAGTCACCAGGGAGTACTGCATTTGGCTTGGTCTAATTATACTAACAATACATGTGAAACTGAACTGCTATGGCAGATCAACTGCAGAGGGTGGGAGTGCTTGGGTTTTGGTGCCACGAGAAACAGGCATCTCAGGTAATGGAAGTTTAAACCAGGGTAAGTACTATTGTGCAGGGGCAGATGTGTGATAACCTGAGCCCTCAATCTACAGCTGCTCCCAGAGGCACATCACAGTGAAAAAGAAGGGGAAAGGAAAGACCCATGAGTGACACAATGGTCTCTCATATGCTGGGCTCCTTGATTTGGAGTTTTAAGTCACTCATTTTGCCTGTTGGACGTCTGTCCATGTTCAGTGGATGGATGTGTGCTGTCACCCCACAGTAAATGTCACCCATCTCCCTCTCTCACTCACCCACTGTAATCCTGGTGTGCAAGCTAAGCATCTCCACCAGGGCGTTGTTCAGGATCACAGCAACCAGCGCCACAAGGATGTACGTCAGGCTCATGTCAAACACGATTGACGTCCCTGCAAGACCCAGCGACATATCAATTTCACCATCGTTATAGTTTGTTCAAAAACTTCACAGTCCCATTCAAAAACTTGAAAAACTTTAAAAAAAAATTTTTTAAATCTCATTGTGCCACACTTGTGCAATATGAGTCTGTGTTGAGTCAAACATGTTCACATTGACTGATGAGAATGATTATCTACCTATAACACACTAAATGGATAATTACCTCTTATGGGATAGGGACTGTTACATAAATTAGGAAAGGTTTATAAAACGAATGAACAACAGTGTAAAACAGTCAACCTACTTTGGTAGTTGAACAAAGAAAACAAATACAAGCAAGTGATACTAAATTAGCTGGTCTGAAGAAAGTGTACCTTGGAATTTCCAATGTAGGTAGTCCACATCAGTGATGAAGCTATTGTAAGGCAGCAGGAACCCAACTCCAGCAAGAAGCATAGCGAAGTAAATCCCATGATAGCGGTCATCTGGCATAGGCTCTTCAAAGGCTTCACAGGGATGATAGGGGAAAGGTCTGAGTCAGCATATTGAGTTGTTCCAGCCCAGGCCTAAGGTCTAATTCAGAGAATGATGATATAAAATTTTCAGAGGTCACCGAGGAGAAACTTTAATTTTCTTCTCGCATGTTCTCTCATATCTGCCAGCTGTTTTTATGATATTTTAGAGAGGTGGTTTAGATTAAGATTAACTCTTGACAGGACCAGTGACATTTAAGGTGTGTTATTTAAACTGAGTGCAGCATAATACTGAAGATCCATAACATTAATAAACCAGTGATACATAACTTTACTGGAACATGAATATAGCAAACCCACAACACATTTATGTTATATGCAGAACACTGACAGAAAGTCAGTTTCAGACAGCCAGGCTTATTAAAGGTATACTGTGTAGGATTTTGCGGCCCTTGAAGACTCTGTGTTTGTAAACACCACTCCCACTTCCTTTGTCTGCAATCCCACCCACACCTCCATTGAGAAAAAAAGCTATTCTGGGTTTACTCAAGTATCCAACAAACTCAGTAATCCTGCTTCCTGAAATACCCCCCAGGACATTTTGTTAGCTTTGTTAGTGAAGTTGGCTGAAATAAATACAGGTGAATTACCGAGCTAGCTAAGTTGCAACTATAAACAGTAACAGCAATTCCCAAAGCGGGGAGAAGACATCTTAATGGAAGAACAGAATTTGATACCAAAGCTACCCAACCTTGGGCATCTAACTGCATTAGGTCATGAGCTAAAATTAACATTACTTACAGGTCCAACAGAAAACATTACAACTCCCAGTTGCTTTTCATCCCCATGGCAAACTTCAGCTGACGCCACCGAAGAAAAGTATTTCCAGAGTTGACATTAGTTTTTGAACAAGCCCTGTCGGCTTGTCTTTTTGCTTCGCCGTATCTAGGCTTCTTAGCGTCTACCATTGCAGCAGCAACAAACACTTTGTTGGAATCTGATCCCAAACCACAGGCTCTGTAGTCATGCCCACTCCTCCCCACACAGAAAAGAGTGTCAAGCCCATTAACATCTAGAATAACAAATACAGGTAAAAGGTGCCTTAAACTTTGAAAGTGTGTAAAGACTGAGATTGTCAGTGCATCATAGATTTACCATAGCATAGTTATTTTATTATATTTTTTAATTTTAAAATCCTGCATAGTATGCCTTTAATATGTGAACACATGTAAGTGACTCAGTGGCTGGCAGCCAACTCTGTGGTTAAAGTAGAAAACCAGGGGGCACTGCCCCCCATGTAAACCTGCCTGTTGAAACCATATTTTCAGCTGAAAGCAAGAGCACCACCTGTTCTGTGTAGGCAGACCCCCTTGTGCCGGCACACGAGCCACTCACCCGGCTCTGTGAAGGTCAGGACCCCTTTGTCTGGGATATCCTTAGCCTGGCAGTCCTCTTCCTCCAGCTGGTAGCTCTCAAAGCTAAAGCTCATCACCACGTTACCCTCTGGGGTCAGGACGGGGGTGGCCTGCCTGCGCCTCTCTGCTCCCACGGAGCCCATCCTGGGACTCTCGGCCTCACAGCGGTTAACTCAAGTACAGTGTCAGTTCGACCTCTTTAATGTGTGGGGCTGATCCTGGAGAGAGCACAGATGTGAGGAAGCAAATACATGTAAATCTAGCACCGCACCCACAAAGAAAATGATTAGGGGCCATGTGATTCATCAGTGAACCTGCCAACAGTTAGGAACAGGAATTCTGCATGTTAACTAGACTGTTCAGAGATGCCAGAAATGGGCTGATAACACTCCCCCCCCCTCCCATGTTAACTGATATGAACACAAACATCCACCTGTTTGTTTACACCAGCTAATTGTTCATTCTGTTAAATAAATGTATTAATTACAAGTACTATCAATAATTCTCATATTTTACTTAATCATATCTTCACATCTCTTTAATACTGCCTTTATCACAAGCCACATCAAACCAGTTCTAATAATAATACTGACATTGATTCAGCAAATAGTTGGTGACCACCAGAGGCCTGTATCATGAAGCAGTATTATAAAATTAGCTGGACAACTGTGCTGAGCAAAACCCGGAACCCTCCCAAATCTGGAACATGGACTTAAGTAAAAAGAGCTGTTCTGGGTTTTACTATGTGCATTTATCCAGCTAACTCAATAATCTTGCATTACATGCATGACCTCCAGCTGCCATATTGTGACTTAGTTTGCATATGTTGCTGACTGTCCTTCACCACACCTGACCTTCTATTCACTGTCTGCAACAAGAAGAGACAGCTTGCTGGTGTGCCTCATACAAATGTATCCCTTGTAACTGACTGCCATTTTGATTAAAACCTGCCTCTAATACACTCCTCCTTTGTTAACTGTGTGGCTTGCCATGTTTTTCATTACAGTCTCAACTACAGTATATTGCTGACTCTAGTTCTATTAGATTATTACTCCTAGCAAATGTCATCGTAAATAATATGCACATGGACTATTTGCTAATTGACCAATGGCTTAATTTTAGCACGCAGCTCTCTGTTCAAAGTGTTGGCACAGCGTACTAAAATATGAATTTCAGATTGGGGGTAGAGCACAGCATGCTGATAGAGATACAACACATAGCCTCCAAAATCTAGATTCTATGAAATTATATTCCAAACACTGTCAGCATTTAAATATTTCATCACCAGCCTGTCTGTAAATGAGTGAGAAAGACCGCTTTGCCAAGGGCAAAGAAACAAATTTGTATTTGAAGACCATGCTTATGAGTCATAGGTCACGGAGCCTGCAGTAACAATTTCACACTAAAATAAATGCTGTGGCTTTTCTATAAGAGGCAAGCTTTCAAAATGTTTGGCCTCGGTTATCATTAATCTTTGAGCAAGGAATGAAGGACTGCCATGTTGGTTGTTATTATCCAAATAACAACTGCATTATTATACTAACAGTATTTTTTATTTTATTTTTTTATTTTGTTAATAATATTGATAATATTTGGTCATCTGAGGTGTGGCCCCATTGTGTTGTGAGAAAATATTCAGAATACACTTACAAATCCTGACTATATGACTACACTCTTACAGTAGTTTAGAATTCCACATTATTAGTGATGTAAAACTCAATGTACCTTTTATTTAAAAGTCTGGAGAAGGATGTCACATTTAATCTGTTTGTCCTGACTTGAGGTTGCCCCATCAGAGAAAATCCTCCCTTGGCAGTAATATGGCCAAAAAATAAATAAATACCGTGCTTGAATCAAGTATTTTTCACAGTTCTGTTCAGATTTGCATGACTGAATGCATGATTCATTAAAAACCAAAATATTTATAATTAATGACCTCAATGAGGACTAAGTTAGATTCCACTGTCTAAACTGAAATTCAGTTGAGCTCAGATGGAGCACCCTTTTGTGTAGAAGCCAGCCATCCACATCTTCACATTTTTCAAACAATACAACATGGAGGGAAAAGGAAGATCATATTTATACAGATACTTTAAGAGGTAAACAAATTGTCATTGGAGACTTACCCTCCTCTGAATATCCTGCCTATTGCCTAAACAATTAAAAGTCATCCTTCAGTGCTTATTGTAACTACCGAATGTCCACCAAAGCAAGGTACTCCCAGATTTAGCTGAATTATGATAAATTAGGCCCAAATAAATTGGGCCCGCTTTCTCTACAGTGTAAACAAAAGTAAAGAACTAAGGGGAAATTTTTTACTCTAACCTTAAATGTATAATGCATATTAACACAATAACTGAAACTAAGTAGAAACATTGAAAATGTAACTAAAAAAAGTCAAGATAAGACATTTTATTTCATAGCTTGATTCCATGAGGTTGATACATACATTTAGTACAAGCAGACTTCATTATTGCAATGCTCTTATTAATGGTCTTCCAAAGATTTTATGGATAAATGGCAGCTTGTTAAAAAATGAGGCTGCAAGAGTATTAACGAGGACAAATATAACAGCTCACATCTCTTTTGTCCAAGCTACCCTATACTTGACTAACCTTGTCTTTTACAATAGATTTTCAAATGACTGATTATATTTCAGACTGTTATTGTAATACATCCCCAGTAGATCCCTAAGGTCTAGTACTGGCCTGTTTGAAATCCCAAAATGAAAGCTTAAAAAAAGTGGAAGTGCAGCCTTTTTTGTTTTAATGACCCTAAGCTATAGGCCATTGAATGGTCATTCAGAATTGCAGCATAAACAGATATCATTTAAATAAAAAAAAGCAGAAAACATGTTTAAGATGGTTTTTAATTAGTAGCTTTATTCGGTGTGATAAATGTTTTAAATGTATATATATTATATTAATTATATATTTCACCCCTTTTCTTTTAGTGTATGTGTATTCTTTTTACCTTTCTCTGATTATCTATTTCCTTTTCATCATTGTGTTGTTTTTACTTCTAGTTTGTCTCTATTTCATTTCCCATTTTAAAAAATATTTTAGTGTTAAGCATAACATAAAACATATGTTGTTATATAAGCTGATTGATGCTGTTTAAGGCTCATTTTTCTTTCAACATCTGTTTAAATTAACTGGGTATGAAAATAATAATAAATGGTAGTGCTGTCAAAGGCAGCTATTATGTAAGATTGAATGCCTTAACAAATGAGTAATTGCAAAAAGTACAGATAAATCATATTGCAGATTGTAATCAGAATGATGTGCTACAGTTTGTGTTGAACAGTAAATTCACCAGACATATTATCACCCTTAAAAACCCAAGAGCCTTATCGTAGCATATGTTAAGGTCCTAATCATTTTTAATGGACAAGTGAAATCAGATGTTCCAATAGCTGAAGTAAACTTACTATACATTTAAGGGCATACAGAAATACAGAACTCATTTTCATCAATAGAACAAAAAATCATTCCATTGGATGTTTCATGATGTCATCTTTCAAATGAAAATCCAGTGCTGAATTTTTCTTTAGTTAGGGCCCCTTAGATTTTACAGAAATTTGATTTTTTTGTTTGTGCAAACACTAGATGTTTTTAATTGTATATTCTGTATTCAAATTTCTTGCGTCTGACTAATTTGCACCACCCAAGGAAAGCGTAAGTCACAACACATACCTTGTATTTAATGCATTAAGCTGCCCCTTTAAATAAAAGTCTTTTTGAAAAATTTACACCAGGGCAAGGAATATTGTTTTGCATATCTTTGTGGATTTTGGGGATATATACGTATGGACGTAATCCAAAAAAGATTAAAATCCACAATCTGGAGTTTCAGTTTCGTCCATATTAGAGGAATGAAAGAAATATCAACCTGTCCCTCAAGCCATTGCATTTTCTCCCTTCAACAGAGGCAACAAAGACACACATTCCAGTGATGTAGTCCAGAATTCATTTCAGGATGGCAGTTGGCTGATCACTGGCTAAACTGCAAGGATTCTCCTAGCAATCCTTACTTTCTCTTGAGCACTTTCTGCAATGTAATCTCACAGCTAAAGCCTATTTGCTTCGTGTCCAACATTATCTCCTACTTAAAATTATATCAAAAAGAGAAAGCATGAACAAGTTTCTAATATACAAAAATCTGTTGTTTTTTTACCTTTGCACATTTTCCCCGATTTGAAATGGCTACTTCTGCATTTTGATTCACCGCAATAACATCAACACTGCAGATTAAATGGAGGCACTCCTCCACTGTGCCCATCTAGAAACCAAAAACTATTTTTACTATTTAGTCCATGCTGTAGTACAGGAGAGCTTTCACCAGAAGTGGAGCAGCATACAGTACCTCTCCATAGCCATTTCCACTGGTGTGACTTTACACAACTTCAGAATGCTGATTGCCAATGTTGTGAGACTTAACTAATGCTAAACTAAAACAAGCATTTTGCTCGTAAAATTAAAGTTGACCATAATGTTTACTTCTGAGCCCAATTCAAGAAAATAAAAAAAAATAAAAAACTTTAAATGTTTAAATATGCATAAATAAAAAACAGTTAAACAGCTGTATTTGACACATTTCCCCCCACAACATCCCTGGAAATACACATGAGGTATTAAGTTGTTGCAGATCTAAATTTGTTGAGCTTACATAAGTCACAATACAGGTTTTCCCAGACCATTTATTTATATATTTATTGCTGTTTTCACAACAGCAAATGACTGTTGCACTCCAAATTCACAATGACATTCAAATGACAACACCTGACAGCTTGCAGGCATTTCCCGACCTTGTTAGTTGGCTAAAGTCATGCAATTCATTGTCTTTTAATGACTGAGGTACTTTGTTTACCATCCAAAAATATGTTATCTAATCCTCAGTAAGTAAACATGTTTACTAAGGAAAACCTTTAATGCTTCAGATTTTGAGATCCAGAAGTGTGAAATGGATGTGTCTTTAAGAATGCATCACCAGGCCTCACGCATCACTGCACTTTAATCATCTTATAATTGAGTACCATTCTTATGTTTGGCATTTTCTTTTTCATGCATTTCTTCAAACTGCACCAGCAACCAAAAACATTCAGGTAACTTTGATGGCTTTTGCTGCTCAGGGCTCTTCTGTTCAATGATAGGGATGATTGTGCATTATATTAAGAAAAACTCACACATTTCTGTTCTTGGGGATTTGGATTGATAATATTAAAATTAGCAATCAGCAAACTAAAAACATATGATTTTACTAACAACAGAATATCTATTTCTTCACAACAGAAAACAAATACAGTAAGTGCACATTTAATCAGCATAATACAAGCATATTTCCAAAACAAGCCCTTTGTTTTGGGTAAGAAGGATTTTATTTTTAGGAGGTATAGTTTGTGTTTTTTAAATTGCCATCATTGACTTTACCCACAACTGCTATTACTTGCATCTTATTCCTTTTGAGGAGGCAGAATGACATATTCTGAAGTGTTATTTTCAAACAGCTGCACAGAAGGTCATTTTGAAAAGCACATACTGCACAATAAATACTAAGAACTTGGTAGTAGGGACCTAGGTTCAGACTACTTCAATACAGTTTATGAGCCAGTTCAAAAGACCAACACCCATATGTGAACAAAACAGTGCCTCTTGGCCATGCAGTGAAGTCCCATATCAGGATTACTGTGACACTGTAGTATTGTAGTATTGTTCACATTGACAAACTGCAGTTGGCAGTGTTGATATCTAGTGTTTACATTCAAATATGAGAGTAGTGCTTTCTTCAGAATTTTGTCTGATCCTATGCAAAAATTGTGCAATTTTGAAAAGATACCTTCCAACCACAACATAATGAGATTTGTCAAGGCCAATAAATAATTTCCTCCCAGCCCATTTATGAGTGAATTACAGGTAGCTCACAGCCATTAAAAATATACCTTATCAGTGCACAAATCACAGGTAAATAACTCCAATGAAACTAAGTTCTTACATATTTTTGTGTATATTTTGTGACAGATATGTTTAACAGATTAGTGTATATTATGCCTATACGCAAACAAATGTACACATAAGAAAATAAAAATAATTCAGACACAGACCTAAAACAAAAATATCCATCGGTGCTGATGGAGAGAGAGAGAGTGAGTGTCTGTGTGTGTGTGCGTGTGTGTGTGTGTGTGTGTGGGGGGGGGGGGGGGGGGAGCTGGTGGCGCTGGTCGGGTGGACCGCATTTTAATTTTCTTTGTTCTCGACAGAGGGTGGCGCTCATCTTGTCTTTCAAAAAATTTGATGTAAAATTAAAATAACAAATTTAAAAAGAAAAAAGTAACCAAACACTACAAATGCCGAGATATCATTGAAACTAACCACATACATGAACTGCAGTTACGAACATACGAATGCTCCATTGTAAACAATGGCAGGTTTTTCGTGTTTTTATCGTTAGAATAAACCATAAAGCTGGATGATTATGTTCAGTTTGCGTTGACAAATGCATTATTACGACGCACAACGATAAACAATTTTTAAAAACGTTTACAAACTACAGAAATAATAGAACATGATATATTTTTAAATGGCTGTAAGTTACATTTATCTGAAATTCAAAGCAAGGGCATGCTTAATATGCTTTTATTAGTCTCGTTTATCTGTACACTGTCCATTTATCAAACGCTGGGTAATTGAGGGATATGTTCTCCCTTTGCACTCTGTCCAACACGTATTGTTAATTCTTTTAACAAACAACTGTTTATCATCTGGCCGCACAACAGGTTATCTCTTACCTTCTGCAGATTGGTAATTCCCTTGGGTTTTTGAGGATTTCACGCCATTAAAAGAATAACCACAAATTTATCGCATTTACCATCTCTGATTCGCTGAATTAGTTCCATCCATCAGAAAGGTCTCCGGCCGCGACGTCCCCTTTCCGGGCAAGGTGTACAACAAGGGGAAGCTGCTCGCGCTGTCTTCCTCCCTCCCACTCCGCAAGACCGTTTTCACAATTTCATCGTAACCAAACTCGACACATTGTAGGGTACCACTAGTGGATACTGGTGTTTCAGCAAATTTAAAGGGAAAAGGGAATCTCAACTACATCAAAATTCTACTCAGATAAACGAACCGGCGATATCAGTCAGGCTTTTACTTTATACATAGGCTGTACCGTAATATATAGTAGTATCATAGTATCATATATAATCATTTTCTTTTCAGTATCTTAAAGCACTTGTATACTCCTGGATTTTACTGCCCAACTGAGGACCAAAAAGGGCGAAGAAATACCAGCGATTGGTATTTATATTAATCTCGTTTGTTCCACTGTTGGAATCAGTCTCTAGCAGTTACACTAATTAAGGGAGTTGGTTGGAAAAGTGCTGTCATACAGTCATTATACATACACTATTTGTAAGAAACCTAGTTTAATTAATTAGACTAATTGGCTTCTCCGGAGGGTACATCTTTTTCATTTCTCCAGATGTAATTATTTTTGTAACAATTCTGGGTATGCAAAATGTTATACTAAATGCTCATTTGCAAAAACATTTTCCAAGGCTTATTTATTGGCAAAAAGAAATGCAAAACAATAAAACCATCTGTGGGATACATTAGGACTACTACCTGGCTAAAGCTTTTGTACTGTTTTGTAATATTACATTATGACAGCTTTCATGAGAAATACCAATCGTAATGTTTGTGCAAATAATATTGAGATTAAAGGTTACTTTAGTTCAAAGATGTTAGCTAACAATCAAAACGTCAAATAAAACATTACAATGTAAACATAATGTGAACTATGACTGTGTCAGACAGGAAATATTGCAGTACTTGGTTTAAAAAGCAGATTTGGATGTCTTAGTTAACTGCTACACATTAAATGTTATTCTTTGATGTGGAAGTAAATGGATTTACCCATACATTTCATTTCCTTAAAAACATGCTTCTGACATGGCGATTCATTTATAGCAGATGCTATAGCACCCAGGTGTCCGTAGCCAACAATGCTATTTGCACCCGGGCACACATTAGATACTGTATGTGTATATGTACTGTATGTATATTTTAGAAACGGCACCAGAGTCCTGACCTGCTGCATTGCGTACAAAGGTGTGGGGGTGTTTCCATGAGGCCGGACCAAGTCTGACAGTCTGCCATCCAGTAGCGGGCATCAGGGACCACCACATGAGCTGGGACTTACAAACTTGTTAACATAACCTGTAAGTGGCTAGAGCCATAGCTTCTTGGCTTTGTGTAGCCGGGGGGTGAGGGGGCCGGGTGTAAATAGCCGAATAGCTGCCGTGTGACTATTCTCACTCGGGTGCAAATAGACACTCCGTTTATTTATTTTGGGGCTCGTCTAAGAGATGGGAAGTTTTGCTTCCATTTGAAGCGGATATATCTAAATATGTGTCCTTATTATACAACCTAATTTGGTAAACAGTATGACTGTAGCAAGATTACAGCCATTATGTGGACTTCTATCACCAGGAGCCAGCAAGGACAAATTTTTTATAAGCTGTTATTACTTCTTGTTTCAGAGGAAAGAAGAGGAGAGGTAAATTGTTTTGTTTCAGAGGGACCGTAGTTTCCAGAAATAGCGATAATGAGTGCAGAGATAAAATACTTCTGATATATAAGCACTAGCACTTTTTTCACATACACAGAATAAATTATCACGCAGCTCGCAAATATGCTGTGATCTGTTACCTAACAAATGTTTAATAATTGTCTGAAATAGGAAATACATTGTATACAGAGAGGAAGATTGTGTTTTCATGTCTTACTGAATTATTAAGAATTGTTCTCAGCTGTCAGGAATTACAGAATTTTCTCATTAATAGGTGTTCCTTCCAATGAAAGTTTTCACAGTTTCAAGCTCATTAAATTAAGACAACGACAGTAGCAAAGATACTTGGTGCTTCTGTTCCTCAGAAGGAAGTATGAAAGGATTATGGCTGCTTTTGTACAATTCTGATACACAGCTGAGACATATCCTTTAAAATATTTAGCCTTTGTCTATATGCAAAGCTCTTACAGGTAAGAAATCAATACAGCCCAACTAAACATGGACAACAATTAAGGACAACAGTACACAAGCTCAAATGTACTGATCCAAGTACAAAAGGAATATACATTCAGAATAGGTATAGGTTAGATTGGCAGTGGCATATCCAAACACATAAAATCTATGGTAATCGACGTCTGCATAATTTAAATATTTTTCAAAATATTGATACAATGATTCATTATTTCAAAGCACCATAATTGGAGTGTACACCTTGCAGACTGTGAAAGTAATGGATGCATCTAAATATAAGCAGTAATCCACAGTCACATTGATCATTGTCCTCTTCTCTGTTTTGCCCTTGATCTCAAGGTATGTTCACAAATCCTTCAATTCACCCTTAGCAAGGCCCATCAGTCTGTTTCGATGAATAACTTACCCCCGGCTTGACCAAGCCATAGGGGTCATAGAGTCATAGAGGCCATGTTCCTCATGGGGATACATAGCAAACTTACTTAATTGTGTTCTTCCTCTCTTATAATGTTCCTTTCCAGCCACATGTCAAGCCTGCCACATTCCACCAGCCTTACATATAGTCCATGACAAGTGTACCTTTGAATGAGATAAGAATCAGTGCACCGCCTTACTTGCAGGGGGAGCATTGCCTTGCCCCTCAGTTACCCAACAATTACAATTAAGTCAAACAAACCATGCATTTTAATGAAAAACGCTTACTACATGCTAGTGAATAACATGCTGCCTTAAATTGCTGGAGTACTATTTCAGTTTAAAAACACCGTGGTTGTCAATCATGTCAGGCTGGACAAATGGCCAATAAGCAAGTTTACATTTCCAAAATCCACTTATTTCCTACAACATTCCATAGCTTTACCAATTGAACACAGAAGAATATTCAGATAAAACCAAGGTCAGACCAATAAAAAAACATACACATTTATACTTGGAAACTAAACAATGTTATTTTTCTGTTTTTGCATTCATGACAAACTAGTGTGAACTGGTCGAGGATGTGAGCCCTGGATCAGGAGTGGGTCAGGGGGAAATGAGGATTTTGATCTCTCTGAGGTTTCCTAGCCAATCAGCTCATTTTGCATATGTGATGTTTAGTCCTGAATGACATTTTCTACAATATTAGCAGGCCCAGCACCAGCTGGATCTGTTCTGATAAGTATTCATTTTGACCATTATGAATTTAGTAGCTTTGTACAACAATAACAGCTGGTTTAGATTAGCGTTATTCATCTGATAGGCTAAGACCGTCAGTTGAATGTCTTGTTGTAATTATTGTTGTTCAGCTGTGTAATAATTTTGCCATCACTCAGCTGGTGTCACTCTACTATTAGACTTATCCTGCTATCTCATTCAGTATGAAATGCAATTGCCTGCATGGCTTATCATTTTACCATTCCGTTATCTTACTTCTATCTTATTTTACGTCTGTTAACGCTGCTCTGTACAATGCGCTTTACTGTAATGTTATTTTCAGTGTTGTCAAATGTAATTGTCTTCTCTTTGTTGGCTCAGCCACTCTCTTTTAAATTAATAGTTAATATATTTGGTATGCTGAGTTTAGACAAAGGAAAGAGTAATATAATATGGACAGTAGTATTGGAAGATCTTTTGTAAACTTAATCTATTACAACACAACAAAATACCCTGGTGCCTTTTGCTCTGTTCGTGTTTCAAGAAAATGTACTGTATGTGTGCTACATTTTTCAGCTGAATCCTATGTTAGAACCAGGGCTTTTCTTCAAGGGCCTATATTACCTTTTTAAACCCCTTAAAAACCAACTTAAAACCCAGGGCTTTTTGAAAGAAACCTCCCTATCTTAAATAAATCTGATTATCTCCAAAACTATATACAGTACAGACATGGTTCAAAGCCTGAAATAAAGTGCACATCTGTACCAAATGACCAAATCCCCTGATCCTACGAGAGTCTCACTCAGTATATACAGGACATATTTATTCTAAAGAACAACAAAGAAATCCAAAAATTGGCTGGTATTTTCTTTATTCTATAGTGATTGCATGTACTTCTGAAACTGGACAAAACCAGATTTCATTTTCCAATCGTACCCCAAGATGTTTACAACACCAAGAAAAAACTTTGGAGTTGATAGAACAAAGAAATAAAATTGAATGTGTTTTACGAAAGGTAGGCCCCAAGTGTCCCCAAAATCTCTTCAAATGGCACCAAATCTCTCCAAACTGGAACATTGTGAATACCTTTTTTCTGAGCTCACTAGGGTCCTCATTCTTGTTAATGATGTACCAAACAGCTGGTTTTAGCTCGCCTAAGGTTTGGCCTATGTTTTTTTCTTATTTCTCAGCCTCGATTGGCTTCCTTGACTTTCACTGGTACAGCTCTGGTCCTCATGTTGACAAATGCGAATAACAGCTTCCAAAGGCAATCAAAATGCTATAATCAAAACTAGATACAGAAAGCTGTCTTATACCTGCACGAAGGAACCAACTGAACACACCTATTCTCCTGAAATGGGAGGACTATGTATAAAAAAGTGCTGTAATTTCTACATAATGAAACCAAAATGCATAAAATACCTAAAAATAAAAGCTGAGCATGTGCACTTCAACCACATGTGAATTGTTTTATTACAAATCTAAAATTGTACAGAACCAAAAAAAAGTATTTGTCCCAAACATTATGGCATTCCTTCCTATGCTATTTTAGTACAAGCACTAGCACTGATGTAGCACTAATAAATATATGTGTAAAAAGCATGTATTTTGTGCCGCTCTTGGCCACTGATCCAGAATGGTTCGAGAACAGGGCACCTGGTGTTTGTAGCAGCATACCTACTCACTGTTTGCATAAATGCACAGTAGTGGGTCAAATACACAGGCCTACATTTGCACACATGTGATATAACATTAGCTACATTAAGCTACATTGATACAGAAGCCAAATAAGCATACCAAGCATAATCACAATAATAAAGCTGCAAGCTTCCTGAAACACAAATGATACATAATACAAATACAATATATAACTAATACAATATATAACACAACTAATATCAACATTTGTAAACGGGGAATATAAAAAGTTTAGACTCACAAGTCCTGAAGAGGATGCAAGCTGTCATCGTATGCTGCTGCTTCTACCGAGTCGAAACTCTCCAGTCCAGAGTAAAGGTCACTATTACTGTCACCACAGTCACTCTAGAGACCCGTCAATACTTCCTTCAAAGTCTTCTTCTTGCACTTTATTGCCATGGTTTGGCTTTTGCAAGTATACAAAGCTTTTAAACAATATATGGTGTGTGTGCAAAGCTACATCTCATGCATTCTGCAAAACCATCCTCTTGCAAGTTGCTGGTTATGCAATAGAATGTCACAGCAATTACTTCAGCTAGAAGGAAGCCGTGAACTAATTAAACAATTTGTGGAATTGATCTTGAAGAATATAAGACTGTCAGGTGACTGCAACATATAACAGGGTTGCCAGCAAGGGTTAGAGTCACGTTTGGCAGATCACAGAGGTTTTCATACTTTTTCCAGTTACAAGCTTGCTGTCTAATTTTTGTCACTGTCTGTAAGGTAATAAAATGCTTAGAAAAACTGCAAAAAAATGTTCACATTTGAAACTGTATTTAAATATACCAAAATGCTCCTTGTCAGGTGCTCCTGAAAAGGTATTCAGCTCAATGGAAAATAATGCACATAGAGTGGATTCATTTTCTTTGGCTCGGGGGGTAATTTGTTTATTTAAGTCATAGCAGAGAAGGATTAGCAGCTGTTTGTCTTGTTGTGGACATTTTTTTGATGATAGAATATCGATAGAATATCATCAACCCGGGGTGTCGATTTCAGTCCTCTTTTGGGAAGGGAGACTGTCTTGTTTTTTCTTTTGTTTAAAAATTTTATTGTTAGTTGCTGGTGTCTAATTTCATGGCTGTTGGGTTTTAACGGTTTAAACGGCCCACCTTAATTTTAGGATAGTTTATTTTCTCCCTTCCCAGACATAAATATCAGAGGTAAGAATCATGTACACTGATGTATTGATCCATGAATCTCAGAACAGGGCCAGGCAGAGCTGAGCATGGTAGACACCCTGCACAAAGACAAAATGAACTTACAAATCTATAAACTGCCAAGTGGACTGTATTTTCAGGTCCAGTTTTTATATAGCTTAGAGGACTGTGACATTTACAATGAAAATGAAAATATACTTCAGGAGGCAAAACATCACACCAGATTTAATGTATCTGAAAGTACTATCTGACAGTAATGAATGCGAAGCATTACAAGTTAGGCCTTCAGGTTTCTAATTAATATGAGTGGTATCCGATTTTGATGGAAAATACTGTTGACTGCTTTTACATCTAGATAAGGAGACTTGAAATTCTGCTTTACTGAACCAATGTTATTGCAGTCTTGTTCAGCAGTACACGGTGTGCAAAGGCTTTATTCCTCTGTCACTTATTGAGCTGAGATACATAGGCATGTTTCCCTTGATATTCTGCAAAACATGAATGCATTGATCAATAACAGTTCCTCTTTTGGTCTACATTTGAAAAAGCCATTTTTCCATTGCTTGCTGGCTAATATATGTGCACGGTACATTGAGTTTCCAAAATTTGCTTTTGTATTTTTTCATGACAAATTTCCTTTGTTAGCAATACCGTTGTGCCAGATGTTGTTTGTAGCAGCAGCGTAGGAATGAGCAGGCCTGTGCATTATTCATTCAGTCTCAAGCATCACCCTCATTTCATCTCTGCTCTGAGATCTGCTCAATTATTGCATAGACAATTTTGCTCAGAATCTAAAAATTTGGCTTTAATTAACACTTTCCTCCAACGGTGGGTTAATTGCTTTCGAAGTACAAGGAGCACCTCAGAGTATTCAATTAATTTTGTTATAATTGCAGTAAATTTCTCTTCTGATATTTTTTGAAGAGGCAGTAGGCATTTCCCATTGTGAAACAATTTCTTCCTTCCTGAATGTACATCACCTTATATAAGAATAATTATTATTAAATTATTCTTCGCTTCTAGCAATTATGGATAAAAAGGAAGCACAATGCAGTATTTATGTTCATCTGCTCATGTACTGGCCATCTTGTTTGTACTGTTTCAAGTTGAAATGGAGTATTATCTTTCTTTTTTGTAGTAAGGGGCAGTGTGCATTCTGTACAACAAATGTCACATTACATTCTGTTCCACAAATATCTTACATAAAATAGTTGGCAACATTAAAGATATGCTTTTCTAAGCCTCCACCATGTCCATCAGTCAATCCTGTTTGTTTTTATGAAGGTAGCTTTGCCCACAATTGTCTGTATCTCCACATGTCAGCTTCTGCCCCAGGCTGAAGTACATGCTGCACTCATGGCTTTCAACAAATTTGCTTCAGAGCAGGTTTATTCTGGGAACAGAATGGTTCTTCATAAAGGGGGGGCTGCTGGGTATTCATGTCTAAAGAAGTCTGAGTATTTGAGAATCAGCAAAAGCCGAGCGTAAGTCTCCTTACTCAAGCCGAGTCAATGAGCCGTGCACAGGCTGCTGCTTCTCCTTTACTTCTCATTACCGAGGCCCCATCACCCAAACAGGAACAAAATGATCTTCAAGTGAAGGGCATGCAGGAACAGCTATCCTGCATGGGAGCCAATGGTTTTACAGTAATTATAGCAATGAACAGAAACAGTTCTAGTTATTGGTTATTAGTTGTTATTTTAACCTTTACACACAGCTTGTCTGCTTGTGTAGTTTGTGTAACAAGACGTGGTGATGCTGCACTTTGTTCTATGATAAAGGCTAAACCCTGGCGTCATTTACCCCTGAGTCCAGGAACTGGTGCTCTATACTACAGAAAAAAGAAATTCACAGTGCATCCAGGAGGATCTTTTAGATAAAATCACTTGAGGATACAAAGGTAAAACAGCTAAAACAGCTACTTTAAGACTAGAAAAATATTTTAGTAGAATGTTGAATGGTGCCAAAGGCAAGAGATTTGGAAAATGTAGGCCAAGGGCATACAAAATATTTTAAGTTTTTTTGACCTGGTGAAATATGAGCTTGCTTTGTGTGTCCAACTAGATACTTTCTCTGTGGGCATCAATACATTTAAACTTTTAATTTCCAGATGTGTAGCTCCAATTACATATATGGCGAGCTCCATAATGTTTGGGACAAAGACATATTTTTTCTTGATTTGGCCCTTTGCTCCACAATTAGATTTGTAATAAAAGATGAGTTGTACTTAAAAATAAACTTAAATAAAACTTTCCTCAAAATCGGCAATGCAAATATGGGGTGAGAGGGAGGCGGAGGGGGTAGTTTAATTGACTGAAATCTCATCTACATTCAATTTTTTACAACCACAGCTAGCCTAACACCATTGGCAGGTAGTGTAAGTAAAACAGACACTAAAGCTGCAAGAAATGGCAAAGAAGAAAAAGTGATAGGCTTAGATGTGCGAGCTTAGGATTTCCAGATGCAGTGTTCAGTACATACTCAGAAGGGTCCAGCTGATGGGATATAATGTTAACAGGAGAAGACCAAGAAGATCAAGAGGCAGTAGGCAACTATCTTGTGGTTTCAAGCAAAAAAAAAAAAAATTTTTTTTGTAAAATTGCACAACTGGAGGAAGAAATCAATGCAGCTAGAGAGAAACCAATTCCTCTGGCTATAGTGAAGCGGAAACTATGATTTACTGGTCTAAAAGGATGTGCATCTGTCTTTTCCCAATCTGGTCCAGTGTAGGCGATGCTTGGCCTGGTGGAGTCTTTTCTTCTTGTTAATAACACATAGCAAGGGCCTTTTCGCATATATATATATAGAGAGAGAGAGAGAGACAGAGAGAGAGAGAGAGAGAGAGAGAGAGAGAGGGAGAGAAAGGGAGAGATACCATTTCTGTAGACCCATACCCCAACGACCCCTCTCCATTAGATATAAACTGCAACAACTTGCATGAATATCTTAACATTCAGTAAAAAGAAAACCAATTTTGTTTTTTACCTACGTGAAAAAAAACACCAACTGTTTTGCAGAAGCATAGCCAGAACGAAGGATTATCTTTTACATAATCTACAGAGTAAGACTGATTTATTGTCGATGTAGCATTAGGCTGCAGAAATCAGTCCAAATTGACTTGAGAGAGCCTGTCAGCCCAGTGAGTTGGGACAGATGAAAGATGACATGCAGAATGTCTTAATGTCACCATCTACATTGAACTTAATGTAATATATTTGTTCCTAAAATTATATAGTAATGTTGGGGCTGAGATAGTTCAGAATTGTAGTGTAGTCACTTTAATTCTGCAGCAGTGAACACCTTTCATGCCTGACTGGAAAGTAAAATTTGTAACATGGTGGTAAAGACTCATTTTCAGTAGTGTCACAGCTCACTCATTTTCTTTAATAATCTTTAATCTTTAACACAAGATAGCTCCAGAATTAAAAGTCAACAGGAACAGTGTCAGAGATGAAAGTGTATAGGTGCTGAGTGCATATTGTGCTAATTTCACTGCTCAGTCCCCAACCATTGCGAACGAAACCACAAGATATACTGCAGCTCAAGCAAAATATGTGTCTACATGGATCACTGAGAAAGTACTATACACAATGGCTATTGAAAATAAATAAATATTTACAACCAATGTTTCATGAAAATCCTTGAATAAATAGCTTTTTCTTCAATTAGAAACAATATTCCAAAATATATTTCTAAATATCAATGCGGTGCTTTAATATCTGCTTAAGTAATGACTAAATAGAAATTCATAAATGCAGGAGTCTTGTGAGAGAAGAATACAGATCAAATTTTCATGTTTGGCTCACTAAAAATTGCAACAAACAAAAAAACACTATAAAAGGGGAGTACTATGATGATGAATTTATGAGGTAATTTTTATCCTCAATATTCCTTTAATCAAAGTTTGCCTGAGGGAGCCTTCCATGTCTGCAGGTTCTTGTGGAAAACATGAAAGGTGTTTAAAATAAAAAATTAACTTACATACAACAAAAATATCATCAAACTTCAGCAAGAGAATAAAAATGTTGATTTACAAACCCTGACTACCTGCCAAACAGGCGGTGAGGAATCACTCTCCTGAGAGCATGAGGTACTTAGCAATAGTCAAATCTACACATCTGGGGGAGGCCTGTGTCACTTATTACATTAGCTCTGCCAAAGAGGTTTTTAGATAATGAGGTATACTGCACTTAACAGGACCACAGTAATGAAAAGAGACTGACAAAGAAAGCTGAGGAATATATGTATATTGGAAATCAGAGTGACCGGAAGGAATATATCTGTGGAAATTGAGATATGAAAAGAGAGAGGACAGAAAATTAGAAAGACTGAGAGAGAGAAAGAGAGATAAACTGAACTGCCATATTTGAAGGTCATATCTTACAGCTTTGTTCTGGAGAGGCATACAGCTATGCCATGCACTATAGTTTGTCTAGCATCCACCCCCCCCCCCCCCCACACTTTTCACACGCACACATACACACAAACACACACACATTCTCTCTCACACTCGCTCTCTCCCTTTTCCCTCTTTTTTCCACTGGCTCCCAAGTACTATGTCACTATGGCAACCCATTAGGACATCAAGGTCCCATGTCTAAGTCTGTCTCTCGAGGCGGTTTCAAAACAAGGCCATCTATTCAGCCTCCGTTCAACTCTGTGTAGTCATGTGTGGAGCTTACCTAGCCTTGGTATCGTTTCAGATTGAAATGATGGTGCATAAAATGACAGAATATTATTTACAGAATTTATACAAGCATTGCAGGTGCACTGCAAGAAGAATCATCTTTGACATTCAATATTACCATGGGCTGATGCATTTTAAAGGGGTTGCTCAATTTGGGTTTAGAATGAAATGATAATATTATTTTTAGTGTTACAAATGCAACGACAATTTTTAAAATATTATTTGAGGAACATATTGTCAAATCATGCGCATGATTTGGAATAGAGTGTATTTAGGAAAAATTCTTATTAGCTTTGCATTATTCATCAGATGAAAACAAATTATTTTTATTGTAATAATTTTTTGTTAAAATATTACACATAACTGTGGGAGATTCTCAAAAAAATACAGTTGTTCTAGGTCACGTTGAATTTACTAAATAACAGTCAATCACATTTTTCAGCATACCGATTAATTAGATGTTAATTAGTTCCAATATATTGGCTTCATGTTTCCTTTAATGGTAGGAAGAGCCATTTTCACAAAGGGGCCTATTATTTTTGTCATGTACACAAATTCTCACCAGACTGCCAGGAAAGAGTAAGAAGAGGATATTTTGTTAACCTGTCATCCCTTTATGTGTGTGTATACTCATACCCTCATTCCCAATATGACAGAGCATAGGGGACCAGCTTGGTCCCCTATCCTCTGTCAAAAATATAGATTGGCTTGATTCTGAACATTCGACGTGCTGTTAAAATATGCCCTGCAACAATATTCTGTATCAATACATAGCAACCAAAAATGTGCATTACGTGGAATGCACAGATGAGGACAGAAAGGGGGTATGGACTCCCAGAGGGGTAGTGCCGTTATTGATTGATGATGTAAATCAATCTGTCGTAAGTGTGTGCGATAAATGGAAAATGTCCTCTTTAAAATGGTACCCTGAAGTGGAATATCTATTATGATATTCATCAGTTTAAAACGTTTTTGATTTATTACATCAAGAGAAGCCCCCTCCTGCATATCTATGCAGATTGTAATCTAGAGGCTTATTCAAGCTTTGATCATTAGTTAATATTGTATTGTGTAAAATAGATGGGAAAAAATAGAAAATGTTAGCTTCAGTCAGATTTAGTCATGCTTAACAAAGTGATAAATGAAGTTCTAGTGGATACCAATTTTTAAAAGTAACTGGAGGTGCAAACATATTGGGCATATTGGGGAATTACTGAAGTTGTAATTGATACAACATGTATCTCTGTATCCCAGGTGATATGTCAACTGTTTTTAATATTGAGTTCTAGATTACTAAACTTTTCTCTTACTCCAAGTCAAAATATGAATAACTGTAATTAATTATTTAATAGACACCTGAAACACTTACAGGGGGCACTGCTCATATGACAAATTCTATATACGTTTTCCTTTTCATCTTTTTCTTGAAAAGAAAATATACTGGTACCCAAATGAAGGGTAAGTGGAGACTGCTAAGAGTCTTAATTATGGAATAACGGTGCCATCTTAATTGTCTTCTTAACATCTAAATGTTGCCAATGCTCCTTACATTTGATTGCAATATCAAAATGCTCTGTAGTTATTGAACTCCTGACTCATGCATTTAGTGTGAACATTTAGTAAATGGTTGGCTCTGTAATAAATTTTAATGAGATCCATTAATTCACCCAACCGCTCCCTTTACTCCAACACATGACTGACAAAGAATACAAATTGAACTGGCAGCCAGTTCTTTAAGCAAAAATTGCTTTAAAATTATGACTATGAAATATCAAGGGAACCACATGCAGACTACACCCCCAAGGGAATACAGTCCAAATGCAGATACAAGGTTTGGGGGAATATTTGGACATTTAAAAGATTCTTACCTTCAATTGCAATGCAATTTGCAATTTGAATTATGTTGCAATCTGCAACAGAAATATACAAAAGCAGAGTGAATTGCTAGAAATGACTGAACACTGTTCTTCATACATACTCTCAACAGAAAGTTATTGGCTGTTAAAATAAAGAAATCCTCCCCAATCATTTTAAAAGCGCCGCTCAATTTGGATGACGGCCAATTGCTGGACCTTGGCCATAACTCAGTATGCATGATATTGATTCTCTAGTGAGATTAGAAAATGTATTAAAGAATGACAGCATTGCTCTTTTTCATTCTCCAAAGTTCTAATAGGACAGTGACACTAAAACAACAAATGCTTGCTATTGATAAAAGGTATCTTTTGCTGTCAGTGGTCATGAATACCTCTCCAGACAGTAAATGCATTTTTGAGACATAGATACAGCAGTGAGACTTTGCTTCCATTCAGCCAGAAGACCATTAGTGAAGCCGGTCACTGATTGGGCTATTAAGCCTGGCTCACAGTTGGCTTTCCAATTGATCCCAAAGGGTTGAGGTCAGGGCTCTGTGCAGGCAAAAGCTATTTATATATGGGCTTTGCTGTGTGCCCAGGAACATTTTCATCCTGAAACAAGAAAGGGCCTTCCCTAAACTGCTGGGGAAGCACAGAATCGTCTAGAATGTGATTATATGTTGTCGCATTAAGATTTGCCTTCACTGCAACTAAGGGGCCCAGCCCAAACCATGAAAAACAGCCCCAGACCAAGAGGTGTCCAGTTACTTTTGGTCATATAGTGTTTTTAATGACTGGAATTATAATCTAAATACCATGAAATTAAAAATGTATGTGCTCATTCAAAGATGGCATCCATTCTCTTGTAGAAAATAGTGTTCAAAACAGTGACTTGCTATAGCCTGATGAGATTATGCAGAAGAGCTGCAGCTCTAATGCTGGGCAAAAACTGTCCCTAATGCAGGGCAAACATGGAGTCATTTACCATCACTTCATATTACTGTCGGATAGTCAGTGACCCAGCTAGTTCTTTGAATCAGCTAGCAGCTCACATCAATATAAAGGGATATAATATAAAACCCACTGTACATAAGAATATTCTGTTAGTCTTTAGGTCACACTTGGATTTAAACAAACATCAGCAGCAATACATTACCTTTAATAAAGAAATGAAGGATTATAACAAATTTTTAACAAAAGTGGAATTGTTATTGCTCAGTACTAAATGAATGGTGATACGAAAATCATTTAAATTATCATTATCAAGTAACAGCTGCTTTTCGTTTCTGAACCATCCATTTTATATTTGGAACAGACACAGGTTTTTCAGGCCTATTATATTTTAGTGCTGCATCCTAAAATGCTATTTATTATCACCAGAATGCTCCTTGTTTTACAAGTGATT